>NC_092577.1:36527522-36860959 GCF_037975245.1 Apostichopus japonicus
TGGATGAACTGTATATCGTCTTAAGTTACGCTGGATATGGTGTTTTTGTTTTCAGCATACCAAAATAAAAAGTTTGATATTTGGAACATATGGCGTAAAATTCAAACGCCTGACTGTTCATTACAAAGTTGAATCGAGCAGTTACGCTCGAGACTTTTGTATTATTTTTCGACACTTTTTTATATTTTGGACATGCTCTTATAGTCTTTCGACACTCTTATATTATTTTGGACATGCTCTCATTATTTTTGGACATACTCATATTGGTTTCGACATGTTTATATAAATTTGGACATGCTTATATTTTTTGGGATATTTTGCAACAGATGGCGTGAATTCAGATGCCAAAATGTTCACTAAAAAGTTGAAGTTAGCAGTTACATTCGACATGTTCATATAATTTTTCGACACTCTCATATTATTTTGGGCATGATCATATTATTTTTGGACATACTTATATTAGTTTCGATATGTTTATATAAATTTGGACATGCTTATATTTTTTTGGACATGCTTATATTTTTTTGGACATGCTTATATTATTTTGGACATGCTTGTATAGTTTTGGACATTTTTGATACATTTGGCATTCCGTAGTAACTGGATACATCAAGGACCTACTCCCTGATGGGCAGGAATGAGATGCAGAAAGGCGTGGAGGGGTGGGTAGGGGGGTGGGACTGGGTGAGTTGTCCGAAATTTATACACCCCTATCACTAAAATTTATAGCTTCCCCAGCCCACGTGAAGTGTTTTCTATAACATAATGTGGATAAATTTGTGATTTGTGATATTTCAAATAACGGTGTTACAAACGTCATTAAGTAACCCCCCCCCCCCCTCGCCTTCCTCCACTTCTTTGCAAAATTGAATTCTTCCATCCATTGATACGAACAACATATATTGTGTTTGTTTGTAACCTGTGAGTAAATGAATATACAGATAAAGTACTTTAGAGGAAAGGTTAACATGATAGAAGAGTATGAAATGAAACATTTCAAGAAATTTTCGAGAAAAAAAATTCTTGATCACATTCGTCTTCACCATGACGTATATCAGTTCCTTTTTGTAATGGTTTTAATATCGTAGCATCATTTATATATACTTTGAGATGAGAATTTTAAAACGTAGAGATAAATAAAGGTTTTAAAGTGATCTTCATAATTGTCGCCATCTGTTCTATGTTTTTGTTTTCATACCAGAGAGGGATCAGACATGGAGAAAAGAACGAAGTATATATTGAGCCTTTTGAAGCTACAACGTCATCTTGATGGGATTGTTTCGACCCAGTGATATAATAATAGCAATATAATAAATAAATAAATAAGCGATATTAATACAAAATATCTACAACGATTAACTCAAGAAGCTGGTTTCATATTCAGGGTTATTCTTTAATATAGTTGTAACTGTATCTCAGACCAGTGATAGTATTAACACAACTGTGAAGTTAAGCTTATCAATATAACTGGAACATGTCATGAACTGTCTCCATGCATGTAAATAATTCACTGCTGATGGATAAATAAATCCCTTTCGCGAATAAACTCTCCTTTTCGATAAGAAAACTACTGCCGAAGCTGGGGCAGTCCAAGCAGATTCCCTAAGCTGCAGTAGTTCAATTTTCTGTGTTAAACTAATAAAGTTTCAAATACCCCTCTCTCATTAATTCTGAACAAGAAAACTGCATTATTTGTCTTGATAACAATGTCTACGATCCAAACAAAAGAAGTTGGATAGACACAGACATACACACAAAAACACACACCAACACATTTTTGGCATCATCATTGGGTGGACTCCTTCCCCTCGTTCTCAGACTTATCTGTATTTTGAATGGTCCCATACTTGGATTGTTATCACCCGGGTCCATTTTACCTCGGGCATGCGTACTGTTGGGCATGTCAGCATGTTATCAGACAGGTGTTACATTGAATGCCGGTATAATAACCCCGTAAGTTACGATTCTGGTTGGAAATTGTATAGTTAGATCAGAATAGGAATGGAAGACATGCACTGCTTTGTACTACTGCAACTGTTAGACAGATATTTGTTAGGTAACATTCTAAAACAGTTCAACAAATCAGTTTCTAATCACATCATCCACGATCGGACAGTTAAGTTACGCTATATGACATATGATTTTATGATTGAACTGAAAAAATATAATTTTCGGAAAAATTGAGACAAGTTGTGAATAGATCATAATAAATAACCTCGGAATAGTGCAATGTTAAACGATGTCATTGAATAGCGCCACCAATTTCCCTCAAAGACCCCAGCCCCCCCCCCCCCCTCTTGCTACGGGCTCAGGACGTAGTGGGGACTAGTGCCGGCTTTCCTCTTTCCTGAGCTATTATATCCTGAGCCAGAATGCCTGTCAAAGGCACACGGCATTATGAAGACATGCAATGCGTGGTCAGAGTGAAAGTCCTGTTCGAGCCGTGCAAGGTACGGCTTTTGCAGGTTAATTGGATTTTGGGGGAGATTGGGAAAAACAGACAATCGAGCAATTTAAAGTAGCAAATGAGATGGAAGACAAACAGTACAAAGATTTGGAAGGGGCGCTATTCAATAAAGTAATATTGCCGGCTCCCCTCTTTCCTGAGAAGGGAGCCGGCAAACTACTTATTAAAAAGTGCCACCAATTTTTCTACTCAAAGACCACTCTCTTACCTGCTTGAAGGTAGCGGATATTAGTAGCGGATATTAGTAGCGGACATAAGTAGCGGACAATAAGAGCAGTCAATAAGGAGAAAAGCGGAGAGCGCCATCTAATATCTAGCGGACAATAAGCAATGGTGAAGGTGCAGTGGTACTCAATAATTGTTTGTACATAAAATTTAAGACAATTCATCCTAGTAATGAAATGTTTATAATTAATTAAAAAAAATTATAAGAAATTATAAGAAGTGCGATACGCAATAACGATGCAGAGAAGAGTCCGTTCTATCACTCTATTAATGTTTGATATGATGATATCAGCACTGGCGGATCCAAGGGGGGCCAAGGGGAGCCATGGCCCCCCCCCCCCAAAGGTGAGCCAAAAGTGTTTCCGAACATCCGCTAAATCATATGATTGGAAATTAAAAAAATCGAGAGGAATAGCAGTGGTAGACTAGTCTAAACCTTTTCGTTTTCTGGTTTAAAATTAAATGCAGAGCTCCCAACTGACCCGCAATTCGCGGGAATTAGACCCGCATTCTAACACCCAAACCCGCTGACCCGCACAAGCGTCCGAAAAATCCGCATTGTAATTGTCAAGTATACATAAAAAAATTTGCATCAAATTTTGACTTAGCAACCATCATTTCTTTAGCATTTAGCATAATAGAGTATAAAACCTCCTTTACAGCATCATTTGAACCTCAAATTAGCCTATATTTCTTTTCACTGGGGCGAGCAGTGAACATTTTCATGCCACGGGAAAGAATGAATTATCACCTACTATTCAATTTATTGATGTTACACACAAAAAAATGCATATTTCTCAGAAAATTTTGGGTGACAAAAGCCTTTCTAAGTGCCACCATTTTAGATGTAGGCATCACCAGGATTCCAAAAAAATTCAAAAGGGGAGGGGGACACCCTCTCCCCTTATACCCCTCCCCCAGGACGGCGATTCGTGGCATGGACCAGCATTTGCCTTCTCAAGAGTTGGGAGCTATGTAAATGTATGAGCATGAGGATTTACAGTTTAACTCCATTTTGCAGTTACAGGCTGGTTGTAAGAAATTTATAACCTATGAGAAATAAAATTTCTTAAGAAAGATGATGCCAACTTTGTTTTATAAATATTTTAGAAAATTACACCTGGGAAACATTTTTTTAGAAGTAAATTAACATCACCATTGTACACATTTGTCGCACCAAATTGCATCTGAGGGCATTCAGCAATAGAAAATTTTCCAAAGGGGAGGGGGGCACCCCTCCCCTTAGACCCCTCCCCCATATCACTCTAATGCCACTTTGGCCCCTCCCATACAAAGGCCCTGGATCCGCCAATGGTATCATATCAGTGACATAACTTATTTATTATTCTAAAAAGTCAACTACATCGTGCACAAACTGCCGGTACGTTCTAACGAAATGTTTAAAATTAATTATCTTTAGTTATAGAAATAGTTAGATAGTGCGGCACACATCACGTCATAGAGCAAAGTGTCATCTATCACTCTAGTCATGTTTGATATCGGTGACATATAACTTCTATCTTGGCCAACATTTTGATTGAAAAAAATAAGAATATTTGTGATTGCGTTAAATTTCACTACATCGTGTATACAAACTGCCGTTACGTACTAACGTAATGTTTAAAATTAATTATCTTTAATGGCGAAGATAGAATTTATGTAATTTTCTCAGGAATATAGTATTGCTCACTAGGCGCAATAGATTAAATAGGTCAGTTGAGAAAAAGAAAAAGAAAGCAACAACTGGGATAATGGTGTATGTTGTAACTTCACAAACTTAAAGGTATTTTCCATTAACATGTATACCATACAGTATTCTGTTTAATAAGGCCACAGGAATCACAGTGACACAGAGTTCAGAATCAGACCCACTGTCAGTCAGTTACTCAGTAATTTACATAACTCATGTGTTTAGTCATCCATATATCTAGATAAATCATGGTCATATACACATCGGCATACAGTTGGTTACTTATTCTAATACTATAGACCTAAAGCCCAAGCCCACTACTAAAACTACCATTACTGTAACTCAGTAACAGTACATAGGACATAAATGTAACCATTTGTTTACTTGGTTGGGAGATGTTTTACTTTGCCTCCAGTGTTATGAATGTGAGAATTAACTATCAAGTAATACTATATATGGTACAACTTCCAAGCAATTAAGTCTGTACCAACAGAAAAACTAGTACAGTACTAAAAGCCTGTAGTTTGACTACTGGTCAGTTCTGTCAACTGAGTACAGGGCTGTTGACTATCATTCAGTTTTTTTAATATATATACAGGTGCGTATCCAGGGGGGGCGTTGGGGGCGCGCGCCCCCCGGGTAAGGAAAAGAGGAGAGAAAAAAAAGAGAAGAAAAAAGGGAAAAGGAGGGGGAAAAAAGAAAAGGAGGAGAGGAAGGAAGGGAAAAGAAAAAGAAAAAAGAGAGAAAAAGGAAAAAAAGGAGGGAGTAGAAGACAGCCAAGACCTCGGGAAGAGAAAGAGGAACAGTCATAGTTAAAGCGCTGATCCCTATAATATACACAGGGTAGCTAGTGACAGATCAAGGATTACGGAGGGGGTGTGCGCCTCACCCTACCCCTTACACCAACAACTCCATTTTTGACGTTTCCATTTTTCCTCTCTCACTAATGTATCTATATAAATACTATATATGGTCTATCATAACGCGTGTGTGTGTATGGACGCCTTAAACAATTGTACAATTGTGCTATATGGAACCAACTGTGGCTGGTCTTGAACTCGACCGAGTCGTCGGGGTACATGACGCATTTCGGGAAGGGGGCGACCGCCCCCCCCCCCGAGCAAATTTTCTTTATGACATCGCTAGTAATTTCAAAATAGACAATGCTTAGATGCAACTTACAAGGCCTGGGAAGTGTCATTTCCAGCAATCTGGGAGGCATTTTCGGCCAAAATTTTTCTTGTACGCTTCGCGCCAACTCATGGTGGCGCTTCGCTTAGATAGTTTGCCTACAGGCTTCGCCCCTCCCTTGGCAATTACTCGCTACACGCCTGTTTGAATTTGTAAAGCAAACAGCAGATATAACATCATATCAGTGAGCATTGAAATACATGTTCCACGATGAACAGCCTCAAAAACTGTCTATGTGTGTAATTAAAGGCGTAGGAGCCCAATTGGATTTGGGGGCTGTAATGACTTGCCCGAAAAAAAGCCAAAATTTTTAGCGCGCGAAGCGCGCGTTCAACATATCAATGCCAATATCATACAAGCAAGCATCGGTCATTACAGTGCATGACATCGTGTACCTTACGGTCCCTGAAAGTTGCACAGTATACCGATGCTATGTAAACAACGAAATGTCTTATGTAGATGGAGAAAAACCATACAGATCCATTTATGTCAAAACTCTCTTTTACAGTAGTAATGTCGGCCAAATTACCAAGGAGATCATTTTTAAGCTATTCATTGCTATTTATTTTTCTTTCAGTAGGTGCCCGAAAAAGATGGGGAAAAATTTGGTTGCGGGGGGGGGGGGAGGGGGATGCAGGCACCGCCTCCTACGGGACCTACGCCTATGTGTGTAGTGTTCGCTTTCGATATACCTGATATCGGAAATATCTGCTATTTTTTATTTCCTTCAACCAAGTTTTATAATAGCCATTATAAGAGGTTTAATATTTCTACAGCAAGAAATTAACTGTGTCGGAATTTTCGAAAATTTCCTCACCAACATTCTTCATCATACTTTCCTCTACTCGTGCAACTTTGACCTGTCTGTTAGGGGTTCAAGGAGGTTTTTCTATATTGCTTGTCCATAGATTGAATTTTGTGCAACATTATGGGTATGTTTTCAAGTGATTTTATTCACGAGAAATCTGAATTTTCAAATTCTCAACAAATAATGGGCTTAAAACCTTCAAAAGTGGGGCTTTCGGATATTGTGGGCCGTGACGTAGATTCACCTACAAAAGCAATGATCCATAGGACATGCAATGAGGTCGAACATGATGTGTGACTGGTGACAATCTGCAAAAAGGTTATGGATGGAAAAAACTTTTGGCAAACACTTGGTTCTCAGGCAAAAGTGTACATCTGGTTGGTCATTTTCAAGCCCGAGAAGTGCTATTTCCGGTGATCTGGGGGGTATCAAAACCAGAAATTTTCTTGTACGCTGCGCGCCAACCGATGGTGGCGCTCCGCTTAGATAGTAATTCGCGCCCCCCGGGTTAGAAAATCCTGGATACGCGCCTGATATATGACACCAAATGGCCATAATGATAATTCTTTACTAATTACTTATTCTTCATACTGCCATTACTGGCCTAACCTGAACAGTGGTGTATTAAAATGCAACAAGTCTTTAAGCTTTTCATTTAAGAATAATTTCAGTCTGTCCTATTTCGAACATGTGATTGGCAGGTTTCTGATTTTAAAAGCTTATCAAAAAGGAGCTGTGTTGTGTAAAGCAACAAAATTTCACACATGCATGTAACAAACAACCATTTGACAAGATCTAGAAAATACATTTTGCTTTCAGCAATTTCCAAAAGCATTGCATACTGTACATGTATGTACTGTAGAAGTATCAAACGATTTTGCCCATTTGCACAAATTAAGCCCCATTGAAAATTGTCTTTCTTCTAACTGTAAAGTTTCAATACTTGTTTGCGCATAGGCTGGAAAAGGTTGCATGCAACACTTACAGTAATTAATGTTTAGGCTAGGCTGTATTGCATAGATCTACAATAGGAATAAATGATGCCCAGTAAAACTTTTCAATCAAGTGATGCAATTGTCATTTAGCCACTGAAGACGATCCATGCTAGGATCAAAACGTCAGGCCAACTTACTTTTACACAAGTGAAACACTTACTAGAATGTTGAGCATAAGTCATTTTTGACCTGTCGAGCATATTAGTTGAGCCTCCCACTATACCAAACATATTATACGAACAATATAGTTTAACAAGTTTACCTTAGACTGTATTATACCAACATTAAGAAATGATAGTTGTACAGAGTAAAGACCATATACAGTGTTGATATCTGCAGTGGACAGAAATACAAAAGAGAGGGGGCAGGGTTCTTTCCTCTGATAATACGTGATGGGACATTGTACTGTTTGATTGTAGACATCACAATTGACCTTACTTAACCTTACTCTAAATTATGTTGTGATATTAACTCTTAATTGGCTGTTGACAAAAAATTATATTACCTGTAGTATAAAATGTAGTATAATATTATCTATTCACATGTTACATCTTGCATTAAGACAGTATTTTTATATGCTAGCTATGAACGTACATTGTTACTTTACTTTCTTAATTAGTTTCCTCATTGCCATACTCTAGCTTCCCAGTTTACCCAGTTTATATATGGAGGCGCACATTGAGAAACAGTGATAGGAGCTTTCCTTGGATGTTGTCACAATCTGGGAATTGAAATTCAACAGTTGTCAAATCCACAGCAGAGGTAATCTGTTTCTTGGTGTTAACCATGGAAAGAAGGTCGTCACTACTGAACTTTATGAACATCTTTTCAGCTGCCCAAAGGCACTGGAATGCAAGCTATGTACGTTGGGTGAACTAAACAACCCTCTTTGTACTCTTTTAGAATTGTCAGCTTAGCTGGAACCGGCAATTAATGATGGTGAAGTGGATTTGACAGTACCTAGACAGCCTGGAAAATGTTTGTCATATCTTTGTAGCCGTGTGATGCAGTACCCAACAAGGTAGTAGAGGCTATTCATCTCATCAGCAAACAATTGAAGTTCGGATCCTTCTTGATTCAAGATAACATCAGGGATGACAGAATCATTCTCGATAGATTGAGTGGTGTCAGCATTGGACTCTGCAAAGAATTCATTATCATTTTCTTGGTAGGTTCCAGCTTGGGGAGAATTTTAGAAACTGAGCTACAGTGATGATGTGTAATGCATATCTGAATTAAAGTTGTAAGGGAACTGCATTCTTCATCCGCACACTACAAAATAAATTCTCCAGGCAGTCTTGTGTGAAACGTGAGGTAAGAAAAAAATTGTGTTCATGTTCAAGGATATCTTCTTGAATGATTGAGTATTCAAAAAGTGCCGGCTCCCACCTGAGCAAGCGGCTCAGGAAAGGGGGGAGCCGGTACTACAATTTATTGAATAGCGCCACCAATTTCCCTCAATTGGTGGCGCTATTCAATAAGTTGTATTACCGGCTGCCCCTCTTTCCTGAGCCAAGGGGCTCAGGAAAGGGGGGAGCCGGTACTACAACTTATTGAATAGCGCCACCAATTTCCCTCAAAGACCCCCTCTTACTACTGCCAAACGGCTCAGGAAAGGGGGAGCCGTCACTACAACTTATTGAATAGCTCCATCAATTTCCCTCAATTGGTGGCGCTATTCAATAAGTTGTATTACCGGCTCCCCCTCTTTCCTGAGCCGCTGCCTCAGGAAAGGGGGGAGCCGGCACTACAACTTATTGAATAGCGCCACCAATTGAGGGAAATTGGTGGCGCTATTCAGTAAGTTGTAGTACCGGCTCCCCCTCTTTCCTGGGCCAAGCGGCTCGGGAAAGGGGGGATCCGTCACTACAACTTATTGAATAGCGCCACCAATTTCCCTCAAAGACCCCCTCTTTCTACTGCCAAACGGCTCAGGAAAGGGGGAGCCGTCACTACAACTTATTGAATAGCGCCATCAATTTCCCTCAATTGGTGGCGCTCTTCAGAAAGTTGTAGTACCGGCTCCCCCTCTTTCCTTATTGAATAGCGCCACCAATTTCCCTCAAAGACCCCCTCTTACTACCAAACGGCTCAGGAAAGGGGGAGCCGTCACTACAACTTATTGAATAGCGCCATCAATTTCCCTCAATTGGTGGCGCTCTTCAGAAAGTTGTAGTACCGGCTCCCCCTCTTTCCTTATTGAATAGCGCCACCAATTTCCCTCAAAGACCCCCTCTTAGTACCAAACGGCTCAGGAAAGGGGGAGCCGTCACTACAACTTATTGAATAGCGCCATCAATTTCCCTCAATTGGTGGCGCTATTCAGTTAGTTGTAGTACCGGCTCCCCCTCTTTCCTGGGCCAAGCGGCTCGGGAAAGGGGGGATCCGTCACTACAACTTATTGAATAGCGCCACCAATTTCCCTCAATTGGTGGCGCTATTCAGTAAGTTGTAGTACCGGCTCCCCCTCTTTCCTGGGCCAAGCGGCTCGGGAAAGGGGGGATCCGTCACTACAACTTATTGAATAGCGCCACCAATTTCCCTCAAGACCCCCTCTTACTACTGCAAATGTATTGCGGAACCTTGAAATTCGACAATAAGTAAACATGAAAAGAACGTTCGAAAAATTGTACACAGTGCACCTCGTCATATATTCATTCTGCTGGAAAAGAAATATGCTAATAACATTAGTTCGATGTGTAAAGTTTTTTTTCTTAAAGGAATTATCGAAATCATGAATCCCAAATGATACAGTAATTAGTGTTAACAATTTTTTAGGCTATAGGTTTGATACATTATTAATTTTAGCAAAAGAAAAAGTATGGAATTGAAATAAAATCTTTTATAAATTGTTTAATATGTATAATAAATTCAAAATATTTAATGGAAATGAATCACTAAGGTAAAGTTATCTTTAAGTGAGCATTCATTCATTATATAGCAGACACATTCAATAATTGTATCACTGTTACCCATAATTATACAAGTAAACGACAACAGGGTAAATAATTAAAATCATTAAAACAGAAAAATAGAAAAATAGAAATAAAACACTAAGCTTAACATGAAACTGTACAAGACACTGATGAGGTAAGAATATATTCATTTTTGCGAAGAAAAAATTGTATTATTTGGACCCATGAATATATAATAAAGACAACGATATGACGTAATACAAATTTCTTTCTTTCTTCTCTCCATCCCTTGTCTATTAATCCCCTTACATCTATCTCTTTGTGTTCACCATGATCATTAACCTGTCTGTATTCTGTACGTGTTTTTGTCCCTTCTGTTACTGTTTCATTTAGCATTTGAAGAAGATCCTGCTAGGATCGAAACGTCAGGCCGACTTACTTTTACACATTCTCCTACACGGGCTTTCTAGTGGACAAGCAGTTTGCTAACAGTTTTATTTTATTTTGTAATACAAATAAATAGAATATTAAGAGACAAAACAAAGTGCACAATAATTAACAAAGATAATCCAATGAGGCTTAAAATTGCAGCATGCACTGAAATATAACATTAAAAAGGAAATTTACATTATATTGTACACATTAGTATTTTACAATATTATTAAAAGGACAAATGCAGGCACCAAACTCATCAATCTCCATTTGTTTTTCTTTCTCTTAACTTTTACCAATAATTACAAAGCTTGTACCGACAGTATCACTGTTCATAGGATAACTATCACGTGTAAGTTTAACATTACCATAAAAGTGCAAAGGTAATGTATACTTAGATGTTAATAAACTAATAACATCATTTTGTACATCAGCCTTTCTACTTTCTTTCGTATATTAAACATTTACATCGCAATTATCATGGACTTTAACTACTGTACTTAGAGCCTTCAAATACACGTTTCGTGAGTTGATTACAAAACAAGGTAAAAATAAAGCGAACGAACGATCTCTATCAGCTCTGAAACGATGACCAAGGATGGACAATCTTAGATATTTATACGGTTAACGTTTCACACTAAACAAGGAATCTTTTAGGTCAAAATATACACCAAATATACACACTATAGATATAAGCAAACCTTAGCAAAATGGTCACAATATAGCCTATATAATTAACATGCTAATGAGCAATGTATATTACCAACATTTCAACCTGCATACAGAATTAAAAGCTTTACAAGAATTTAGCGTAGTAAACTCAGTTATCGCTGGTAGTCAAAATACATCGCCTTAATAAAAAATAAGGGATGACATTCGGATAAACGCTAGAAGTGTAGTATTTGGTTTCATGAGAAAGCACCTCGACAGTTGTATGGACATTAGAAAATCTTTCATGATATAGGGAAGATATAGTCAGCTTACCGTAAAGATAATAACGCTAATATGAAGCCAGTCTCACTCAACTTGTTTTTAAGTACCCAAATGGAATTGTGGACAAATCGTCGAGCAGTACCCTCTTTTCATAGACCAACCTGTACATCTTAGTCCCCTTTTGTGTTACAATATTACCTCTTTTTCTTTGAATAGTTGACTGTGGAACCCGTACAGAAGTCGATACATTGCAATCTAAAACTATATCTTTAATTTTCTGAAAGTTAATTACCTTAGAAGTACTATGATTCAGTGAGAAGCCTTTCACCTTGCAGACGTATATCGGCGCACTACTCGTGGGGCTTATCACTTTGTAGGCATAATTCTTTGGCCCGGCGGACACAAATTCATCGATGTAGCTGTTTTTGCCATAATCTTTTTCTAACTCATCTGTCATATCACCCAGATACCTACCGGTTGGGGGATTGTATTCCCCATCTTTACTTATATATATAATAGAATCTGTATCGAAGTAGAGGACGCGGTCATCGAGTTGCTCAAGGTACGAGTACAGTTTGAGTCGTGCTTGCGCTGTTGTATACGCGGCTATGAATATGTTTGTGTTTGGAGCTGGTTGTACATATTCATCAGCTACTCGCCACTGAACTTCCGCTGTTTGATCATCATTAATATATCTTATATTTTCGATGAGTGTTCTTTTTTCGCGGAACATCTTGTATAGTTCCTCAATATCTTTAACAAATTTTGTTTGAGTTGGGTTATTCCTTTGCCCAAACTTTCCCCAAAGTGAATTCAACATCAGCTTTGCTAACATTCTTTTTCCCGGATTCTTTTGAATATCATGGTAATTCAGCTCAATCCCTTCTCTTACTTTGTATTCATCGATATATCTTCTCCTTTCTTCTTCTTTGTTACATTCAGGAGGCCAACCTTCGGATTCTTGCTTGACTTTTAAGAATCTGTTTACATAACCTGAAAAGAGACTACCTGTATCTTTGCTTGTTTCTTCAAAATGCCAAACTTCTCGTATCTCAGTAATTTGGTACCCCATTTCTACAGCTTTCTTTACCTCATCTGTAACCCACGTTCCGCGGAGTTGTCTCTCTTTCTGATTGTGGATGCACTTCTTGGCACCTTCTTCAGCGCAAGTTCTACAAAGGGGAAAGAGAAGCTTCCCCTTAACTCTGTATGGTAAGACCGGATGAAGTAAACCGAATGGTGGTAAGACTGTGCACTTAATGAGTCCTTCATAATCCTGCAGTTTGTCTACGTTTAAATCTTCCTGAATAATTTTGGGATGGCCGATAGGATATTTACCGTATTTGTTCACCCAAGGATAAAGGGAACACACGTCAATATACCGTATTTTATCAGTGCCGCTAACTTTATGGTAAAGTTTTGTGGCATTTGTTCGTCCTCCATAAAATGCCTCCTGCGGAATGAGAGGACCAGTCCTTGGATCAGGGTCTGCTAGTTGATCAATGAAATATTTCATTTCTTTATCTTTCCGTAATTGCTCTTCGTAATCACATTCCCAAATCTCCTCTAACTCATAACCTTCGTTACGAACGATATCGGATCGATCTAAGCAATGTTTATATGCATCATTGGTTGTCTCGAATGTACCCGGGCCGCTGTTATTATTAGGGCAGCATTTAGGGCAGCCGTGCCAGTAGCAGCCGTAAAATTCATACACCTTATTTGTGTCTTTACAGAAGCCATCAACTCTGTATTGCAAAATTTTCTTTTCTCCTTTGTGAAATACGTGTTGTATTTCACATTTGTCCTTCTTTTCCATCCACTTTAGCCATTTTATAGCTATTGCAGACTGCTTTTGATATCTTTTCGTACCTTTAATAAGTGCAATTTTGTTTTCCTCCAGGAATTGTGTTTGAAACACACGCATAGCCACAGATGCGATTGTTACACACTTCTCAAATGGGTCTTCGTCTGCCAAATCTTGCAGCAATGCTCGAAACCTGCCGCATCCACGACGAAGTAAGTCAACGTCTCCTTTGCAGTACTTGAGGATTTCCTCTTGAAAGCAAAATTTCTTATCTTTTTGTTCTTTGTACCATTGCGCAAACTTGTTTCTATCCTCACTTGTCATTTCGTCAGGGCAGTACATGTCCTGTTCTGGCCATTTACCTTCGTAATCTTCGTTGGCTTCTTGGTTAAAACGGTGGGGAAAGTACCCTTTCTGTTCCTCCACTCCAAACGTCTTTGAAAAATTCGCCAGGCGCATTGGTATAAAGTTGAAGGAATCTATCAGTTTGATTGTTTTCTTTTTCTCACTTTTGATGGTAAGCCTCATAATCTTCGATCCATTCATCAGGACGTCCGGGCATCTCCCTGTCTTGGTGAGATACGATAAGACAAAATGTCCATCATAACCTTTCATGTTATGAGCTATAGCAATTGCGTCCGAATTTGTCTCTGTCAACAACCACTCGCAAAAGGCTGAAACCGTCGTTTCTCCTTTGAATATTTTCTGTTCTCGATTATTGCAAGTGCCACAAACTTTGTCAAACTCCGGCCATTCCAAACAATTGGCACATACCCGTTGGGCCACACAGAAGTTTGGAATGTGTTTGTACACGGTAATAGTGTTGCTATGACCTTTTGATTCATCTCCAGTGCAGATCATATCTTGTCGACATTCGAAGTCGAAAAAGATAAATAATCCAGACGTTTTACTGCGGGTACTTTGTTTCGGTCGTATTATCTGCATATAACAATCGTGTGTTTTAGGTTTTTGTGACTTGCACAAGGAACAGTATATTTCTCCGCATTTGTGTTGATCTTTTTTTGCTTGTCTGCATTTTTCACATCTAGTAATTCGCTTGCAAACCGTTTTAGTTGTTTTTCCACGCGCTAATGCTTTAGGAACTTTCTTATGGTTACTTTCACAACGTTCACTTTTAAACGTTCGGTCGCATTCTTTGCAATGTACCTTTTTCTTACGTTGGCAATCTTCTCTGTGACTGTTGAAGCAATCGGTGCATATATTCATGCAACGATGATGTTCCCAAGTTTTGAATCCTCTAAAGCAAAATTCACAGAAATAATCCGTGTCTAATAGTCCAGACATGGAATTAATTACATCATAATGATTGTCATAGTGTAGTATGTACAACTTCAGTTCTTTACGGGGCCCTTTATATATAAACTGGCACTTTTTGTAATTTTCGAAGGGAACCACAATGATTTGATATTTTTCCATTATTTTAGTTTTCTGAAATTGATCAATTTCTTCCAGGCTACATGGGCCCTCTTCCACTCCTGCTTTTGAGTGTAAATCCTTTGCAAGTTTTTCTTGCTCGTTGAGGCCTTTACGTATGCTTTCCCATTTAATAGATTTATCTTCATCCTTTTCAATACGTGCTTTAGCAGTGACCAAAGCTCGAGCCAGACATAAGTCTTTGCCTTCAATTGAGAGAATGCTTCTCTTGCCTTTCAGCCATTTTGTAACCTGTTTTCTTTCATGCTCTGTATATCCCTCTCCTGTGGGTACATTAATGTGTAGAACATGAATTTCCATTAAACCTTCAAGTTTAATACTCTGATTTGACTGCTGAACTTTTTCGATAGCAGCTTGAATTTTTTCCACATTTACGTCTTCTACTTTCATCAGTGGCACCCATATGGGACGGTCTATGGACCCCGGGACATGGATTTCTATTATGATACGGTCTTGTGGTGCAAACTCACTAATTAGTGTATCGATTAGCCTTTGGAAAATATCAAGCACGACCGTAAACACATCTTGTTTTTCCTCCGTGCATTTACGAATCTTATCTTCAATAAATGATATCTCGTAATCAATTGCCTTGCTTTTAAACTTCTTTATGTGACGAATACCACTTTTCTTAATTACATAACAATCTTCAGGTTTCAGAGCTTCCTCAACATTTTGTTCAACCACTATTTGCACATGCTGATTGTGCGGTTGCAGCCCGCCTATGGAAGGATGATTATGTCTACTGTCATCGCGTATCAATGAAGATGATTGACTGTCGTTGGTCATTGAGTCACTTTCATTTTCAAGTTGAATATGTTCACTTGTTGGCTGTTCATCATCATCTTTTGTTAGTGAAATAGAAGACGATTTGTCACTCTCCACTGAGGGTGGTGGCTGAGATTCTTCTTCACTTGAAGGTGGGTCGACGATTGTTCGTCTTCTATTTGGAGGAGGAGGTGAGTTAGACATCTTACAGTATTTGTGTTGGTACATGCAAGAGCTGGTCTTCTATGATTGAAAAATCTGAAGTAAATGAAACACTATATATAAATATTCGTAGGTTCGTAATTTGATATCGAAATATATAATCTGATATGAAAATAAAACATGCAGTAGAACTACTGAGGACTGTTGCTAAACATTTGAGGGAATGTTTGGGAGTATTTGGCGCCCTGACTTCATCATTTTATCGCATTTGTAAAATCTTGGGCGCATTTGCAATCTTAACAGTTATGAGGTTCAAACGTTCTCTAGTCAGACTAGCCTAATGTGCGTAGAACTCACAATTACCAAAGCCTAATGTTATTGTTTTCACTTTCCAGTTTTCACGTACGGTGAAACGGCCAAAGTGGTTAAAAAAGTACACTCAGGGAATAGAGGGTGACGATATGGAAAAGTGCACATTTCACGAAAGGCCAAGCCATCAGATTGATGGGTAGCGTAGGTCAATTGATCTTACTCTCTTTGCTTTAAATGGCTTGAGAGACGAATGTAGTGTGAAACTGAATGGAACGATTAATTGTGGCACGACTCATGTACATGTTACAAGAAACTACTGCTAACAAGCTTTGTCCATGTTGCACATCTTGTCAATAGTTAATCAATCTATCATTCAAAACAAAACGTTGCCTTATTAGTTACTGTACAACCGAATTACACATCTGTGGTCAGGCGCGGCGGAAGGGGAAAATTATTGGGGGGGGCTAATGTGTGGAGACTATCTAAGCGGAGCGCCACCATCAGTTGGCGCGGAGCGTACAAGAAAATTTTGGGATTTTCAAACCCCCAGATGGCCGGAAACGGCACTTCCCGAGTGTTTTATGCTGCGAATACCTAGCCCTAAAATATGGGTCTCAAGCCTGCAATTTCTCAGATTGCACGTAAAAATCTGTAAAACATTGTAATTTGTATATTCGATGGTGTTTTAAGAGAGTAGCTATTACTCGTAGTGTACTCGCAAAGACGTTTTTGAGTGTAGTAAATTGCTACTTGCAATTAAATGCAATAATTAAATAAATGTCATAAGAAAAAACAGAAAGCATTTCTTAATGTCAACAAATGCGGGTAATTCCAAAACCATGTGCAGTTGCCAACAAATTTCTATGAACCAAGCACTGTCACGAATGCATGTACCCTATACAAAACAGGTGAAATGCTAATATTGTGTTTTTGTTCGTTTAATAATTGATTGCGTTTAAACATAGAGCCATGTTCCACGCCTTGCGTGTACTCGTAGTGTAAACGCAAATTTTGATGAGTGTAGCGTTTAGCTTATTACACTCTTATTTAAAACACTAATATTCGATGAGGCATGATACAGACAATGTGGTTTATAGCCAGGTGACAGGCCGAGGGTCCCCCAGCATTTACTAAAATTATTACACCTATATAGTTTACGTGTGCATCGGACAGATAGACAGTATATGCATTGAAAAATGGGCAGATGCACGTTTCGGAGCCTTGGTAAATATTGGGGGGGCTTATCATGCATTTGCCCCCTCAACTTTTTCAGTGGGGGCTGAGCCCCCCCCCCCCAAGCCCCCCCCCCCCGGTTCCGCCGCCACTGTCTGTGGTTTGACTTTAAGCCTTTTATTCCTGTCACATGTAGAGCCTCTAGTCTTAGTTGTAAAAGTACTTGAAGAATTATTTTAGCTACAAAATAATGATGACATATTTTGAAACGTTTGAAATATTTTAATCAGTCCCGAATTTATTCCCATGCCACGTTTAATTCTTTTCAAAATTAACCTTTAAACAAATGAAGTTCACCAATCAAACTGGATAGGCTACTTAGTCTAACACACAGACCAATATAGATCAGTTCATCATATACAAACAAACAACACTTAGCCTAGAATACACAGCCTACCATAACTGTTTACTTTGCATTACAAGTCTGAAAAGGACAGGTGGTGTTGAATGTCACCAAATGGTGCTATGTTGTTGACTTAAAGGAACATGCTTATGTTGAGTTATATACTTTATGCAACGATGGATTAAATATTGAAAAACATTTAGGCATGAACCGAGGAGGCGAAGTTATCATCAATTTAGCCCTAAAAGGCCATTCCAGAGATTCAGCATACTTTAAAGGGGAATACTTTGGAAAAAATTAACAGCAAACACAAAACTAACGATAACATTTTTCGTATTTCTAAACATTTGAAATTGGTATAATTTTGAGTATTCTCAAATAACCTTGTTTTCTTAGCATGTTAAAATTTAAGTTCGATATTGAATATATGCTCAGTTAAGGAAGTTGAAACATTTTTTTTTTCTGTTATGTCAAGCTCGTAGCAAGAGATTTCATCTAGTGCGAATACAACGGTTATACAAAATGCGTCTTTATTTTGTCCTTTTCTATTAATTTGGTAGCCTTCTCTATAAATATTGGCAATGATGATTATCTTTATGACAACTGCATCTATGCCTTTCGATATTTTGAGAGTTTAGTTCTGTTATGACCTTTGTAAGGAAACCACATATGATGTTACCATATATATATATATATATATATATATATAGCAAAAAATAAATAAATAAACGAACCCACATGCTGTATAAGCGTCTTTTCTTCTTCCAAATCGTTATGGCTTGCTTCCTTCACAAAAAAGTCCAAGAAAATGGCGACAAAATAAGGTACAGGTAGTCGCAGATCAAACGACATCCAACTGCAGAAGCAAGCAGAACGTACAGTGTGTTAACATCGCTCATTTCCTGCTTTATAGTGGCGCTGCAAGCATAAAGGCCGGAAATATTGTAAACCGCACGCGACACTATGATCGCATGTTAAGACTATTGACAAGAATGTTGCTGGCAGTGTGTGTATGTATTCAATCAACTAGCATCGCTTTTTATACTATATTCAAACATCATTCAATATAATGTATGTATTGCTGAAGTGTTCACTGGTATAACACGTATTTCAAACATTCATATTTTCCTTTTGATCTACCTTTCATTTGCGTTAATACAACCCAGTTTAATATATGACACTATAAATATTAAATCGTTATTGCGTAATATGGATATTGTGCAATACTTGGACGGAAAATCCCGGTTCCAAAAAGGGTTAGACTGAAAAAAACAAACAAAAATATAGAAAAGGAACACACACAATAAATGGTGCCGTCACGTTCGTTTGCATAACGTTGTTAATGTAATTTGTTACATATGTGGAGACTCAATGTGGAGTTATCAGTGCATGGGTTTAACGGCCAGTGATTAGCGCTTTCAAAGAAATATCAGTATAAGAATAAGCATAAGCATATGTAGCATAAGAGCGGTGGAGTAAACAGCAACAATGTGAAACGGTGTTCACTGTCAAACAAATAGGAAAGCATTTATAAATATGATGCAACATAAAATATATCAATAAATTCCATAGGATTATTGTATCAGGTTATCAGTAAAATACTGATGAAACTGAAGGTATAGAGATATGTAAAAGCTCAAACCAAAACCAAAAGGTCCTTGAAATATGCCAAAATGAACAGCTTATGTACCTTTAAATCTATTGCTGACTTTAGATGCATGCAAAGAACTTATGTCATTAATACGACAACCCGACTATAACCAGAATATTAGTTATTGGAGATACAGTAAGTAAATCAAACATTAATCATGTGACTGACATGTGATGCAATTACACTGAACCATAATTGACAGAAATCAAGCCTCAAACTAGAACACGTTTAGTGATCAATTTTTGACAAATTTGGTGTCGAAAATAAGTCTCTATCCACTCACTCTGATAATGAATTTCTCAAAGTTTAAAGGCATTGAAGACTCGCCCAAGCTTGTCGCTACAAAATGCAGTGAGTAATGAAACATGATACATAATTATCTTTAGCTGGACCTGAGATGTCCATCGCTGTATCGTTTGTACAGTGTGCTGTGGGTATTGACCGCAGCTGTATGTACTGACTGTACAAGCAAGCTCTGTGTGTATTTTCTGGGATCGATGGTGGTGTCTAACTCTTTTGTTGCACCTCATTCAAAACTAGGTCAGATTACCGGCATGAGACGTTTCTTTGTGCGGGAGTTTTCACACCCTTTAATTAAACAAGCAATTTTCAAAACACAATTACAATAATCAAAGGTTAACATTTTTTTTATATGTACCAAACCATTACTGCAATATACAAATGAAGCCTAGGTAGACCCTATCATGCTTTGTTAGGCTTCGGCCCATTCAAGCATATTGTCTTTAGCAAATTGCTTATTTCGCGTAATTACATATGATCATATGTCTTATGTATTCCCTCACGATTCTTGATGTAACATATTCATGATACAGTAGCAACGTGAGTGGATATGTTGTTGAGAGTGGGTCAAGCTCTTTGGTTCCCGTGATCAGACTCAGTCTTGTGTGACTAGTCTTACAAAGTTTATTAACTTGACATGTTAAAATAAAAGAGCGCCATCGTTTTTATTTTGTCAACAAAATAAATGGCAACCCAGTAGACACTAAGCTTAACTATTTGATATCAACTCTACTATACGCAATCTAAGTTAAATACAGCCAGTTCACTCGACTAACTAGAACAATCCAACCGACTACAGGTAAAGCCATTGCAGTCTGGCAGTATAGAGCATGACATAGATGAACCTGCGATGAATCCCGATATTGCCAAAGAGAGGGAAAAGGCGGAGTTTGATACTGTCGATCTCACGTACATTCTGGACAGGGGGAGAGACAGAACAGAACTAAGAAGGCGTATTGGTAAGCTTAAATCAATTCAGTCAGTTGAGACATTGTTATAATGCTAATAGCACTATAAACTGTACTCCCATATCGTGCTTCAAAGCACTCGTACTGGCAGTACAAACAATTCCATCTCGACATTTTTCTGTTGTAACGAGATATTCAAACTGCTCATATATACTGTCAGTAAAAAATGCTTTGTAGCAGGGACATGCAGGTACAGTTTATAAAAACAAACTTCCCAACTGAGGTTACCATTATATTGATCTTTGTCACATGCAGTTATGTATCATATAGCTTCACGCAGACTTGCTGGTTGGCAAATGTTCACAAATCAAATTGACGGTGACAAGGGAGTTGTTCAATAATAACTCCCAGCTGTGACCTATGCTTGTATTTTCATTAGCAGTGTTGTTACTATTATTTCACTATATTCTTCCTGAGCAGAATCGATGGTTTTCGATGACCCTCAGTTCAAGAAAGAAGAGATTGCTTTCATGGACCAAGTAGAACGGTTTAATTACAGCATCAAACAGGAGCTGGTAGCCATAAAGAAAATCAGAGAACTTGGCTGGAATATTGTTGACAACTTTGAAGAAATTCAATGGATGAGAGAGTAATCGAAATTTATTCCTTCAATTTAATGAATTTGCTTTGCCATAATAATTGACGCGGACTGATATCTATAACGATTGTCATTTTCGAGAAAAAACATGACAAAAATATTAAAATAGTCAATCGATATTACACTAATCAATATATAATATTTCTCTATCGGCATGCATTTTCAATTCATCGCTTTCATCACAACCTTGACTTCTGGTAAATATATCATTGTATACCTCACTGTGACTCGTAAACACAGCTGCCTGTCTTTGCTTCATAAGATGTCCAGCCATGCATCGATGGCGTCAACATGCAGCATGTACGGCATCATGTACTCCTTTAAAATCTTAAATTATCAGGGTTGTCCAAACTTTTGCAGAGGAGGGCCACATGGAATGATTATGATGAAGGAGGGGGCCGTATGAGCCCTACGCTCGATATTTTCCTTCCTGATAAAACAGATGAATAAAGTCCAGCCGCCCCCCCCCCCCCCCACCTCCGCTGAGAGTGTCACAAAACTGACCTGTATGCAGATTTTTGGACCCAGAAGGTTCGAATGATTGATTATATAGCTTCAAATTGTTATCGATAAATCTGCTCACTAAAATTTCGCACCGTAGAGCATCTCTGGCGGGCCGGACGCAACCCTGCGGCGGGCCGGACTGTGGCACGCGGGCCGTAGGTTGGACAACCCTGGTACTCTTAATGCTTATATTCAAATACTTAACATCATGCAACCTCATTGTGGCTGATAGCTTTTACCATATAGCATGAATATATATAGAAAGGGTTGCAAATTCTACATGTAATGCCACAACACAATAGCGTTTATTCATATGCCTACTGTCTCGTTAACACCATGTTCATGGTAAAACAGCTGATGCAATATACAACCTACAATGGTTTTGCCATTATCATGCATGTTAAGCATGAATACCATAAATAGGTTGTTAGAACATTACATTGCTAATACTAATGCTTACTGTCTCTCAACATATTGTAGCTTCATTGTGGCTCATAAACTAGTTGGTTGTACTTGCTGCATAAAATGGCCTGTGGTCAATACATTTGAGCAGGCATGCAATATCCTTGAATATCATAATTTTAATGGCTATATAAATGCTTACTGCCCCAGGCATTAACAGGATGCTACCTCACTGGGACTCCACAGCTAATAACCTTTGCAGCATAAAATGATTTAAATCGATATATTTGCATACCTATAGTGCTTACACGAATTCTTACTGCCTCATTAACAACATATTATCTCATTGTGAGCCATGAAACTTAATATGGTATAACGTTTCGTGACAGCAGTTTGTTGGAACATATAAAACGATTTCATAACTTGTTTTGTTTTAAATTACCCCAATTGCTCGCGAAGTCTTCAGGATGCGTGTTAGGTTACCACATGCAAATAATATTAAAACTGAGCCTAGTCTGTACTTTCTCGTTTTACATAACCAAGACTATTACCGTCTTTGCATATCCAAATCGACACTGAGCCTGCTGATAATATTAGTAATTGTCGAGGATACATTTCAGCTATAATTTGGGAGTGGGAATCTAGAGTGATTTCAAGTGCACATCTGATGAGAAGTAACGGGTGACTAATCCACACGCAAACAGTTGAATTTATGGCTCGTCTTACATGTTACCGTCGAAGAGGTCTGGAATAATAATTGTAGGAGCACGGAGGTATTAAAGAATGAGAAACTCAAGTCTATTCGGCTTAGACACAGTAGCCCTGCTTGTACACTCAGCTGCACAATCTTGGGCCAACAACACTGTAATCAAGTGCAATGTAAACATAGTAAAATAAATAATACCAATACAGGGTTGAGAATATTGTAGACTTGACCTGACATATAGTATTGTCATCTTTATCATATTCGTATAGCTGATGTGTGTATAGAAGCAGATACCACATAGATAAACCACCAAGCATATTTGGGCGTCGAGTATGTTATACAGGGGCGTATCCAGGATTTTCCAATAGGGGGGCGTCAGGCATGAATGATCGCCGTCCTGGGGATGGGTCTAAGGGGAGGGGGGTACACTTTTTGCTTTCGAAGAAGGGCTGAAATACAAAATGGTGTCATATGCATGGGTGCCGTACTTCCGAGTGGGGGGGGATATGACCTTGTTGACTATCTAAGCGTAGCGCCACCATTGGTTGGCGCGAAGCGTACAAGAAAATTTTGGGATTAACAAACCCTCTAGATGGCCGGAAACGGCACTTCCCGAGGTTTCCAAGCGGCATATACCCAACTTTAAAATAGGGATGTCATGTCCGAAATATCTCATAATCAGGATCCAAAATAATTTTTTTTTAATTTCGGGTGTTATTTTGGGAAAATTGCCCCTGTCAATCTTGTTTCAGGCGCAACGTTAGAATGTTCGAGAGCTCTTTTATATTATTCGATGAAGAAAATGGCCTCATGCAGGCTATTATAGGCCTATACACATGCAATACACAATTACACATAGTTACATTCCTAGGTACCGATTGCTAGGGCATCCAGGTGAAACGTGTATTAAGCATTACCCATGGTTACATGAGATTCTCAGCTGTTCGAGGGAACATGTACGTGTGTAGGCCTACTATAGGGCCTATATGAATACTATGAGGGTGCATATATGTACTATATCAATACCGTGGGCGCAATAATACATTTTGTTGTTATAGGGCCAATGAAGCCTACAGTCAACTATTTTTGCTTTATAAAGACGCTTTATTTGAAAAGATCGCACTGCGTTTATGGTAGGCGAGAAATGAAGCTAAAAAAGAGCCGTACATTAACGAAGATGCATAAATGTAGGCATGAAAATATTCTTATCCCTGGCATTTGGTGGGGGGGGGGGGATATGGTGCATTACATCCCCTCCACCCATTTTCATGGGGGGATATATCCCCCCTCCACCCAGGATCGCCGCCCATGGCCATATGTGATCCATTTTTCGACCTTAATAATAGGCAACATTTCCAGTAAATATGGACACAAAATGCACAATTTAGTATGGCTGGCATGTCACTTAGTGTTTATAGTGATAATACAAACACAATTACCATCTATGTTTCTAAAACTATTATGCCGCCGACCTTCGCCAGAACCTTTTTTTGGCAAACAAAAAATAAAGCATACGGGAGGGGGGGGGGGTTGAGCGATCACCGACATCTCACATAAAGGTCGTCATCAATTTTTTTTTTTTTTTTTTGCTTAACTTTTTTTTTTTGGTGACGGCCAATAGGGGGGGCGCGCGCCTGTTGCGCCCCCCCCCCTGGATACGCCCCTTTATAGGTCTAATTGGTCTAACCTTCACCATTCGGTAGTGTAGTTGCATAATCTGTAAGCAACCTGCGTTGTTTGTCGGTGCTGAGAAGAAAAAAATCAAAGTGCATCGGATTTATTACGCTTTGTTTGTTCAAAACAAGGCACATGATATTATCTACGTTATAAAAAAAAAATAACGTATTTATTTGTCTTGGTTAAACTCGTACCCAAAATACATCATTAAAAAGTTTGAAATAATTCACTTCTACTGCTCGCATTTTAGTTAAGATTTTCGATGAGGTGGTGCTTTCACCGAAGGTGTGAACCTCTTTAATGACGACATTCTAAGGGAGGAGTCTAGTTAAAGTATCATTAATTCTGCTCAGATGCTATTCTGTGCTATCAATGTTTTGTGACATTTGACGCAGTTACTGCTAACACTGCGTTTACCACGAAATGCTATTCTCTACCCAGGAAAATGTGGACCTTAAAAAAATTGGGCAACGATTACGTACGCACCCATTACAAACCCTCCCCTTGGGTAGGTGCATGGTCACAACGTGCTCACAATACGACTGCAATCATTTATAGGACTGAGGATTACGATAAGAAATGAATATCCTGGAAAGGATGGGGGAGCGGGGCGGTGGGGGGGGGGGGTACGTTCCGGAATGTTAAATGTAAATTTGACGTTGTATGACTGCAAATAACGGAAAGGCGTGGGCTTTCCTTTTCCCAAGGTTAGCAACATGCTAAAACACGGGACAACATCACGAATAAAATAACGGCATTTGTCAGCAATAGTGTGGTTTCACTTAAAACCTTTTAATAGAAGATAAATCTTCTGTTTAATATTTCATTTGGAGTGGTCACGGGAGCGAGGAGGGACGACATTTGACCACTATATATTATACATGACTATCATATATGAAGGTTCGTAAATCATTGCTGTTCTCAAATATTTTCTTATAATGACTAGAGCTATACACGGAGCAGCCATTCCCACTATGCATCTTCACACGACAATGTTCCTGCAGTCGGTATCTTTCCAAATGACAGAGGAACAACATAAGAAGTGGCTGGCTGCTATAACCAACTACACAATAATAGGAACCTATGCACAAACTGAACTCGGACATGGTAATAATATTATTTATATATTTATTTGCAGACTTATTTGAACGGGGTTTATTTTTCGTTATGCTGTGCAAATGTAGGGGGTGTGTTGTCCCACTATTTTCCGAGTGACCTTAGATGTAAGTACCATCCTTATGTTTTACTGTTGGTTCAGAAAGGAAACATTGAAATACAGCTATCTTCACGTATACATACACATTTTCATGTATACCTATAGGTGTACGCATGCATGCGTTCAGTTTGTATTTTAATATGATAACACCGTTCTCATTGTGTGACAGGGACACATTTAAGGGGCATGGAAACCACCGCCACGTACGACACTTCAACTCAAGAATTTGTTCTGCACAGCCCAACACTGACCTCTATGAAATGGTGGCCAGGAAACTGTAAGTTGTTTTTGTGGTTCTTTAATACAGCATGTTAATAACATAAAATACGGATTATGTCATGAGAGCGACTCCCTCATCCCAACTTAAAGTTTAACTAGGTAAAAAAAATATGTCCCCTGGAGTAAAGAATCAAAATAACTAAGTAACTTGTCACATTAATAAAATATTTGCAGTCAATATTTTTGGTAAATTTGCAATGACATTCTCTTGCAGTGGGAAAGCTTGTGACACATGCCATTGTCGCTGCACGTCTGATCACAAGAGGTAAGGACTATGGTATCCATCTGTTCATGGTTCAGCTGAGAAGTATGAAGGACCATAGCTCTTTACCAGGTAAGTCCTAAACAAATGGGATAATAAATCTCTTATCGCTTTGTTCAAGAGTTCGGACTTTGGACTATATCGCACCATATATGTGATATAGTCGTATCAACGTTATCTATATATATATATATATATATATATATATATATATATATATATATATATATATATATATATATATATGTATATATATATATATATATATATATACTATTCTTGATTTTCCAACTCATTACGATTTTCATTTATATATATATATATATATATATATATATATATATATATATTGTTTGTTTGTTATTTTCTATTTCAGGTATTGAACTCGGAGACATCGGGCCAAAACTAGGTTATAGTAATGTTGATAATGGCTTCTTGAGACTGGAGTATGTCAGAATCCCACGGGATCAAATGTGCATGAAGTTCTCTCAGGTTTGTAGTTTGACCAATTGATATTGTTATCTGAAATAGCAATTTTTTATTATTACTATTATGAATATTTTGTTATTTTGTATGATAAGAATATCAGATTATCATTACTTGTGTTAATAAAGCAGTAGTATTAATGTATCAATTAAATATGATAAAAGAACGAAAACATGTTCCTCTCCCTTTTAGGTGAGAAAAAACAACATGAAATAATAACAATGAAATAAGCATCTTTCTATGCCTTAACTTAGAGTTTTATATACGTTAGACTTTCGATCTTACAGGTACACCCTGATGGGACATACAGTGCACCTCCTCATTCAAAACTTAGCTACAACAGTATGGTACACATCCGAAGCGGTTTGGTTAAGCGTGTTGGCATCGGTCTTTCCAAGGGCGCCACCATTGCAACACGTTACAGCGCCGTACGTCGACAGTCTGAACTGATCCCAGGGTAATGTGTTTACTTTTCTTTATCGATATGATCAGACAGTTTACATTATGCAGTATCTTATGTTTCACTTGGCTATTTCAGAAAAAGGTTAGGTGTATATAAATATTGATAATCTTTTGTTGTTGATCCCACTATTTTCGGAATGTTTTTTTTTTATAGTCACCATATGATATTGTACTATAATTAGTCCAGCTACTGTTTATATTAGTTCAATGTCTAACGTAACATACTCAGCGATGGTTATTATAAATTATATAATGTACCCTTTCTGATTTGTATGTAACGGGATATTAATATAAAAGTTATACTTCGGACATAAATATTCATGACATCAAGAGTATTTGACATTCAGATGACGTTAATCATAATTCTACTTACACCGTATACTAGTTTTCATCCAAACAGTTGCATTTTTTTATATGATTTTGTAATTGTTTTTCTTTTAGGAGACCTGAACCTCTCATCATGGACTACCAGAGTCAACAGATGAAACTATAATATTGTATTATCCAATCACCTTATTGTATCATCCTGTCACACGACTACATTGTCCAATCAGCTAACTTTATTTTGTCTGTAATGCAGGAGACCTGAACCTCTCATCATGGACTACCAGAGTCAACAGATGAAACTATAATATTGTATTATCCAATCACCTTATTGTATCATCCTGTCACATGACTACATTGTCCAATCAGCTAACTTTATTTTGTCTGTAATGCAGGAGACCTGAACCTCTCATCATGGACTACCAGAGTCAACAGATGAAACTCTTCCCTCAGATCGCTACTGCCTATGCTTTCATTCTGACTGGATTTCAACTTGGTCAAGACTTCCTTTCATACATAGCTGAGGCTAAAGAAGGTGAATTCAGTGCTCTTCCAGAGGTTGGTCACATTATTGCCAAATGAAAACCCATCGAAGATCCCCGAGAAACATACCACGTGTCTGCCTCATGCTTGGCGAGATAGGATGGGCTACAGCCATGGGTCCCGGGGCAACTATATAGGGCAGGTGCCTAGGAAATGTGGAATAAGATTATTTTTCTTATTTTAATCAAATGCTTAACAAAACGCTCGGCTCTCAGAGAAATGGAATTAATTATTGTAAGACATATAACATACACGGATTGGATGTGTTATAATAACTTTGCAACTCCACGCAAAAAGTAAGATATGTTGCGGTTGAAAAGTACTGGAATGACCTGGGGCCTGTTTCACAAAGCACTCAGTCGCGTCTTAGTGGTCTTAAGACGCATCTTAGTGTAAGTCGAGTCCGCACAGCACTAAGTCCTGTGTGCGTAAGTCGAGTTTAGTGAAACAGGCCCCTGGACTTTAATTTTGCCAAAGGTCCATACGGTTATTTCTAGGTTAAAGTACATATCGCTGTTAACAGTTTGTTAACAATACTAAAAACCACTAGTGGCATGGCTACTTCTTTTGGTGTAGGTGGTCAGCCTAACCAGTGATATATGGTTAAGTGGATACAGGAGTTGGTATATGAAGCGATGAAACTAATATCTTCGACGTTATGAGTTCCAGGTATCCGCAAGTTATTCCGTAGGTTTTACGATTCCCATCTGAAACGGTCTTTCAAATTGTAAGAAATCCAAAAGGAGCTAAACTGGTAACTGGATATAATCAGCTACTATGGTAACATGTCATTCGGCTACGCCCACGACCACATGTACATGGCTGCCCAGCTTATATGTCTTACAGTGTGATTCTATCATTTTAAATCGCCATTTTATACTATCCAACATATAGTTATTAGACTTCAAAAACTACAAGACAATTCATAGACAACTGTTTTAACTCTTGCTCGTTCATGCAGCTTCATAGTACTTCAGCAGGTTTGAAAGCCTTCACTACAGAATCGACTAAAGGCGGGCTAGAGGTCTTACGGATGTCATGTGGGGGTCACGGTTTCTCCTCAGCCAGTGCATTTCCAGAAATCTATGGCGCCTTTTCACCAACTTGCACCTTCGAAGGCGAAAATACTGTCATGTTACTGCAGACTGCTAGGTAAGACAGTCATACACATATAGGCTACTATCAAATATGATTGAATTTGATATTCCAGTGACAGGCTGTAAATTACCCCTGAGACATGGCAGTAGATTTACAGACTGCCTTCGATTCCCTCATTTCTGTCTTATTTTGTGTTCCAGAAATGTTCGGTTATTATATGACCAGAGATAATACCATCAGTTTGTAAAACATTAAACCAATACCAACATCATTACAAGTTGAAAGAAAGTTAAACATATATATGTATATATTTAAAATACTAGTGGTATGGTATTTATAGTTATAAAAGATTAATTTTCGTTTGTGTTAATTTTACAGGTTTTTAATGAAGTCTGCAAGGCAAGCAATGAAGGGTGCTAAGCTGACCCCCTTCATGTCCTATCTATTACTGAACCAACACGAGAGATGTAGAGCATCCAAACCAGATGATTTCTTGGACATGGACACACTCCTACTGGCCTACAGTCACAGAGCTAGAAGGTAAGGTTATCATTCAACGATCATTGTCTATAATAATATATCTATGTTTGACGAATTTCGTTTTGTCCTATTTTTGTTTCTTCTTTTTTGAAAGAGCAATTATAATAAGATTTAACTAGAACAATATATTTTAACCGTGTTCTCTTTGGTATTCAAACCTCTGTTGTATAACCATGCATATGGCACTGATGAATTTACATTGCAAAGAGCACCAAAAAGAAACCTATCTTTGTAAACAACAAGGAAAGTTTAACCAGAGTCTCCTCAAGTGTTCGACATAACGTGTTCAGCTTGTTTGCACTGTATCAGTTATTAAAGTTATATAAAAGTTTGAAAATGATTTTGAATGGAGAGTGATATAAGAAAACATTTTCTTGTACACTCCATGACTCACAATATACCTTGTTCATTCTAGACTCAGTATCGTTCGCTGACGTAAAGATGAATGCACCATTTATCACTTTGTCTTGATAAGTATGTTGGTATTACTCTTCTGGTTGCCTTTCAGAATGGTGACCACGTCGTTTAGGTGTATAGAGGCAGATCTGAAAGAAGGGAAAAACAATGGCATAGCATGGAATAACAATCACCTACACCTTCTTGCAGCTTCGACGGTCAGTATAACACCTTGCAGCTTCTTATAGGTTTTGTTCAGTCGTTGTTTATTTAATTTCAAACGAAACCTTGTAATTTTCTATATGTATGGTCAGAGAATGCACGAGAAATAGCTTACAATGGGCCATGGACTTTATGTTTAAAAAATTGTAACTTAATCCATGTCCATCGGCAATCTTCGAAACTTGTAAATCAAGTTTTCAAATGTCGCTAAAATCTAGGGACTCACTGGAAACTATTTCTTGGAAAGACAACAAGTGCTCCCATGATTCTCTTGTATTGCACTAACCCGTCATCACATACTACTTATAAATACATTTGGCTACATAATTTTTTTTATCGATAAAATGTTTCATTACTAGGCTCACTGTCACTTGTTCGTTGTGGACAGTTTCAACAAAGCTGTAGAAGCTATCCAGTGTGAGGATAGAACCAGACGCATCCTCCGAGTGCTGGTGCAGTTTTATGCTCTCGATGGTATCCTGAAGAACAAAGGAGAATTCCTTGAGGTTAGTCACTAGACCTTCTTTAAGACATCATTGTTTTGCTGACAGTTTGTGATATTTTTATATTCAGACTGGAAAAGGTATCACGCATTGCTTTGCTTTTACAAATAAACACTTCTAATTGTAAGGTAAAATTGAAAACAAGAAATAAACAACAACAGATAAACATGAAAAGAAGAAGGGAAGTTTAATAGACTGTACTAATGGTTCACCTTGAACATGTTGGCTGTTAATTCCTATCAAATACTAATGCAGAACATGCTTAAGAAATGCTACATGTGAACATGCTTGATATATTGCAACAATATTTAACCTAATTATCCCAGACCTCGTTAATTAATACATTTCTTGTCATTTACTACTTTGAACTTTTGTGCTTTTCCTCAGAGTGGATACATCACTGTTGACCAGCTGGATCTCGTAAGTAAGCAGTTCATCTCTCTATTGGCGGTGATTCGTCCTAATGCTGTAGCTCTTGTGGATGCTTTTGACCTCCGGGACTTGAAGCTGGGTTCTGTTCTTGGTCGCTACGATGGTAACGTCTACGAGAATCTCTACAAGTGGGCAAAGTCTGCACCACTCAACAAAAAAGATGTAAGATGTTACTTATAACTTAATGCTGATCTTCAGTTGGTTATATTCAAGTTATGAAAACATAAGAAGACCTATAATTTAGATATAGGCAAATTCCTAACACAATTATCAAATTTCATTTCAGTGTCATTGTTAGTGTTGTTTCGTTTTTGTTCACATTGTGTGAAAGATTTCAATAGTGCCCTTTTTATGATTACGAAGTGCCCCTATCATAGACTATCATAGTGACATCCATGAAACTTTTGCTAAACTTTGAAACATACATGTAATCATAATAGAGCTGTGGTTTGTTTTAGTACTTTTGCACAAATCTCCTTCGATACTGGAAAGTGTTCATAACAGGAATTTACCATTCTTTTTCAGGTGGCTGATGCTTATCATCTTCATCTTAAACCATTTTTGGAGGAGAATCAGAGGCGAGTCCAGTCCCGACTATGAATTACTTCATTCACGACATCCATCAAATATATGTCTCGTCTTCTGATAAACTGATCCAACTTTTATTTGGAAAACTGCTAACCAAAACTAAAAAAAATATTCTGGTGGGAACCGATTTAAAATTTGTATTGCAGAGAAAAATATTTGACAGTTTTATAACTGAAAACTCCATCTCAATAACTTGTAGCTAATTAGAAATATGGTTGATTGAATGTAACGGATTTATCTTCAACCCCCCTCCCCCGCATTAAGAATAAATCTCGTCGGGCTACAAGCTCTTTGGTCATATGTTTTTAAAGTCTGTGATCATGACGTCATCCGGGAAGATGTTCTTCGTTAGCTTTAATTTACTTACGAAATTAACATTTTCTTGTTTTCATTTATCCTTGAAATGTGATCCATTCGGGATGTTTGCTATATCAGTCAACGTTCTCTGTACTTCAGAAAAAGTCGTCAAAATACAACGCGTTTTGTAGAACTATTATTACTTTCCTTTGTAGATAAATGATTGATATATTTTCCAAAGAAAAATATGATTTTTTGCTCATTTAAACTAATAAAATCACTCATCACGTTGCCAGATGCATTCACAAAATATCACCACATTTAAAAAACTAATATTTCCCGATACAAAAGTGATATATGAAGATTTGTTTTCGACCTAAAAATGCAGAGTCTGATAGTTTTTTATACCGTAATAATTTTGCTAAGCAGTCCGGCTTTATCATTATAGCGACCAGACGACACTTAATAAAATAAAAGTAAACAGCATAGCTGAAGGATGTAATATCTCAAATTCCATGATGAGTAGAGTCATGTGTTTGTGAGTGCTTTGTGAGTGCTTTGTGTGGTATTCTATATGATTTTAATAAATTCCTAGTCATTTTTAAGCTCTATATTTACTTATAGTCTACCTTGTTTATAATTATATACAGGGCTGCCACATGGCCCTACAACGTTTAACATTTGCCGTAGATAGCTATGAGCGACGGTTAGTATTCTTGATGCAATGAAGAGGTCAACAGTTGTGAGAAGATAAGTATGTGAATAAATAATGAATGATTGAAATGTTGAGTCTATGAATTGTCCTGAAACTACATCAGCTACGGCTTCTGCCAAAAAATTTTATCATCAGGGTTTATCGTGTGAATTATGAGACTCATTTGTAGATCTATAGCTCATAATTTTTAATTGGGGAACAAAGACTACATTTATATTTGGACTTCAAGTAAACGTCGAATTTGAGCACTGCTCTGATATTTTCGACAATCTTAGCCTAATGCTTGACAAGTAGGTTGGGCTTCAGCACCAATATGCAAAAGGTATCAAACTTCTGTAATATCATAACTGACTCTATTTTGATAAATGTCTGCATGAGCCTTTGAATTAATATCTCCACCCCGAGAAAAACCATAACTGTCTATAAATGTGGCTGAAATTAATACATAGGGTACTGAACATTATGTACAATAAATCAAGTCATATGTTATCGCTATGTTTTGTAAAAAAAAAAATTTTTAAATCAAAACTTGATTTTTAACAAATCCACATTCAATTGAGCTAGTGAGCTACCCTGAGGTGGAGCTGAGTTTTAACAACGAGAAACACCCTAGGTTTCTATGATTGTGTCTGGAATTAATACATAGGGTACTTAACATAATCTTAAAGAAATAAACAGGTATGTTAGAGTCATAAGTTATCGATATGTTATTATTAACTTCGAGCGAAAATCGAACCTATAAAAGTTCCACACTTAATCGCTTACTGAGCTGCTACCCTTAGGTGGAGCGGAGTTTTAACCTCGAAAATCATCCTAATTGTCCATAAACGTGGCTGAAATAAATACAAACTTTTTCAACAGGTTCCGGCATAAATACTACAGCATAGTCTTTTTTAAAGAGTCTTTATACCTCTTTGTAGAAAGAAACACCAATTAAGATTCTCATTATATCAAAGCCCATACGAAGCTTCCGTATCGCTTTTATCCTCAACTGATTTACATTGCATTATCTTAGAAGTTCAAAGCTGCAACCCCTGGTGACCCCTGATGGCTTCGGTACAAACCGTCTGATGAAAAACGTGGTTTCAACGTTGTGTACGACGAGGGTACGATTTGTGTACCCTAGCTTCAATGTGTGTTACAATGAGTGGACTATGCATTGTGCATAAACTAAGAGTAGCAAGGCTGTGTGTCTGCAGTGTTCGAGCAACGTCAGTTTGGAGAACCAGACTTAGGCCTACAATTGATTAGTATGTGATGCAATGATTTAAAATGGCTTTAGAGGTGGACAATACATACTGAAGCCTGAGAGACGAGAGGACACAGTTAGTACCCTTCCAAATGTGTAATACTAGTAGTAGTGCTAGGCCTATATGCTTAGCAGCGTAGGCTAGGCCTAGCCAAACTAAGGTCTACTGTGGTGTAGACAGAGTAGACCTAGGCCTAGGCTAACTTTGTTAGGCCTAACAATAACATTAACAGTATAGCTAAACTAGTAACAGTTAAACGACAAAGTAATAAGGTCTACTGTGGTGTAGAGTAGACCTACTGTGGTGTAGAGTAGACCTAACTTTGTTAGGCCTAACATTAACAGTATAGCTTAACTAGTAGTAACAGTTAAACAACAAAGTAATACTCAAACCTAGGAATATACATTCATCGGCCTGGCCTAGACCTAAGTCAACACAAGGCCTAAAGAGGTTACTAACTTTAGGCAAGCACATGCCCACCCAGACCAGGGATTTATTTGAGCTTCAAACTTTTCAAATGCCTTAAATCAAGGTTCCAAATTCCCATAGGCTAATACTAGTAGTAATATAGTGCTAGTCCGAGAGCCTTGTCTTTCCGCCAATGGTACTTTTCGCCATGTTACAGCCATGGCGGTAACCGTAAAGTACTTTTTTTGGCAGTAAGAGTACATTGTGTATGCACTGTATAAACTGTAATGCTTTGTGTCACTCTTCCTAGGCATAGGACAGCAAAGTCGTTTCATTACAAAATCGGTCATTTAAACCAACAATCAGAGTCTGATTATTTAAAAAACAATCAGCCTAATTCAATTCATTCAACCAACTATTATATATTTGAAGACAGTGTATCGAAATCATAACGTGAAAAATTTGCTATTACTTGATCATAATTGATTTTAGCAAAAATTTAGACCGTATTCCGAGACCTGTTTACAATGTAACAACCTAGTGTTAGGCCTAATGAGACAGCTATGGATTCAAGGCATATCAGCATTTCTGCCGAAATTAAATTGTTTTTGAGGGCATCGCAGCAAACATTGAAGGGTTGAAAAAAAAGTGTGAAAAGAGGGTTCATGGTAAAAAGGAGGTGATGGGCAGGGAGGTATGGAGCAAATTGTGAGAAAAAGAAACATCGAATATCAAGTTAGGGCATTTAATCAAATACTTCACAAAGGAGAATTTCATGCCTTAACATAACCTATACTCAGCTAGTCAACATAGGCCTTATATATCCAGCACATTCATTACTTTGCGAAATTGGTATTGTTACCATGCTTACTGTACCGAGAAACATTGAAGTCACTAACCAAGAGGGAAGCAAAATCGGCGACCCTGGCAGCCTAATTTGATGAAATTACATTGTAAAAGACATATACAAGGTGTCTTTATATTGATGTTTCATAGTAAAACAACAAACCTGATACATCTGTTGATATTTTCACCTTCCATTTATGTTTTTGAATGATTATATTTTCACCGTGAACACTAGAAGAAGTACCTCGATATCTCAATATTGGAAGCTTGGGCAGATCTCATACTTGGTATGAATGTGTATAACATTGAGTAAAAGAAGCCTATTGATTTGGTGGAGGTCAAAGGGTCAATTGAATTCAACAAACGCCAAATATTTACTTACCTGTCTCTCTACACTAATGCACCTTCCTTAAGTTAACATAATATCTCAAGTAGTGTTTGCACGGGTTATCCGGATACCCGGGTACCCGCCCGACGCGTTACTACCCGGTTCCTAATTTATTACCCGAATCCTACGCAAAGTGTGATTTAAAAAAAATAATAATAAAAAAAAAAATTGGCAACCCGACGGTTATGCAGATTTCCCATTGACTTAGTGTGGTGTTAGGCTACAATGTGGTCGAAGGTAACAGCAATAACGAAGGTACCTGCCAGACGCGATACTACCCGGTTCCTAATTTATTACCCGAATCCTAAGCAAACTAAGTGTGATTGTTTTTTATAAAAAAAAATTGCAAACCGATGGTTAGGCAGATTTCCCATTGACTTAGTGTGTTGTTAGGCTACCATGTGGTCGAAGATAACAGCAATATCGAAAGCTTTCCATAGATATCTTATAACTGCGTCATAATTTCAGCTAATAAACAGATGGATAGGCTAGATTACCCCCATTGACTTAGTGTGGTGTTAGGCAACCATGTGGTCGAACGTAACAGCAATAACGAAAGTATTCCATTGATGTCTTATAACTGCGTCACAACTCCAGCAAATAAACAGATGGTTAGGCTTAGCTAGATTTCTCGTTGACTTAGTGTGTTGTTAGGCTACCATGTGGAAGAAATTATTATTTATTCATTCGTTTATTTCAAAGAAGGAAAGGCTGACAATGAATTTTACGAGATGTTTATGGATTATAGACAGGATAACTAAAAAATAGTAATCGCAAGTGGCTTTTTACTAATCGATTATTCCAAATGCGATTAATTTGCGCGAATCGCGCGGCTAATGCGAACCCTGGGCCTGCATAATAGATAGTAGTAGCCTAGTATTAACAATTGTTTAAGAGCTAGATTGGATATTTATATGGTTTGATCCAATAGAAGCAGCGGCGGCAGTGCGATGTTAGTAGTAATGCTAATTATAATTAAATAATTAATTTATTAACAAGTTAATGAAAGAAACAAAAGCAAATAAAAATTATTGAGAAAGGTTTTATACCTTGTCTTACACCTACGTATGTGAACATGAAACATTGTCAGTAGAGAATATAATGCATTTATTACAGCATCCAATATGTTATTTCTTGAAAATCGTGATACACAAGGGTAACCTTTTTTTTACCGGGTACCCGTATACCCGACGGGTAACGGCCCTCGGGTACCCGGTTCCCGATTTTTGGACCCGTGTAAACACTAATCTCAAGGGAAGCTGGGACAGATTGCCTATTTGGTATGTAATTGTACCACATTGAGAACAAGAAGCCTTAGGTTGTGGGTGGAGGTCAATGGCTGTTTGAGTTCACCAGGGGTCAAATTGTGAAGACCATGTTTTACACAATATTTCAACAAAGACATATCTCATATTTAGTATGTTGATGTATCTCATTTACTACAAGAAGCCTGTTGTTGAGGTCCATGTTCATTTCAAGACAGCCTGTGTCACACGTGAATTCATTGTTTGTTACATCAGTGCATTGCAAATCACTGTATATATTACTAAGATCAAGTATGTTGTACACTGTCACTGTACATTACATCAGATTCATGAGGAAAACTGCTCATGTTACATCAACGAAACCACAATGCATTTTTGCATTCTGTTTATATTTGTAGACAATGCTGAGAGCAGGTCAATCAAGCACTGAGCCACAGGACAGGTTGCAACATGGTAGTGGTGACATATGCCAGTCCTGTCTCTCCGAGGGTAGAAAGTCCAGAGTCCGGAAGTTCCAGATTAATCCGGAAGAATGTGTTTTCAGCTGTTCCAGTGAAAAGGTGAGAAAGAATTTGAGTCTAATTGTATCCTGTATATTTGAAAATATAGGAGGGAGTGGGTGATACAATAACATGACACTGTTCATTATTAGAAGAATGACAGAAGAATATAACAACAAATATTTATAATGAGAAGGTATAAACCTAGATAAGGCTGCTGAAGGCACAAAAGCTTGTCGCATAAAGTGAGTTTTAAGCTTCTTTATACTGTAAAGGAGGATGAGACATTCTTAGCCATCTTGATTTCAAGTGGTAGCATATTCCACAATCGCAACTACCAAAATGTATACCCCCAGGAATAGTTGGATTTAGATTCCCTGAAAAGAAACTGATTTAAAAGGAGGTAACGGGTTGGAATATACTCTTGAAGCATATATCAGTGATGTGTAAAGAAGAGCAATCATTCATCCTAAATGTAAATTTGTAAAAATGATGTCTGTCTGTGAACTGCAAGTTCAAGCTGTAATCAGATGAACTTATCTTATTGGCTTTTCAATGCATGTAGGTAAGCATGTTCACCGCATCACAGATATATAAGTTTAGTGGTAGCGCCATCTCATGGTCCTGTATCTACTGGGCGCTAGTAAAATGTTATGTAATAAGTATGCCTTTGATATTTAAGTTTTATACTTTAGAATGACATTCCTTTGTGATCTCTTCATTTCTTTCTTCAGTGCTTATCAAATTTCTCATCAAGCTCTCTCATCCTTAAAAGGAAAGCATCAGAAATACCAAATTTACGAAAGAGAAGGAGAAAGTCCTGTCCAGTTCAAGAGAGACCTCCTGATTTACCCAGATCGAATGTTACACTTTTATGGCAAAATAAGCAAGCATTGTGTTGGCTGGATTCTTCCTTACTGCTGATGGTGTTTTGTACAAGCTTACGGAAGTGCCTTTTCGCATCAAAAGACGAATTGAGTTTGAAACAGTTATGTAAATATTTTGATGATGCACAATTGAAATTAGAAGCCATATTTAACAGAACAAGAACTACATGCAGTAAATCAAATAATACAGATGAAAGTTTATGTTATAGTGATCCTCCCCATGACAACTATCAATTTGACACAAAAACCAGCAAAGAAACATATTCAAATTTTGGAGACCCTTTGGAGTTGTTGCAAGCCTTGGGAGAGATTCCCAGCATCAGTCTGTTACAGAATGATGAAGAAAATTCTCTGATTGAGCTTGATAGAATCAGCTCTGAGGATCCAGAACTGTCAGAAGCCGTCTCAGTATTAGATGAGTCTCGGGAGAGAATTTGGGAGCAGTTACAGCCAGAGCTAAGATGCAAGAAGGATGATGAAGAGAGCCCTGTGTTTGCCCTGCCCTTACTACTCAGGAAAAATAAACAGTTTGAGGCTCATTTTAGGAGCAGCTATCATTGGCAGTTTTATTGCAGCAGATGTCATTTTGTAGAAATATGTCAGTAAGTACTAGATTGTTAATTACAAATGGTGAATTTAATCTATCATGAAGGTGTATTTCACTAAGTAGATTGTAAAGTTAATGTGTTCTGGGAGGTTAAAAAAGTTTTAGTGTGTTTTGTTTATCAAGGTATCAACCAATATTAACAATATTAATAAAGTCAATCTGAAGATAACAAAAGTTTTCACCATTATTTGAAATAGAAAACTTAATACTCAGCTAATTGGGTATATTTCTTTAATATTTGAAATATATATAGAAAAAGAGACAGCATCCTAGATTGATCAAAATTGTTTCAAAATAGCTTTACTTCCTATTTATTCACTCAGAAGAATTTGAAAATCTATTAGTGTGTATAAAAGGATAAATTGATGAAAGTCTTTCAGCATGATCTGTTGTTGGTATAAATGCTGCAGATGATCCCATTAAATTAACCAGTTTAGTCAATGGCTTAACACCTTAATGGGATTCTCTTTTGGACATCGAACAGGCAGGAAATGGTGTAAGATTTATGTTAAACTCAAAAGCTATACTTTCCTTTGATAACTTTGTTGATTTCTTGAAATATCTGGAAAGATTGTTCACCTGTTGTTGCACGTTTCCTCTGAAGGTTTTCTCATAACAACAATTGTTGATAAGACATCTGGAATTCAACAAGTGATACTGATCATTGAGTGATACTGATTAATTAATTAATTGGTACTGATCATTAATTTGCAACCAATAGCTGCTAATATATCTGAATATGTATTTTTTTAAATGAGATACCGATGAACATTCATGGGCAAAGTGAGGTTGGTTTCTCGTCAAACTTGGCTGTTTTATTTCATCCATTAATTTCAACTTCTACAACCACCAACCATCAAAATGCTTATAATAAATCACCTGTGTACCTTTCAAGGCGATTAATATGAAAGGTTTTTCATTTTCTTTGCAGCGAAAAGAGAGTTGTGCTGTCACTGAAGACCCTCAACAGATCACTCTCTCCAACCTCTTACTTTTCCCTTCGAGTGTGTCCATATTGCCAGTCACCTCAGGGAAGGAACCGTCTTGTCATTCACAAGTAAGATAACATTTGCTACTTAGTATCAATTATTCCATTAAGAAAACATACAGACATCCAGTCACTTCTAGAAGAAATAATCAGATTTTTTTCAACATGATGCGTTTTGAGTTATTGGCTGTCAAAAACAACCTCTTTAGTACATCGGAGCAACTTTACAACATCATAAATTAATATTGAGAAAAGCTAGAACCATGAAATATACTTATTATATAATGGTTCAAGCACACAATAAATTTGATAATTTTAGAAGAGTTCGAACCACAGCCATCCGTGATTTGACACGAAATGACCCATTTGCCTAAGTTGACCACTTTTACCATTTAATTTTTTATTTCGAAACACCTGCCGTCAACATATTTGACTGATAACTTCCCCACGTTGTGCAGGCTTGTTAATAAACTGAAGGCCAAATTTTAGTTTAATTTCCCACAAATGATTCCAGTCATATTTACCGTATCTTTTAAGAACCAACCTTCCAATAAATGAATTGTTACATGATTTTCGGCAAGCAACTGTTGGGTTCTATTTCGGGAACAATTTGATCTAAAAACGCACCACGGCGACTAGATATTTGTTATTACAAAAATCGGTCAAACTTTACGATGTACAGTACGGCAGATTCTGCTGAGCAATACTGTGTATTGTTACCTTTCTGCTGTGCAATACTGTGTGTTACTTATCTGCTGTACATTGTGTATTGTTACCTATCTGCTATGCAATACTGTGTGTTGTTACTTACTGTATCTGCTGTGCAATACTGTGTATTGTTACCTTTCTGCTGTGCAATACTGTGTATTGTTACCTTTCTGCTGTGCAATACTGTGTATTGTTACCTTTCTGCTGTGCAATACTGTGTATTGTTACCTTTCTGCTGTGCAATATTGTGTATTGTTACCTTTCTGCTGTGCAATACTGTGTATTGTTACCTTTCTGCTGTGCAATACTGTGTATTGCTACCTATCTGCTGTGCATTACTGTGTATTGTCACCTATCTGCTGTGCATTACTGTGTATTGTCACCTATCTGCTGTGCATTACTGTGTATTGTTACCTATCTGCTGTGCAATACTGTGTATTGCTACCTTTCTGCTGTGCAATACTGTGTATTGTTACCTATCTGCTGTGCAATACTGTGTACTGTTACCTATCTGCTGTGCAATACTGTGTATTGTTACCTTTCTGCTATGCAATACTGTGTATTGTTACCTATCTGCTGTGCAATACTGTGTACTGTTACCTATCTGCTGTGCAATACTGTGTACTGTTACCTATCTGCTGTGCAATACTGTGTACTGTTACCTATCTGCTGTGCAATACTGTGTAATTGTTACCTATCTGCTGTGCAATACTGTGTATTGTTACCTATCTGCTTCTGATTTAAAGGGCCTATAACGTGGAGCACAAAGAAGTTATCACTTGATGAATACTTTAAACAAACCCAGTTGTTATGAATTTAGGCATGCCACACAAAAAGATCCTCTGAAAATTGTCAAGTTGAACCTTAAAAGTTATGCCACTTGTTGATCATATGAGCATATGCTTGTGTTACTTCGTAGTCACTTTAAGAAATTCCAAACTCTGCAGACAAACCACAATTGAAGATTAATAAATACTAACTATTGAATGACTTTCTCTTCACATACAGACTACCTGCATGCCCCATGTTCCACTTTGTGGATGGTTTACCCCCATTGAAGTCTTGGGAACAGTTGGAATTTCACCATGGCAGTTATGACTACAAAGTAGCAGCCATCATTCAGTACCAGCAAAATCCAAATCACTTTGTTGCATGGATCAGAGACAACCACCGTGAGTAAATCCAATTACTTTATCTCCACAAATTTATGCTTCTAACATGTAATAATGTAGTGCTTCGAAAATTGCAACAAGGTTTTGAGACAGTCTGCTTAGAACTGTATCTGGAAAATCTTTGTTTATAAGGTTGAAATAGGTGAGGTTTTAAGGTGGCATTTAGGAAAACCATCTGTTTTGATAACTTCAATATCTGGTTCTAACTGGAGGTATGATGGATTGAATGTCACCTATTTTGACTGGCTAAACCTAACCCTTCTGCTAGGAAGTGGATTGCAGTAGGTGGTCTGTGATACTGTAATGGCAAGTCGTTTCATAAGAACATTTTTGTAGGAATATTTTTCTCTGTGGATAAAAGATGCATTCACAGAATATCACCAAATGTGACTGTGTTTGACATTCAAAATTGCTATGAAGATGTTTTGTAGTAAACGTGCCAGTTTTGCTGCACAATCGTTGAATCACCAGAATATCCAATTAAACCACAACTGGGCATTACAGTGACAGGCTTTTAGGACCATATAGATGCACTCTTGTAAGTTACAGCTCTTCTATTATATACCACTAAAATCAATGTTGAAAGAAAACATCGCATTGGAAAAAAGCAATTTTAGGATGGTGTTAGTTCATAGATTACTCAGTTAACAGATTGAACAAACAAACGTTCGTAGTTGTAATATAAGTGTTAACACAGTTTAACATTAGGTTTTTTATACCCAGGACAGTTGGTATATATGTTCTATGGGTAATGAATGGTTATTTGAGTGCTGACTGAAATCAGTGAATAGGAACTGTAGGCAGAATCAAGGTTTGGTACATTTCGCATCTCTGAGAATTCTATCTTTTTTCCTCACAACACATTAGGAAACTTGTGGCTGGAAGGAGATGATTTGAAGCAGCCCGTCGTCCGGTGGAGAGAGGAAGAGCCCAAGTTTCCTGCATCTCAAGCTCACCTTGTGATGTGGGAGAGACAGGGAGGGTGCTCTGAGTGTTTGGAGGAGCAGGAGCTGGTCAAGAACATCTTGGTAGCTGACAACAGCGAACTGAAGCAAGTTTTACAGAGACCACAGGGCAATCTGATGGACAGCGGGGAGAAGGTACAAGTCGTGAATTATCTCAAGGCTTACATCCCAAAGAGAACCCAAGATCTTTCACCAATCGGTGCACATGCATCAAAGGCAACTGAAACTTCCCACCAATGTACTGAATCAAGTAGCCGAGCCAAGAGGAAAATCTCAGAAGTGTCATCGGTGCGCAGTTCAGAAATGACCAGCACTGACGCCAAAAGTAAAAACAACCTAAACTATCCCAAACGGAGACCGCTGATCGGACACAGTCTGGCGTCAAAATTTGCGGCGTTTAGCGAAACTTTACAAAGTTTTGTGGAATACAAGGAGATGATGGCGGAGAGAAAACGGCAGAACAGCAAGATTTTATCGAGGTCAACACGGATGGGGTCAGTGTCGCCCCTCTGCAGCCCCAGCGGGAGCTCCGAAGCATCCAGTCTGCCAGACAGCTGTCAAAATATGTTTCCAGAGTTGGATCTGATACTTGAAGATTTCAGACAAACTCAAGGTGGAATGCCAGATATGTCGTCAGAATTGGAACTCTTCATGCAAACTCTATGATATGTTGAAAACCTTGAGATATGTTTTGGCAAAATTTGTATTCACTGTTTGTGAAGGGAAGTCTAGCAGATGCTATAGGGAACTGACCGGAACTCATACAAATGGAAGCAATTTATTTTAGGTTTAGATGAAGTTTAGATGAAGTTAATACATAGTAGGTGGATCCATTTTATTGATAAAAAAACCTAGTGTTTTTTGCAGAGGTCAGTGTTTTGTTAGGTCTACAGTGGTCAAGGTCTGAAAACCATTAAAACCTGGTTATTACTGAGTACAAGAACCCTGTTGCTTTCTGTGGAGGTCAAAGGCAATTTGAGGTCAACTGTGTCAGAAACCTTGTAACTCCAAGAGTAAAGCTTGCATGAACTGTGATACTTGGTATGTGGATACATAATGAAGTTGAATCTCAAAAAAAGTTAAAATCTAAAACCATGTAAACAGGATGCGTTGGAAGTCAAAGGTCATTTGATTTCTGCAGTGTCAGAAATCCTTGTAACTCCAAAAGTAAAGATTGGATGAACTTTGTACTTGGTATATCAATTACAATATAACTTCAAAGTTCATTAAAAAAAAGTAGTTAAAAGCCTAAAATTATGTAGACAGGATAACTCAAAAAGTAAACCTTAGATAAAATTCACCATTGGTTTGTTGATCCATCTTATTCAGTATAAAGACTGCACAGTTCACATAAAGTGTTCTCATACACTGCAAAATGTGGCACAGAATCGCCAAGTATTTGGCAGGCTCTTCATTTGAGGTACCTCTAACAAAACTGCTCTCTGAAAATTAAAAATTAAGAAAATTGTCTGTCCTTGAACAATTTTAACAATGAATTTGATAAAATTTGCTTTGGAACACATTGGCACATTTATTGGGTTCATACAGTTAAATTAGCAGCACTTTTTCTGACTCGAAGACAATATATTCTGTAATCAGACATGTCAAATCATCTCAAATTATGCACCTTTGTAGAGGTTAATTTGGTCATTTAATTGTATGTTGATGCATATGTTAGATATTGTCAATATGGACCCAAGCTTCCTCAGTATTTTTCTCCTTGTAGTTGCCTTCTTTTAATATATATGCAGCTGTTTGGAGTTTTTAGTTAATGACAATGAATATTAAAGTTACATTCATTTGCTCAAAGAGAGTTAAGAATAGCTACAGTACATTAAATATCTCAATTTTCAAAGAGGTTTGGTAGGTTGGAGGGTATGGGGGGCGGGGGGGTGCATTTCCAAGGACACAACTGTTTTGATACATCATGATTATTTCCCTGCTATGCCTCATGTTGTATGATAACTTATCACAGAGAAATAAAGAAATAACAGAACAAAAGTGTTGATGTAAATTATTGGAAATTTATTTTCTTGTAGACTGTATAGCCTGATGTCTTTTCTAAACACATCCAGCAGCCATATGATAATGATTGCTTTACATGTGGTGTTATTACAACATTGTCATTGTAATGCAACACCCCTCCCCTTCCTGCTCCTTAATCAAAAAATTCTGAAACTATTCGCCGAATATTTTTTTTCAGGCAAGTCACATGACTAGCAGTCTTCCCCTGTGGAAGGGTTGTTTCAATTATAGTCTAGTGGAACTACTTCTTGTTCTGTTGGGGCGAATACTTTTTCTGGTGGACCAATGTTGAGGAAGACAGTTATTTCTGAGTAATATTACTCAAGATAACAATCCATCAAGCAGAAGAATCCACCAACACACACTCTCCTCTTTCCCATTAGTAAAGGACCAAACTTTCCTGGGTAGAAACTGGTCTTTTGTTCTGCAGTGAACACGAACTGCCTCCACCATCACAATACATCTTAAAACCCTTAATCATATAGATCACAGCCATGACGTATGTGCCTGTAAAATTCCCGAAACAATATGTAATCCATTTATTACATCAGACTTTTTTACAACTAGGCTACAAACGTCAATTTCAGTCATGACTCACGGGTAAAGTCAACCCAGTCTCATTTAATGATTTCATAGCATGAAATTCAAGCACAACATTATGTTTCACTTGGTGATGAATAAGGCTTCAAGTTTGGCATTGTTATTGTTTTCTTATACAAAATACTTGTTTCTGGACGAGGTTTTGTAACCTTGGGTACCTAGAACCAACACAACACAGAGAGATACTCAAAATGCCTCCTTTAAAGTTTTCAGTGTAGTACTAACCAATAACCATTGATGTCAACAGGCGTACGAGGCGTAGCGGAGGGGGCAGGGGAAGTCCGCCCCCCCCCCCCAAAAAAAAATACAAAATTCAGGGACACAAAAGTTGTTGAAAAACTCCGGCAGCCTCGTAACAAAAAATGAGTTTAAAATTTAAAAATATATATATTACGAAGGTTTTAAACACAGCCACTTGCCCGATTCCCCCCCCCCCCCCCGAATAATTCCCGATTCTTGCCGAATCGTTCCCGATTCTACCCGGAATGTTTCCAATTCTTACCCAGTTCGTTCCCGATTCTTGCCCAAATCGTCAACGGCTCTTGCCTGAATATTCGACACATTATGAAAAGTCATGATATAGAAAATATTTCCATCCGTTTTCATATCATAAAATGTCAGGGGACACTTCAAACAGCATAGTTTAAAGAACGATCCGGACCAGGTGCCAACTATTGTCGGTAAGCCACTGCTTACAAATGACAATGTCAGTAAAATCGTACTCGCAACCGGCATCAGCATGTTTAATGCGACTCGTGTATTAGTTTCAAAATTCGGGCAAAACGTTCTGTACTCCAAATTGGGACGGTTCTGTTGGTCTATGAACAGGGGGAGGGAGGGGTCAATATCATCATTCACAAATTTCCTGGTAAAATGTGGTCACTTTAATTTATAACAACTTACATCAGGCGCGTATCCGGGATTTTCTAACCCGAGGGGCGCGAATTACTATCTAAGCGGAGCGCCACCATCAGTTGGCGCGGAGCGTACAAGAAAATTTCTGGTTTTGATACCCCCCCAGATCACCGGAAATGGCACTTCTCGGGCTTGAAAATGACCAACCAGATGTGCACTTTTGCCTGAGAATCAAGTATTTCCCAAAAGTTTTTTTTCCATCCATAACCTTTTTGAAGATTGTCACCAGTCACACATCATGTTCGACCTGATTGCATGTCCTATGGATCATTGCTTTTGTAGGTAATTCTACGTCACGGCCCACAATATCCGAAAGCCCCACTTTTCAAGGTTTTAAGCCCTTTATTTGTTGAGAATTTGAAAATTCACATTTCTCGTGAAAAAAATCACTTTTAAACATACCCATAATGTTGCACAAAATTCAATCTATGGACAACCAATATAGAAAAACCTCCTGGAACCCCTAACAGACAGGTCAAAATTGCACGAGTAGAGGAAAGTATGATGAAGAATGTTGGTCAGGAAATTTTCTAAAATTCAGACACAGTTAATTTATTGGTGTAGAAATATTGCAACCTCTTATATGGCTATTATAAAACTTCGTTAAAGGGAATGAAAAATAGCAGATATTTCCGATATCAGGTATATCGAACCGAACACTACACACATAGGCGTAGGTCCCGTAGGAGGCGGGGGCTGCAGCCCCCCCCCCCCCCCCGCAACCATTTTTTTCGGGCACCTACTGAAAGAAAAATAAATAGCAATGAATAGCTTAAAAATGATCTCCTTGGTAATTAAAATAAAGTTGTAAGCTTGGCCGACATTACTACTGTAAAAGAGAGTTTTGACATAAATGGATCTGTATGCTTTTTCTCCATCTACATAAGACATTTGGTTGTTTACATTAGCATCCGGCGGTATACTGTGCAACTTTCACGGACCGTACGGTAAACGATGCCATGCAATGTAATGACCCATGCTTGCTTATATGATATTGGCATCGATATGTTGAACGCGCGCTCCGCGCGCGAAAAATTGTGGCTTTTTTTCGGGCAAGTCATTACAGCCCCCAAATCCAATTGGGCTCCTACGCCTTTGACTACACACAAAGACAGTTTTTGAGGCTGTTCATCGTGGAACATGCATTCAATGCTCACTGATATGATGTTATATCTGCTCTTTGCTTTACAAATTCGAACAGGCGTGTAGCGAGTAATTGCCAAGAGAGGGGCGAAGCCTGTAGGCAAACTATCTAAGCGAAGCGCCACCATTGGCGCGAAGCGTTCAATAAAAATTTTGGCCGAAAATGCCTCCCAGATCGCTGGAAATGACACTTCCCAGGCCTTGTAAGTTGCATCTAAGCATTGTCTATTTTGAAATTACTAGCGATGTCATAAAGAAAAATTGCTTTCGGGGGGGCGGCGGTCGCCCCCTTCCCGAAATGCGTCATGTTCCCCGACGACTCGGTCGAGTTCAAGACCAGCCACAGTTGGTTCCATGTAGCACAATTGTACAATTGTTTAAGGCGTCGATACACACACACGCGTTATGATAGACCATATATAGTATTTATATAGATACATTAGTGAGAGAGGAAAAATGGAAACGTCAAAAATGGAGTTGTCGGTGTAAGGGGTAGGGTGAGGCGCAAACCCCCTCCGTAATCCTCGATCTGTCACTGGCTACCATGTGTATATAATAGGGATCAGCGCTTTAACTATGACTGTTCCTCTTTCTCTTCCCGAGGTCTTGGCTATCTTCTACTCCCTCCTTTTCTCCTTTTTCTCTCTTTTTTCTTTTTCTTTTCCCTTCCTTCCTCTCCTCCTTTTCTTTTTCCCCCTCCTTTTCCCTTTTTTCTTCTCTTTTTTCTCTCCTCTTTTCCTTACCCGGGGGGCGCGCGCCCCCAACGCCCCCCCTGGATACGCACCTGTACATAATTGCATTACTTTCAGGTAAATCGATGTTTACTTGCTACAGTGACGTCATGGAATCCTGCATTTGAGTAGAATCTATTTTGGGAAATGTTGCCTTTAAAATTATAACGAAAATGAAAATGACTCGGGTCAGATTTAACTAGTTACTCTCTTGACGTGTGTGTGGTGAGATATTGTCCCTTTTTGCGGATGTGTCACCGTATCGAAGACGAAGACGAATCTGTCTCATGATTGAAGTATTCCAAAGTTGAAGGGAGTTTGTTGCTGCGAATTGCGAAATGAAAACTGCAAACGTTTCAACCCAGCGCCACAACCGCTTTGAAAAACATCTACAACACTGAAGTTCATTGGTTCCTAGAGCCACAACAGGAACGCATGCGTATCGTTTCCTCAAAGGGGATTTCCCTGTGTAACCTTAGAAGTTAGAGCTTGAGCACGCATAGTAGCTTTTAAAACACAGGCGGTTTTGCAAACGACAGATGAACACATGGCTCTCAGCGGGAGGAACCTCGGTCCGAAGTTCTCCGAATATTAATTTATCACAGTACTTGATAGATCACGGAAGGACAACGAATAAATAAGAAGTAATTTAGCCAAGGGATAGCAATATTAAAAGGATTAATCATCCACTGGGTTCAATAATTTACAAGTCAAATCTGTCTTATTAATAAAGTGTGTCTAAGACACGCATAATCGAAGGGGCTATGGAACATTTGCTTTTTCACTGCAACGTAGTCGTGAGATGTACGTTAACGAAATTTAACTTGAGCAGAATATCCATTCTGATGGTGTTCATTGTTTCCTCTCTCGGCTCGATGAGGCAAATGGCGACAGCATCTGGGATTGTTGTCGAAAGTACGGTAAGTTGCATGAAAATCGCCACTACTAAGAAGCTAAGTTAGCCTACTGTTATAACGATCTATGCTAGGCCCAACTTAAATTTAAATACTAAGTTTTGGCCTTAAACTTGTACAACATTTAGTTAGCCTAGGCCTAGACTGTACTATGCCATAGGTTACTCTTTATGTTTTTCTTACAAAGTTACAGCGAAAAACTACAGTCAAATACGATACGATAGGCCAGTGAGCGAAACCTGAGTCTATATTCTGCTTACTGAATATTAATTATTATGTGTGATTGTATGCATTATTGATTGGAGTCACAAGGAGAGACAGAGTAACCAACCAAAACTTAAGAGAGAAAACCAATGTCCAAGACATCATAAAGGAAATCAAAGTCAAGAAATGGCGTTGGGCCGGCCATTTGGCCAGGCAACATGATAACAGATGGACAAAGAAAATTACCAACTGGACCCCAAGAACTTGTGTCAGAAGGAGAGGCAGGCAGAGTAGAAGATGGACAGATGAACTCAGAGAATTTACAGGTGTTCTATGGCAAAGGAGAGCACAGGACAGATGGAAATGGAAAATCGATGAAGAGGCCTTCCTCCTGCAGTGGAGCGAAATAGGCTAGAAAGAAAGTATGCATTAACGTGATAATACTACAGCATGTTTCCTGTGTACAAAAATTTGAACATCTTTTCCGTTGTAGGCTATAGCGATTTGCCTGTTTTGTATAACAATATCATTTTGCTATGTTTTGCCAGATAACTTATTCCCAGACTACCGTAGTATACTAGACATGGATAAATTATATTGAGAAGCTTCAAATATCCACTCTGTTGTTTCCAACATATATCTTAGTTAGGCAATGCAGCCATACATGCAGATTAATGAATCTGTACCAAGATGGGGTTGGGATGTGGGAGGGAGGGTAAACTGTAACCATTTTATTTAATAAATATAGATAAAGTATAGTGTAACACCAGTTAGCAAATTCAAATGACAAATTATTTTGCCTCGTTGCCATGAAGTTTTGCTGAACTGTGAAAAATGACAATTTCCAATGGCAAAACATTTTCTGCGCTTTTAAATATCAGTGGTTGCCATTCTTGGAGCGTAGGAGCCAAGAAGGATCAAGAATAGGGTAAGAAGATATTTACCAACCCACTCCCCAATAATTTGCCAAATTAATGTCCAAGGAGGAAATCCATTTCACATTAATGCCTCTTTGCGACATCAGTTGCACATATTTTGCCTTTGAAAATCACCAACGCAAGAAGATTTACTGGAAAATGCTGCACAGCTCCAGGATGGTTTTATCCCATGAATCCTCAGCAGGGCTCTCCTCCTAAGGGGGGGGGGGGCCTGCTCTCAGTTAACTTGATTGTTCATCTTACTGTACGTCAGTGTCCAAGTGCCAGGGGCTGTTCTTTCTATCCCCACTAACAGGTAAACTTAAGTCAAGTGTCAATCATAGGTTTCTTCATTGACCTTCTAGCTGATCTAGACTCAGTACAGTAGATGTAGTCTAGGAGCCTGTAAGAAGTAAATACGAACTTACAGAAGAGTCCTTTTTATTTATCATCAGAGAAACAGGGAACTGAAATCGAGCTGTTCACTTTTTTGCACAGGAAAATACTTTAGTTTAGTCTGGATATATAATTATCATTTTGTAGAGTTCTTATTTACTGCTCTTTGAAAAATCATAAGAAATAAAATGCAAGTGGGTGTGCCATATTGGTTGCACTTGAAATTTAAATTTACAAAATGGTGTTGTCAATCTAAGACACGTCAAAAGTAGGATGGAGGAGTTTGGTCTGTTCATAAGTTCTGTATGGACATAATCTTATTGTGTTTCATAGATTTACACAATAGTCATTGCAGTTGCACACAAAAGGCATTACTGGTCTTATAAGGATATCGATTCAGCCTTGATGCAAGCAGTTTTGCAGCTGCTTCAGTTTTTTTTTTTTCTTTTATTTTGTATTTAATAATACACAAACATGTGCCATTGGGGGCCTCCCAATCACCCACGTCCATATAGCACACTGATGGCATAGATGAGTATAGTGCCCCTTTCTCAATATTACACTTGATGCAGGCTATTGGCCTTTAAGTGACCAAATAATCAGGCCATTGAGAGTAATTACACCCAAGCTTATATATGCATGCTTAACCATCAACATAGCTGATCTTCAAAACAGACAGAAGAACTTGCACTTGTACAGTAGATGTTAGTTATAGCTGCTGTCAATATTTTGACAAGATGGAATTTATTCATTCCTCTGAGGATGTAAATCAAATTGGTCATGGTCATTAGTTTAATATGTAAAGAGGATGCACTATTGAAGATGCTATTATGGGGTTGGTTATTATAGTTATGTAGAGAGGATGCTATTAGGGATAAATGAACTAGCTTTCTTCCTGCTGCTAATCTTTAGTAATAATGACTTCTTGTGTCTTATAGGCTGCAGCCTGCTCGTTATGAATGAATGCTTCCAATTACCTCTTTTTGGTATATATTTTTGGTTGTAGTTCTAGAACCTTGTTTGTAAAAACTTCACCCTCTTAGATGGGTATATCTTTGGGGAAATGGGAGGGGGGAGGGGGTTCCAAGGCGGTATTAATGCAGGGTTGGCAATTTTGTTTTAATTAAAATCGATTTTTATTTTAAATTTTAAATTGGATTTGTTATTTTAAATTTTAAATGGATTTTTTTTTTTTAAAAACACATGTCTTTGATGAATGCAAATGTCAAGTAACTAAATTTTGGAGGCATTAATGAGTCTCTAAATTACTACCATGAATGGTACAGGTATGAGCCTACAGGATGTATTATGCAGTTTGGAGAAAGATAAAATCTTATGATTTTCCATATTTTCATTACACTTTTGTTTCAATATATGTAGCCAACCTGGCCACTAGATGTTCTAGAGTATACAACAAGTACATTATTCTTGTTGAATACTATTTTCACTATCTTGTTACAAAAAATAATCAACTATTTACATAACAATAGGATGTCTGCTTGATTTTTCTTTAAATTAAATCTTGCTCTCCATACAAAAAAGATATTGACCTCACTGATACACATGTGGACACCTGCCTGCACCTAGATGTATCTCATACAGTGTACATACAGGTACAGGCTATTCCACATAAAATTGAACCACCACTCTAAAGCCTTGAACATGAAGAAGGACCAATGTTGAACTTTAGAGTCTATTGACTGTACAATGTACACCTTCAGGTTTGCATTTTAGTGGTAACGTTGACAGTGGTTTTATATGTCCATTATGCTTTATTTCACTGGGGTAAGTCCACATACTTGAACATTTAAGACAAATTTACACATTGAAGCTTTGTTTTTATTTTATAACTTTAGTTGGAAACACCTTTGGAACCTTTAATTTACAAGTGTAAGGTGACTAACAGATTCTGCACACTAATTTATGTAACAAGTTACATGTGCTTGTATGCTAAATAGATTTCAAACTACAGAAGCAGATTGACTCACAGTAGTTTCTTACAGACTTAGTAAAATCACAACAAATTGAATAAAATGTTAAAATATGAAGAAAAAACTTGATTTAAATCAGTGATTGAAAAAAAACTTTGTTTAAATCACAATTTAAATAAATGATTTAAATCACTGGGACTTTCATCAGCCAACCCTGAGTAATGCTAACTTGAAAGTAGTCATCTTAATTATATAGTACATCAACTACCAGATATTTTGAAAATGAAAAATTCTTACCAGTGATGAAAATTGTGTTTAATCACGATGTTCCTGTGTTCAATCTAGATGTTACTGTGTCCAATATATATATTCAATTGTCCTGATTAGTTACAACAAGGTTTTCTTCATTTTTTTTGCAAATATCATTGAATGTGCTTCCAATATTTTGCAGGATAGGTACAGTAGATGGAGAAGTACATGATTTGAGTGGATACTGGTTCATATTTTGCTCAAACCAGAAAATTTTGCGGTTCAGTACTTCCTCCAAAACTTATAATCCTTATGTAAGTAATATGGAGTACATGTCATTTAATACATTTTGTACATTGTAGAGGACAGGTTTTAGCAGATCTACTGCTTTCCCTGAATTTTATCGTTGTTGGTGTCAACTAATTAGGCTTGACTGACGCCTATAGAAATGCTTCTTCCATGAATACTTGGTAATTGCCAAACATGTGTACTGTAGTACTAAAGAGTTCAGTACAATACTACACAGAACAGTATACTGCATGTATATTTTGATGATAAATACTGCATTAAGGCAGTATATATATACGATCTCAGATAAATCATACTAGCAGTAATATATTTTACAGTTAGACAGAGTGAAAGGACAATGTTAATTAAGTATATGCCCATGCAGCAATATAAATTACGACAGCAAGAGATATAACGCACCACAACATGTCATAATGTACATATGTACTTATGAACACAACATTAGATAGGCTCCATTTCACATGACAATTAAGACCGCAGACGATATCTCTGACTCAACAGTGTTTTGGCAAGAGTCACATATTAAGATACAGTATGTATCACAATAAACGTCAGTCCTCCCAAATTATTGACTGCTATTCTGAAAGCTTCTGTATGATGAAGTTACTGCGGCGATGAAAATTAATATAATTTATTCAAACCTCACGTATGCCAGTACATTAATTTTGTTCTAAGTACTACTTGTCTTAAAATGAATTTTTCATACGTTTATAAAGTCTGACAGATCATAAATGGTATACTGTATGTTTACTAAACTGGGAAGTGCATTGCATATATACATGTACTGTACATAGGTACTGTACATAGGTACTTTACATAGGTGCTGTACATAGGTACCGTACATACAGTAGGTATCCGTACATAGGTACTGTACATAGGTAGGCTACTGTACAGTACATAACAAATTAAAAGCTCATTATAGTGAGTTTTTGTATGAGCTAAAGTGCAGTCACATACATGTACAGTAATTACATTTTAATAATAAATTTAAGTGCAACTGACATGTAGTTTTAACATACTTCATTGTATTCAGCAGTTTATTCCTAGATATGAGAGGTTTCTTTGATTTGTTTTTATGGTTGAGATCTTTGCACAATACGTGAGATTTGGAGGTCCAACCCACCATGAAATGAACAGGGCTCATTTTTAAGAAACTTTCCCACCATGAGATGATTCAATTCAGTGCGTTTTATGACTATAAGACTGTGAAAGTTAGATCCATCCCACCATGACAGTGCATGTCAAAATTATACTGAGTTTATACAGTACAACATGGTAGGTTAAAAACAAGCCTATCCTTCTTTACACTCTAAATGATACTGAGTCTAGTATACAGTACTGTATGGTAGGTTTACTAGCCTACATATCCTTCTTTTACACTCTTAATTAAACTGAGTCTATACTGTAATGCAGTGTTGCCAAGAGTAAACATGAACTCTGTACATTGCATACATTATTTAGTATGAATCAAATGGAATTGTGAACAGAAAGAGATACTGGTAGCTGGTGATATTATTTACATGCATGTTCAAAGTTCATTTAATTATTTTTTTATTTGAACTGAAATAAATCAAAAGAGTAAAAAGTGCTGCATAAATTTCTCATAGATTTAACTGACTGAGCACTGTTGATCAGTTAAATGCAAAAGGAATTTGACAAACAGGCATTCACAAGGGAGTTGCCCACACAGTTTGTACTTTTTGCTGTTTTCTCATCATAATTGATTGAAAAATTAAAACAATGGAAACTTGAAAATTCAGATTTGGAATTTTTGGGTTAGCACTGCACAGTGTATTATTATTTGAACTTGCTAGTACATTCCAGGGAATATTTGTCATTTCAGATATAATTTAAAGAATGCAAAACCTGTCCGTGTGATGATGAGTCAGCAAAGCTATGTAATTGGCTTTATAGTCATGAATGTTATATCATACGCTACACATCCCTTGGGTATTCCATGTAGTGATTACATTCTGTAAAATTTCATCATTTTAAAGTAAATTGATTTTCCATGAAAGGTTTACAATTTATGTCTGCAACACTGAGTGGGTTAAAATGTTCTTTACTTCAATCCACATTGATTTAAAAGGAACTGTTGTATTGGACTTCTGAAAAATACAAAAGATAAATTGAAGGAGAGGGACGTGATCATAGAGAGGGTCAATAGGGGCGCAGTACAAGAATGTTTGGCCTATGCAGTTTATAGGCTAAGGTAGATTGGAGTGTGTAAATATAGGAGGCAGATAAATTATAATGCATTATGAAAACACACAACAACAGTGGCTTTTGGGGTTTCTTCTAGATTGTCTTAGTCTGAATTCAAATGCACTTTGCAAACTAACGAAATATGCACCACTCTTCTGAAAGGGTTAATTAACATAGGAAGCAGCCAATTAACTGAACTGGCAGTTTCTTGGATCAGTCTCACATGTCATCTGATATAGTACTTACTGAAATCAGATGCAGCTTAAAATAAAATTTGCAGATGGATATAAGTTGACCATCCACTCATTGATGCCATTCACTAATAAACATCAGAGCAAAATGTTCTTTTTTTAGACCATCAATACTCAATGATCTGAAGTGTTACTTCCATTATCTATGATTGATTGAGTTTCCGGCTGATTTCACCTCTCAAGGTAGGTTACCACATCTGGATGCTCAGCATAGAATTATTTTAGTACTACAGGGAATCTCCTCCATGCAACTGGATGTAATTGAAGGGAACTCAGATTCATTGATAGAGTGGGTGAGAGAGGACCAACATTGCAGGGACGGGTAATTGAGGTAATGAGTGGGATATGGGAATTAGTAGTGTTCAACCGATTATGCATAACAGAAAATACCGATTACCGATTATTTTTTCCATAATCGTACCGATTCAGATTCCGATTACGATTATTTGAAAATGCGAAAATATCCCGTATATACGAAATCGGCAATAAAGTTTGACAGAAACAATAATTGTTGTGATTTTTCCCTGTTTCCTTTTGCTTCGTTGTTATACAAGGCTCTAAGGTATCATTTTTGTATGTACCAAATTACCTCTTGAGTTTCTCGGAAAGAAAAAAAAAGTGTTTTTTTTTTAAATTTCCAAAATACGGAAATATGACATCCTACCTAGTCAGTACTGTGCTAAGCGAATGGCCTAACCACCTCGACGTGAATGTCACCTGTTAATGGCTTGAAATGGGCTAAGAATAGTTACTCAAAATATCCATCTCAAAAAGTATCTCAGACAAACCATCCATCTTCAATCTTTACCAAAGTGTAAATTTTAATGACATGTTGCCTTCATTCCGACATTATTTTCTACTTATTTTCAGTATTATACCGTTTATGAACAAATAGAAATGTTACGAACTTCAAGTTAAACATACCTATTCGTTACCTATTTAACTCTATTCAGGTTCAATTAGAAAATGTAAGCTTAGGCCAATCAAACTGAAAAGCAAATTGTACCATCGTAACTTGTTTAATATTACTCTAAAATGTAATACCAGATTGATGTAAAGAAATAATAACAACTAGAAACTACTCCAATATAAAATATAACATTCCCTCTATAAGACATATCACTTACAGTACCTTCCAAACAAATGCCGATTTCCAGCAAATTGAAAGTTTGCTACGCATTTTTTTTTGTGTTGCAAACCGATGGTTAGGCTACATTTCTCATTGACTTAGTGTGGTTGTTAGGCTAACATGTGGTCGAAGATTGCAGTTTCCGTGGATATTTTTATTTGTATTTGCGACACAACTAGAGCGAATAAACAGATGGCAAGGTTAGATTTCCATGCAGTTGACTTAGTGTGAAGTAAGGCTACCATGTGGTCGGAGATTTGTGAGGATTTTAGGTTATTTTCGCTGGTGCTGAAATTGCTTCGTGCACGCCGTAATTTTCCACGGTAACTTCCCGGGGATTGTGCGCGACCCTACCGCACTGCTTCAAATTTGATGCGGGATGTGAAAACTGTTTGCGCGATTCGCGCTGCAACTGCAATTCCTAGCTAAAGCAAACGCATGTCACAATTAATTTTACACAGACATCTGATATAACGAGGGCGATTTTTCTTATATTTCTTTTTCACACTCGTAATTGTGCTTTAGGAGGGCTTTTTAGCACATCGCTCCCGCTTATTTTCGACCCTGTCAAGCACATTCGTTAATTCGCGAAATTGGTATTGCTGCTATGCCTACTGTGCCAAGAAATTTGAAGTCACTAACCACGAGGGAAGCAAAATCGGCGACCCTGGCAGCGTAAATTGATGAAAGTATACACTGTGAAAGACGTATATAGAGGGTGTCTTATTTTAATATTTCGTAGTAAAAGAACAAACCTAATACATCAGTTGATATTTTCAACTTCCATATGTTTTTGAATAATGATATTTTCACCTTCCATATGTTTTTGAATAATCGGTATGAAATAACTGGTATTCCACGTAATTTTTACCGATTCCGATTATGTTCCGATTATGCAATATTCGTACCGATTCCGATTCCGATTAGGTTAATCGGTTGAACACTAGGAATTAGTAGGATTGGGGATGTTGCAGAGGGACGTGGAGAGTGTCAGAGGAAGATGGATAGAAGAGGAAGGATAATGTGATATTGTGATTGAGTAAAATGGAAAATTGAAGAGGTCTGGTTGGAATTAGATTCTTGCTCGATGATGGGAATTAAGGAACAGAGGATGGAGCTGGGAACAGGAAGAGGAGAGAGGGAGATTGGAAATGCATGGGAATGAGGGGAAGAAACCAAAGAGAAGAGAAGGGGGAGTGGAGGCTAAAATAAAAACTTTTGTTTCCAAAGCGCCATTTTGAAACATTTCATACCTTCCATAACTTACCATTGTATGACAAAAGTAAAGCTAAAATTGCCAACGCAGTGATTCTATTTTTCATTTAAAAATGTCAGCGAAAGAAAAAGTTAGGATCCTTTTTAACAGCCTACCGGTAGTTGTCATGGCAAGGGTACACCATACAATTACAACACAGTTTATTGCAATGCATGATGTACTATATAACTGGGCATGCAGCTGCAGGAATCCTCATGCTGTATGTTGTTAACAAACCTCATGACCTTTGCACTCTTGCACAATCCTTTCCTGAGAGTTCTTTACTTCTTGATCCGGCAGCGTTCTCCAGTGTGAACCCACCCAGGTTAATCTTTGTTATCTCCCTGTGGGGTAACGAAACTCTGATCTCCATATGGCTTTCTCGAATGTGAACAAGGCCTAAGATATTGTTTTTAGAATGTATATTTTTGTTTATGTGGTTCTTACCTTAAATATAGTACTACAATCTTAGCATGTATGGGGCTGGCAGCTTGTAGTTTTATTACTGTACAAGTTTTCCACAGTATTTCAGAATCTGAATAATTATGACAAACGGCAAGATTTGAGTGAAGGTCAAATTACCATGACTAATCCCTTAAGTACTATCCCTTACTAATTGGTCATTCCTTTCTAGGAGTTCCTGTTTACTAATTAAGACCAAAAGTAATTAGATATGGTCTGGTACCAGCTTCTGTTTTCACATGTAGGAGATGCTTAAAGCAACATGCTTGTACATATGTGTTTAAAATATGGTCACCCAGTTAAATGTCAGGCTTTTGTTAAATCCTCGATCTGGCTCCTAACTCAAAATAATATTGCCATATAGCGGTCGATATGCAGTCCCAAAAATCCAGGAATTCTCTGCAATATTTGGGTCTTGAATCCCTGTGGCAAGTATTGGTAGTATATATATTTATTTCAAAGTATTTACTATCAAACTAGGGGTCTGCACATATATAAGAAAACATCTGTGATAGGAAAGAATTAATGCCTGTATGCATTCCACGATGAAGCTTCTGTTTTATTTAGAAAAACTAAGTTTGCATCTAATTTAAGTGCCAAAACATTTCAGAAAGGGGATCCCCAGGCCCCATCAGTGGAGGTCTACTAAACCCTGGTACTAATCAGAACACTGCTTTGTTTTAATCAAAGTGGGAATTATTTCATCTTCAAAAAATGTACTTTTTGTCAAACTTTTGTCAACTTTTGTCAACCTTAAAACATATATATATACAACCACAATATTTTTATATTGTCATGTGTTGAATTTACGTAATGAATTAATACCTTACATGGCACCACATACACATGCAGTTATGCCCAGAAAGTTATTTACCTGGATTGCTTTTGTGTATGTAATCACTGGAATAAAGTTCATAAGGTCCTTCTATCCATATGGTTGTAATTTGTTATATATATATAGGTTTTCAGCGATTGTCAAGGGACATAGCACATATTATTGAGATTTATACACTTTTATACAAGATTAGACCCCCACCCTCCTTGTAAGGTGACACTATGGTATTTTACATAAGATATTCAGTTTTTATTCCATTCAATCCCTTTGAGTCCATCCCTTTCGGGTTCAAGTAGCCTCAAAGAAAGTTTTTTGGTAAAACCCTACAAATTAGACATACTACATGGCTGGTATGTTAATTGGTAGAATTCAAATCGCTTAGTCCTTCTGGGCTAGACTGACTTTTCTTGGGACCAGCTGACACAAGTTTGAAATGGCAGAGGTGACCAGGGATCTAGGCTTTTATTTGGTATGTTGTTGGTGGAGACTCTGTCTTGTAGAGCAATTACCAACCAGCCAACTCCACTAATAACCCACTGACCAGTACACAACAAGCAAGCGCAAGGTTGCCCCTCAGACAAAACTAAGATAATATCACTGTAAGAGATCACATCACTCCAACCAATCAAAAACCCCTTTAAACAAAACCCTATTGTCCTGAGCAAGTTTTGTTATGTGTTGGGTATGCTAATTAGTGAAGAAGATATTAAAGCAATATGACTGTTTCTTTCAGCTGGTGATTTGATGTCCTGTCATGCAAGACCAAAACCCTAGTCTTCTCTGGGAAATTTGTAAATTTAATATTCGATCTGTCTCTGTATGAAGTTTCGCAAGCTATTACAGCTCCGTAAGTCCTCAGAAAGGAAAATTTTGTAAAATATTTGGGTACTAGTAACAGTATAGTACTAAATGCATACTAGTAACAGATCAATTGAGCAACAAATAGGTGTACCTTAAGTAGGACATCCTGTTTGCAGACTTTGGAACCTGGCTAGCTTCCCACCTGCATTCCTGCATTCCATTTTGCATATATTGCAACTCTTTAAATGTAGTTCATACAAAACATATATGCAACAAAATCGATTAATGAATTTATACATTCATGCATGCTGATTGAAGACGAAGGGAGATGAGAAAATTCTTACTGGAAAAGGAAACTGTCAATTAAAGCAGCAGCTGAGTACAACTCAATGTTACATAACGATGCTCCACTTCCGATGAGAATCTCACAAGTAATTATTAACAGAAGCAATCAGTGTTGAGTGCATGCTAATGCTATGAAGGATCCTTCATGTCGAATACATGTATGATCATAGCACAGTACATATAGCATGTGTTTTAAACTATAGCTCAACAAAAAACTTTAAACTTGGTAGGTATGTTGGTAGCCCTTCGTGAGCAGATGATCCTATTGTTTTTCATGGAGGTTAGAGGTCATTTGAGGTCAACAGATGTCAAAGTCTGAGGAATTTTGAAAATTTGATAACTTCAGAAGTTGCTTGAACTTCAAACTTGGTATGTATTTAGCCTCTTCTAAATACATGTCTACAGTTTCCCTTGAGGTCAAAGGTCAATTACAGGTTACAGTCAGAATAAGTCTGATTATGCAGAAGTGAAGTCTGTTTGACCTTCAACCCTCTTTGCATTATGTATGAATTAATTCTGCAAGACTTGCAATCTAATGCTCAGCAATTCAGATTGCTGGAAAATCCTGTATCTAAAGTTTCTTCTCATATTGGCAAGGAATCACTAAGTCATTTGACTTTGTGGTATATAGATGAGGGATAATTTTGACAGATATTGTATAACACATACAATGCATACAACCAAAGAGCAAAAGAGGCAAGTGCCTGGGGACCCCAAGGTCAAGCCTTCGCATCCCTAAAAATTTCCAGGCAAGATCACCAACGTTCTATTTCTTGTTGTATCTGTAAAATGTAATTAAGTGTGCTTTTACAATATTCTTTTTATTTTCCCAAACCCAGTCTGTGGCCTTATTATTTCTGCTTTTTTGTTTCTGCACATGAATTAATGGCAGTTTTCACACAGTAAAGATGAATAGAACTGGCTGACTTTGTTTGCCTAACATCATTCAGAAAGATGCTAGTTTTATGCATTCAAATGAATCATTGATCAATAATAAACATTGATTTTGACACATGTATGCTAACATATGAACGTTGTATTAAATGTGATCATGATAATATAGTGTTGAACTGCCTTTTATTTCATCTGGGTAGAAGGAAAACGGCTATAGTATGCATTTAATAGCACATATTACATATGTATCTAAGAAGATCTTACGAAGTATGATAATTCAAGAACCTACGTACATACATGTCTTCATTAGTCACTAATGCCATGCTCCCAAAGATTCATCCATGTTAGATGGTCATCCATGTTGTAACAGTAGTCCATGTATTCTCTCAAAGATCATTCCCTGCTCTTAAAGGCCCACACATCCTCTAACAGCCCATTCATGCTTTCAGTGTTCCATGTATGCTCTCAAAGATCCATCCATGCTCTAAAAGACTCATATTTGCTTTAACAGCCACACATGTCTGCATTAGTTAAATGTCATGATCTCAAAGATAAATCCATGTTAAGAGGTTCATCCATGTTGTAACAGCTCATGCATGCTTTCAGTGTTCCTTGTATGCTCTCAAAGAATCATCCATGCTCTAAAAGACTCATATTTGCTTTAACAGCCACACATGTCTGCATTAGTTAAATGTCATGATCTGAAAGATTCATCCATGTTAAGAGGTTCACCCATGTTGTAACAGCTCATGCATGCTTTCAGTGTTCCTTGTATGCTCTCAAAGAATCATCCATGCTCTAAAAGACTCATATTTGCTTTAACAGCCACGCATGTTTGTGTTCATTTAGTTCAATGCCATGATCTGAAAGATTCATCCATGTTAAGAGGTTCACCCATGTTGTAACAGCTCATGCATGCTTTCAGTGTTCCTTGTATGCTCTCAAAAAATCATCCATGCTCTAAAAGACTCATATTTGCTTTAACAGCCACACATGTCTGCATTAGTTAAATGTCATGATCTGAAAGATTCATCCATGTTAAGAGGTTCACCCATGTTGTAACAGCTCATGCATGCTTTCAGTGCTCCATGTACAGTATGCTATCAAAGATCCATCCATGCTCTAAAAGACTCATATTTGCTTTAACAGCCACACATGTCTGCATTAGTTAAATGCCATGATCTCAAAGATTCATCCATATTAAGAGGTTCATCCATGTTGTAACAGCCCATATACCATGTTTCAACACTTTTAAACTGACTGTTTCATAATACATGCAAAACGTTGATAATTGTCAGAACGTTTTAAATGTTTGTGTCATCTTCAGATTTTGATGTTTTGAAAATTTATTTTTAAGACTTCTACTGTTTCTTTAATAGTAAATCTCACATATTTTGCATTATTGATTGTTTTAAGACTGTTAACTTAAGATGTAAGGGAGGGTGCAAAGTTGTTATTTTAAGATTTTTGACGTACAGTATATACTTTATTGTATCGCGTGCAAATGGTTCTTTCGGAGTAAGAGATTACCTAAAATACAAGACTGCATTATTTTCATTGTTATTATTTTGGACGGTATAATTGGATCTCAACAATGGGAAATACAATTTTGTTGGCTGCAGGGTTAACTATTGTAATCCACCATAGTAATGCTAATCATTCTACATGTCCATACATAGCTAAATCTGTTGCCAAACAACAGTCCTTGGAGCATTGAAAAGGATTTCCTGTTGACAAACAATGCAAAATTTTACATTGAAATGAAAAATATTCCGTGCTGCTAGTTGAAAACCCCATCTTACTTAATAGCTGGCCCTTAACTTGAGATATGGTTGATTGCATGTAACCTATTTTGCTTCGCTATTCCTTCAACTACTCCAGGAAGTTGGATCACAGTAGGGGGTCTGTGATGTCATCTGAATAAATGCTCTTAAAATGGAAGCTTTTCTTATGCTATTATAATCTTCTTGTTGATTTATCCTTGAAACATGGTTTGGAATATTTTATTACCTAGTTGCTTCTACCTAAAAATTCATATTTTTTTTAGCAATATTATTTTTCTGTGGATTTAATGATTGACAAAGTACAAAAAAAAACACAAATACATTTTCAGATGTATTGCCCTCTTACTGTCCGATGCATTTACAAATTATCACAAAATTCATGATACAAAAATGCTATGAGGATGTGGGATTCATCTATCGATTGAAAAAGGTTTCAGCAAGTTTGCTAGGCAATGAAATTATACAACCAGAAACTCCTTTTAACCAGCAGTGTGGAATAGTAAACTCTTTAAAGTAAGTTTTACATTGTCTATATGGTTTTGATTCCATCTATTTTAACTGACATAAAATTCCTGGTTTCTGATTCCGTTGGATTACATGCGACATTACATGTAAACACAGCTGAGTTTTCATTCTCTCGGTGGGTACCAGAGTCATTTGTCTCCTTTAACAGTATTGACCCGAAGACAGCTGAGAGTGGAGACTGACCACCAGGGAATTGAGCAGTTCACTTTATTTCAACCTTGATTAATATTTTTCTTGCACGTGTTCCTACATAGTCTGAAGGTGACAATCAGCATCTCCCTGTTACAGCCTCACTCAAGAGAAACCAATATTTTCTTGCAACGTAGCTAAATTAAAATTTATAAACAGGAATAGCCCATCCGAAATGTATTACATGTTAACCATTACCATGGCAACCTGCATCTAGCATAAGGTCAAAGACAAAATACTACTGTTTGATTTAATTTGTAGAATTTGTTGTTGGCTCCCGGCTGCCTTGGTAAGAGCCATTATTAAATATTCCGACTGAGGATCGAAACATATTTCACACAAGAGTTTTTGTCACCTTCAATGTCATTAGAATACAGATACAAATTTTCAGGTAGTTTATTTCTGGTATTTTGTTTCTCAGCTGAAGTATTTTTTATTTACATGCATGTTAGCTAGTGCAATTACCAACAATTTAAGTCACAACACACACCTAGATATGACTGTAATATCTACTGGAAATGGTCTACATTTTGTGTACACTTGAAGTATTTATTTTTGGATCTTTATTGGTGGATCCAAGAAAATAGAGAGGATCACAAACTGCTTTGTATGTTAATGAATCTGTGCATGAATATGCATAAACATATATGGGATTAGTCTCTTAAAGGATGCCTTTTGTTGGTGGATCCACGAAAATGGAAAGAATCTCAAACTGCTTTGTATAAATGAATCTTTGCCTGCATCAACATTTATATGGGATTAGTCTCTGGAAGGTTGGTTGTAGTAATGTTTCTGTATATGCCAGTTTTCAATATATTCACCAATAAGCTTAAAATCACTGGAATGCAACATAGCAGGCTAAAGTGATGATAACCCAAGCGATTCTTCACTACAGGCATAAATGTTAATGTCAATCCAAATTTTCATTTTCACTGAACTTTTAGTGCAGTAAGCTGGAAAGGTTGAAGTTTAAATTTGGCAAACAAGTACTGAGACTTTCATACAATTCTTAAACTTTTAATGTGTTACCGTAGTTGTGAGGGATGCACAGGGTTATCTTGGATAGAAGACCAGATTTATAGCAAAAAGTGTTTTGTTCCAGCCAGGTTTAGCTATTACTATTCAAAATGCCTTTAGTACAAGTACAAATCCATCAAGAATTACACACAAACTTCAAACAAGGAAACTACTGTATGCTAGAATATATGTATCTAATGCAGTACTATGCAGCGTATCGCTTCATGTCTAGATATATTGACCAATCACCATGAAGCATGATCTCCTCGCTACATACCTACAATATAGCAAACAGTTACTTACTATACTTACAGCATATGATCCAGCCTTCATTCATTCATAATTGAGAACTAATTATAGGAATAGAATGGAAATCATGCCCAAGAGGATAATTCCTTGACTAACTCTCAGCTTGGCTATAAATAATTGATTATCATAGATCTGTTTTTGTTATACACAACATCCATACACTGGTGCTGTGGCCAGGGGATAAAGACAGTGGCTTATGAAGCAATGAGGCTTAGCAATCGAGAGGTTTCGGGTTCGATACCCGGCAGGGTCATAGCAAAGTAAATTTAGCATTAAAGAGCAGTCTACGGTATTCCCATCTGAAATGACTTTTGAAATGAAAAGATTCCAAATGTTGAGTTAAAATGTTGAATTAGAAGCCACCGACGTAAAAGTTGTAATCAATAGGCCCTTGCGGGTTTCAGTCCCACATATGTGGTGGCCTAAGTTCATCTACGAGGGGTGAGTGGAAGTTAGTTTCAAAGCTAATTAGGAGTCGCAATGTTGAAAGAAGGAAGTTTAGCAGGATATTCTAATAACGTGTTGAAACATGACAATTTTCATTGATATGGATCCATGTTAAACACTGCACCGTAAGTAAGCAGACCTATTACAACAGCCTACAGCTAGCTGTTTGAATCAGTAATGTCCTGATGTATAGATTCACTTCAGCTTCCATGCGGATTGAATACCATAGTCTCAATTAGCAAAACTCGCAGATAATTACGTAGCCCATATCTGACAATGTTGAATAAGGGATGGGGGAGGGGGTACAGAGGATGGAGGGGAATTAGTTACATGGGTGTAGTTAGGGGGAGCCTAAGGAGGGGTAGGGGAGAGAGTAAAGATGCTGTAAGGGAATTACATGGGTGTAGTTATCGAAGCCAGGGGTGGAGGCAGGGCAGCTGGAATAGGGTAAAGATGCTGTGAGAGGCATGACATGGATGTAGTTAAGGGGGCCGGGGGAGGGGGCAGGGGAGCTGGGATTAAGGAGAGGGTGAAAATGCTGTGAGAGGAATGACATGATGTTCATGGAGAAAGTGATATAGAATAACATCCATGCACATGCATTTATGTTTTAGTTGAAACACCTCATTCATGATTTCAGCAAAATTTAAGAGGATAAATATATTCCTGCTTATAGGCCAATAACATTATTAATTATATGAAACCTTTATTGTCTTCTTTCCCTTCTAGAGCACACCAGGCCAATGTGAACTATTTGCTGAACAAGGAGACACACTGTCCATCATGTACACAGTAAGTAAAACTAGATTCACATCTTCATCTAGATGTATCTAGTATAACTAGATACACATCTTCATCTAGATGTGTATCTAGTATAACTAGATACACATCTTCATCTAGATGTATCTAGTATAACTAGATACACATCTTCATTTAGATGTATCAAGTACAACTAGATACACATCTCCATCTAGATTTATCTAGTATAACTAGATACACATCTTCATCTAGATGTACATCTTGTATAACTAAATACACATCTTCATCTAGATGTATCTAGTATTACTATATACACTTCTTCATCTAGATGCAGATCTAGTATAACTAGATACACATCATCATCTAGATGTATCTAATATAACTAGATACACATCTTCATCTAGATGTACATCTAGTATAACTAGATACACATCTTCATCTAGATGTACATCTAGTATAACTAGATACACATCTTCATCTAGATGTACATCTAGTATAACTAGATACACATCTTCATCTAGATGTATCTAGTATAACTAGATACACATCTTCATCTAGATGTACATCTTGTATAACTAAATACACATCTTCATCTAGATGTATCTAGTATAACTAGATACACATCTTCATCTAGATGTACATCTAGTATAACTAGATACACATCTTCATCTAGATGTATCTAGTATAACTAGATACACATCATCATCTAGATGTATCTAATATAACTAGATACACATCTTCATCTAGATGTACATCTAGTATAACTAGATACACATCTTCATCTAGATGTACATCTAGTATAACTAGATACACATCTTCATCTAGATGTACATCTAGTATAACTAGATACACATCTTCATTTAGATGCATCTAGTATAACTAGATACACATCTTCATCTAGATGTACATCTAGTATAACTAGATACACATCTTCATCTAGATGCATAGGCCTTTTTGTTCAGCAGTGTAGTAGGCTGAAACATATTCTGGCTTTACCAAGAATGCTGATTGAAACCAATGTTATTTTAGTATAACTTGTTAACTCCAGAGAAATTTGATACAGTGAAGTACAATCATGAAAATTATATAGCACTTATTTGAATGAATATACACACAATGATGTGGATGTTCCATGCTTGGTAACAAATATTCAACAGTAACTCACTTCACCCCTCCTTTGAAGCTCATTTCCTAGAAAAACATAACTGTAATGTACATGATACTAATGTTTTACCTGGAACAACGTTCCACAAGCTAATGCAACATATACAGACATACACTAATGTAGAATATATAGACATACACTAACGAAACAAATACAGACGTACACTTATATAACATACAGACATGCACTGCAACATGGCTACGACCATACACTAATGCAACATGACTGACTACAGACATACACATTAATATAACATACAGACTCACTATTAAACTTTTGAATGTAGAATGTAGAACATACAGACTCACTTATAAATGCAAATACAGACATACACTAATGTAGAATATACAGACATAAACAAATACAGACATACACCGATGCAACATATACAGACATGCACTAATGTAACATATACAGATATACACGAATGTAACATAAACTGGCATACACTTTTTGATAGAACTTTGGAAATGAAAACCTATGTATAGTTTCCTTCTCTTTTGCCATAGTGTCCTCAGCTTGAATGAAAATTTCACCTTTCTATTCTACTGTACAGCAGGGAAATTTTATCCAGGAAGGCATCACAAAATGCTATGGAAAGTGTATTAATTGCTATATAGCAACTTGTGCAAAGATGTATAGCAGGTTTTGTGCACAGGTACCATAGTATTTTGTAAGGGAAAGTTCAGAACCTTTGAAAGTAGTATACAAAATATGAACGCTAAATTAGTCCCTGTACAGTGCAATATACTATACTGTACACTATTGTTGTCCGTCTCTTTTGCAGCAGTGTCCTCAGCTTGAGTGAAAGTTTTACACCTCTGATTTACTGTACATGCAGCTAGTGCAATAAACTGTATACTTTAGTGTCCTCATTTGCAGTAATGTCCTCAGCTTGAGTGAAAGTTTTACATCTCTGAGCTATTGTGCATGCAGCTAGTCATTATAAGAAACTATGCACTGTAGTGTCCTTCTCCTTTGCCAGTGTCTAATCAGCTTGAGTGAAAGTTTTATCTCTATTTACTGTACATGCAGCTTGTGCAATAAACTGTATGCTATAGTGTCCCTCTCTTTTACAATAGTATCCTCAGCTCTGACCTACTGGACAATTGCAATATACTGTGTACTATACTGTCCTTCTCCTTTGCGGTAATGTCCTCAGCTTGAATGAATGTTTAACTGATTAGCACATACATGCAGCTAATGCTATAAACTGTATGCTATAGTGTCCTTCTCCTTTGCGGTACTGTCCTCAGCTTGAATGAATGTTTAACTGATTTACACATACATGCAGCTAGTGCAATAAACTGTATGCTATAGTGTCCTTCTCTTTCCCCATCGTGTTCTCATCTTGAATGAAACTATATTACCTCCATGATTTACTGTACAGTGCAATAACATACATGTACTGCGACACCATCACGTAAGTACTGTATTTGAAGTATTGGCCCTTATTATAAACGTATACATGCAACTTAACTTTTAACTCGAGATTAAATCCCATGATTACTTCCTAAATTGTGAAAGCACAGAAGTGATTCGCGCACAAAGAAATGTCTGGTGCCGGTAATCTGACCTAGTTTCGAATGAGCTGTAAACACCGCCATGGATCCCAGAAAATATACACACAGCTTGCTACCGTCAGTATTTAGACACTAGTGTACAGTCAGTACATACGGCTACGGTCAATACCCACAGCACAGTGTATATAACAGCGATGGACATCTCAGGTCCAGCTAAAGATAACAAGGTATCACGTTTCATTACTGTCTGCATTTTGTAGCAACAAGAAGAAAACTTCCCTTGCAAGCAACGGAAAGTTAACTTTTTTCAGAGGGCGGCACGCAGTTTGGGGGCGAGTCTTCAATGCCTTTAATGTAACCTGCAATTATCACAATGGGGTTGATAGCTCATAATGTACATATAGCCTTACTAGGTAAATTTGCATACTTTCCAGCAGTTAACATAATGTTTGGTTCTTTCTGTGAGAGCAGGTCAAATTACAATACCATTTCAAAATAAACTTAAATATAGACTGATGTAACCAACATGCTTGGCTTGCAAAGATTATTAACTGAGATAAACACAAAGGAAGCATGGTTTACAGAATAAGCTTGGCTGTGGTGATACTTCATAGGGACTTTACTATGTCACTTGCTCATCTTTGTAAATTAAAGTACTAAAAAATGTGGCCTGCGGTAATACAGTTATTATCAGATTAATGAATAATTTGCAATGACAGTTTGTCTCTGTTGTTGTTAATGAACTACACACCATCAGGTGACTATATGCAGCAGCCCTCCTGTGGCAGCTCCATGCTGGACTCTGCCAAGATCTGCGAAATGTTTTGGCAGAGATTTGACTGATTTTAGCAGCACAGCACAGGCTCTGAACTTTGCAGGGAGCTTTAATGATCTGCTTCCAGTCATAATATTAGGGATCATTTCAAGGTGATTGGTTCCCAGCTGATGGTGAACTGCTCCCAATGGTCATGTATATAGTCATTTGATATTGTTGGAATGCTCTAAAGATCTGAAGTCAGGTTTAATAGAGCAACAGTCTAAAAGGCAATCAACATCTAGTACCATGGAACTATAAACATGGAGCTATAAACAGACTGTTTATAGCTCCATGTTTATAGCTCCATGGCAGTACCAAGAGTATCTTTCACAATCACTGTATGTACTCACTCTTGAGTTTAACAAGGGAATCATTGATCAATGCCATATTTGGTGGGTCTTTTCAACTTCGGAACCATTCAGTTTAAAGGGTGTAAAGACTCGCGCACAAAGAAACGTCTAATGCCGGTAATCTGACCTAGTTTCCAATGAGGTGTAACAGAAGTGTTAGACACCACCATCGATCCCAGAAAATACACACACAGCTTGCTACCGTCGGTAATTAGAGACTAGTGTACAGTCAATACATACAGCTACGGTCAATACCCACAACACAGTGTATATAGCAGCGATGGACATCTCAGGTCTAGATAAAAGATAACAAACTATCACGTTTCATTACTGTCTGCATTTTATAGCGACAAGAAGAAAACTTCACTTGCAAGCAAAAGAAAGCTAACTTTTTTCAGAGAGCAGCCCGCGGTTTGGGGCGAGTCTTCAATGCCTTTAATTCATTTAGCTAAATCACAATGAGATGACAATAGACCTTAACATTTAATGTTCTTGTTTGCAAAACACATTTCTTTAGATTTGTTAGGGTTAAGCAACAATTTTTTCCTGTCACAAGTGTCAGTGACAGAACGCTGATAAAAGGAAATGTCTTGAAATTTTACCCATCATGGCAGTATCATCAGCATACTTTGTGACAGAAATATGCTCATTTGCAGAAGGACTTCCCAATGTTGCGTTATAATAGCTCACACAACAGATATTGCAATGAAAAGTTCCTTATCAAATTAAATTAGTCATCCATTAATTGATTTCTAATTACAGATATTTATTTTGCTAGCTGTCTTAATATCCTTCCTTTTGCAGTTGTGGAATAAGTCCAGTACATGTACTAGTAATAGCTCACTTACAACATATTGAGGCCATTGGCCTGCAACAAAGTATGACATCATAAGGATCACAAAATAATGGTGTTTGAATACAAGAAGAAAGGGAAGTTCCCTCAGACTCCACTGCAATTTGTCTAAATATTCATTTGTCATTAAGACGGAGAAGAACACAATTTTATTCTGTGGTCCAAATGGACACAAAATGACCTTTCTTTATCGGTTTGAGAAGCCGGAACAGTCCAAAAGAACAGCTTATATCAGCCAACATAAGGTCTTCTGCATGAAAACGGATACTAGTTACAACCCATGTTCGTAATAGTTCTGCAAGGTTAAAGAGAGGATAAGGTGTCTTGATCAGAGAGTGGACAGGGTGTGGGGTTGGATGTGGGTTTGACCCTTATTACTTTAGTTTCAACTCACTCAGATGGACTCTGCAATGATAATACAATTATTTATTTGCAGGAAGCCTATGGAGATGCTGACCAAAGCGCTTCAAAACAGACCATGATAACTCTTGGAGATCCGGGTATTAACAGAGGTTGGAATGATGGTCTGCCAGGAACATGCTTGAAGTAAGTCCAAAAACATATTCCATCTTCTGTCTTTTGGGGGTATGTTTCAGATTGCTTCTTCTTTTTACAGTATAAAACCTGTTTACAATTGAAGGTAACTAATATAAGTATACTGTAAAACAAACATTAGTCTGTAACGTATTTCTATTTCATGAAGATAGTCTGTAATCGTGTTCAATTATCTAGTCTGTAACCCTGTTCTATTTCAAGTATCTAGTCTGTAATCCTGTTACATTTCAAGTATCTAGTCTGTAATCCTGTTCTATTTCAAGTATCTAGTCTGTAATCCTGTTCTATTTCAAGTATCTAGTCTGTAATCCTGTTCTATTTCAAGTATCTAGTCTGTAATCCTGTTCCATTTCAAGTATCTAGTCTGTAATCCTGTTCTATTTCAAGTATCTAGTCTGTAATCCTGTTCTATTTCAAGTATCTAGTCTGTAATCCTGTTCTATTTCAAGTATCTAGTCTGTAATCCTGTTCCATTTCAAGTATCTAGTCTGTAATCCTGTTCCATTTCATGAATCTAGTCTGTAATCCTGTTCAATTATCTAGTCTGTAACCCTGTTCTATTTCAAGTATCTAGTCTGTAATCCTGTTCTATTTCAAGTATCTAGTCTGTAATCCTGTTCAATTATCTAGTCTGTAACCCTGTTCTATTTCAAGTATCTAGTCTGTAATCCTGTTACATTTCAAGTATCTAGTCTGTAATCCTGTTCTATTTCAAGTATCTAGTCTGTAATCCTGTTCTATTTCAAGTATCATCTATAAAGTATTATATTAGTCCTTACAGTTCTAGGGTTGTATGATATTTTATTGCTTTCATTTCTTCTGATTCATTGTTTTATCTTTCACATTTATTATTTAAATTTCTAGTGAACTCCGAAAACTGATAGTTCCTGCCCTTGTAGCTTTCAGTCGACTCCCTCCACATTTAAGTTCTAACGTGAATATAACTTACCTCATCAAGATCGTCGAGATTGAGAAACCTAAATTTCCATCCATGGACGAAATATTTCAATTTGAAGAAATGCCCATTTCCACGATCGTTATGGTTACGGAGGAGACATTAATACCGGGTGAGAGGAACGATGGAATTGATGAAGAAGACCCTGACATCAATCGAACAGATGGAGAGAACGAAAGAAGAAAGACGAGCCCCCCTAAGGATCAGCAAGAGGTTGATGTAGCTATCGTCGTGTTTTATTTGCAGTTGGCAGCCATCCCAGTTGTGATTTTACTGATTCTGATCATAGCTTATTACATTTACAAGATCAAATATCCTCACAAAAGAACTACTTTCTTTAAGGTGAGTGATTTAGACCCTGAGTGTTAAAGTCGGGCAGCTCATTGACCGGCTACTGATTCTACCATGGTAGCAACATCACTTAGATTGGAATTGTTCTTATGTAAGGATGAGATGCACAGTCTTATTGGACTATTACACCATCTGTTAGGTGAGTTACACCATCTGTTAGGTGAATGACACCATCTGTTAGGTGAATGACACCATCTGTTAGGTGAATTGCACCATCTGTTAGGTGAATTACACCGTCTGTTAGGTGAATTACACCATCTGTCAGGTGAATTACACCATCTGTTAGGTGAATTACACCATCTGTTAGGTGAATAACACCATCTGTTAGGTGAATTACACCATCTGTTAGGTGACTTACACCATCTGTTAGGTGAATTACACCATCTGTTAGGTGAATAACACCATCTGTTAGGTGAGTTACACCATCTGTTAGGTGAATTACACCATCTGTTAGGTGAATAACACCATCTGTTAGGTGAATTACACCGTCTGTTAGGTGAATTACACCGTCTGTTAGGTGAATGGCACCATCTATTAGGTGAATTACACCATCTGTTAGGTGAATGGCACCATCTGTTAAGTTAATTACACCATGTTGTTGAATTAAGCCATCTGTTAGGTGAGTTACACCATCTGTTAGGTGAATTAAGCCGTCTGTTAGGTGAATTTAGCCATCTGTTAGGTGAATGACATCATCTGTTAAGTGAATTACATCATTTTCACAGTGAATCACACCATCTTAGCAGAGAATCACAACATCTACAGGGAAAATCACACCATTTTGTTGGAGATATTTAATATCTCTTTAAGGTTTACATATTTGTGCATTTAAGTTATTGTTGCAATAGAGGGTACATACGTGCAATGTCAGTTCTCTTATAGAAGAGAACGTTATGGTTCCATATATTATATGACAATTGAAATATATTTTGTCTTGTTTCCTCCCCATGATTTGTACTTTCATCCAATGGGACGGAGATGCAAGTTGAGCATGGTAGGATACATTAAGTGTGAATAAACAAAGAATTTAAAAGAATTCCTTTGTACATCATGCACTATTGTTTAAACTAAATATGAGTGCATATTATAATTCTTTACTGTCCCGGCCACTTCCCAAGCCTCTTTTCCAGAGTGAATTAATAATTACAAATTTTGTTATGAATAGTTTTTGAGTCGCCCAATCAATTTTGTAATTTTTGAAATAACAAACTAAGATTATTATGACAACCTAGTGAAATTTCATGTTACTTAGGTGAAATTGTATACTACTCAAGTGAAATGGCATTTTACTTAAGTAAACTACATGGCCTATCTGAAGACTTCAATTTCCCCGTAAGCAAAATAGGCAATAAATTTTACTTAGGTAAAATGCCATTTCACTTAAGTAGAATTCAGTTTTACTTTAGTAGAGTTGACTTAACTAAAGTATAATTGGACGATATTGACCTCTTAAGTAGAATACAATTTACTGAAGTAAAATTAAATTCTACTTAAGTGGAATTCCTTTTTAATAAAGTAGAATGAAATTTCACTCAAGTAAACTTAGGGAGGGGGGGGGGGGGGAAGGGGAATGTTAAAACAGCTTATGATAGGGCCCTGCTTGCATGTGGAGATTCGAAAAGAATATTGTCTTTTCTTTGAAATACAGAATTAGCCAAAAGATACATTGAAAGTGCACAAAGGACATAACAGTGTCATCATTTGGTTGTAGGATGGTACATTACATCTTTAAACTCCACCTTAGCATAGTAGTCCCCTTCTGTAGGCTAGATGAGATATGGTCGGTTAGGAGGGGCTCCAGCCATGGGGCCCAGAATAGATTAATATAGGATAATTAATCATTGATTCTCTTTCTTCATTTATCATAAAGAAGAAGTTAACACTTCAAATTACACCTCTCTTACCCAACCTTCCATGCCCACAAGACTTAAGTAACCTACAGTACCCCTGCTCCGATGTTTCCTTTCACAGTCATGTTTCCACTGCATGTTAATATTTTTCAGAGAGAGACAGTTGGCAGACAGGTTGAAGCTGTTGCCCTTGGTGGTATGCCACCCTCATGATGTTACCGTGGTGATGGGCAGGGCCTCCAGTAGTAGTGACTGGAAAGGAACCAATCTCAGCTGGAAATAATCTTCTAACTTCAAACGCTTCCAGTAATTTAAAGAGGTTATATTCTTTCAAACAGAAAGTTGTTGTAAAGCTTGACAATGTGAGACATTTGTTTGAAAATTGAAATAATCCTGCCTCATTTGAAACCAGGCGCGTAGCCAGGGGGGGCGACCGCCCCCCCTTGAGCATATTTTTTGGGTATGTTTTTTATGATATTGCTAGTAATTTAAAGCTTAGATGCAACTTACAATGCCTGGGAAGTGCCATTTCCAGTGATCTGGGAGGTATTTTCAGCCAAAATTTTCTTGTAATCGTAGCGCCAACTCATGGTGGCGCTACGCTTAGATAGTTTTCAATGTCAAATCTACAGCTCTGATAGTTTGCCTACAGGTTCGCTCCTCCCTTGGCAAATTCCTCGCTACACGCCTGTTTGAAACTAGTGCCCTGCTGGAGTTCTCAGTGTCTGGCAGATCAGAATTCAGAGGGGAGTGATAGACTAAAGGTGGGGGCAGGGGTGGGGGCAGGGGTGGGTGAGGCAGCAAATTTGGTGTTTTGAAAACCAGTTGACCACCAAAGAACTGACCAGTCAAATATTAAGGTGGATAGCCACCGCCATGTCATTGGGCTAGCTGGGTTGAGAGTAAACATTTAACCATTGAACCAGAGAGCAAAGCATTTGGTTCTTTTCTCAATACCTTGAATTTTCTCCTACTTCTCCACGCCCTGTTGACAGCCATCGCCTACAATTACCATGGCCTTTGTACTTTTCTTTCAAGTATTTTATTGTCTGTTAATTAGGTTAATTAAGTTTATTTAGTGCTCAGGAATGTTTTTTGGTATACCTTTTGTTACCCCATCCGATTCCCCTTTCTCCCTTGCTCCAAATTCCATCCGCCCCCCCACCCCACCCAAAAAATGAAAGCAAAACAAGCAGTGAGATAAGAATAACACTACAACAGTTTGGTGGAAAAATGATACATATTACACTGCAAGGGTTTTGTTTTACAGTCTTGTGAAGATATGTCTTTGTTGCTATGTTGTTCTAAAAGTTTTCACGTGATTTATGGGTGGCATATAAGTTTGATTCCACCATGTGATTGCTATGCGCCATTAGGGACTGAGAATACCCAAAGTGTTGGCCATAAATTCATGTGTAAGATACAGGTACAGGTTCACTGTAGAGAGTTTGTTATGTGTGACATAACATTTGTAAGATCCTTACAGGTTCACTGTAGATAGTTTGTTATGTGTGACATAACATTTGTAAGATGCTTACAGGTTCACTGTAGGTAGTTTGTTATGTGTGACATGAATTCATGTGTAATATGCTTTAATACAGGTTCACTGTAGATAGTGTGTTATACGTGACATAACATTTGTAATATGCTTACAGGTTCACTGTAGATAATGTGTTATGTGTGACATGAATTCATGTGTAAGATGCTTACAGGTTCACTGTAGAGAGTTTGTTATGTGTGACATAACATTTGTAAGATGCTTACAGGTTCACTGTAGATAGTTTGTTACATGTGACATGAATTCATGTGTAAGATGCTTACAGGTTCACTGTAAAGAGTTTGTTATGTGTGACATAACATTTGTAAGATGCTTACAGGTTCACTGTAGATAGTTTGTTACATGTGACATGAATTCATGTGTAAGATGCTTACAGGTTCACTGTAGGTAGTTTGTTACATGTGACATAACTTCATGTGTAAGATGCTTACAGGTTCACTGTAGAGAGTTTGTTATATGTGACATGAATTCATGTTTAATATGCTTACAGGTTCACTGTAGGTAGTTTGTTACATGTGACATGAATTCATGTGTAAGATGCTTACAGGTTCACTGTAGAGAGTTTGTTATATGTGACATGAATTCATGTCTAATATGCTTACAGGTTCACTGGAGGTAGTTTGTTACATGTGACATAACTTAATGTCTAATATAATGCTTACAGATTCAGGTTCACTGTAGGTAGTTTGTCATGTGTGACATAAATTGGTTTTAATAATTGCTTTGGATGGTGATCAACTATGTTTGTTCTGTTTACAGGATTTTTTGGGTCATGATAAGACCATGCATTCACCAATACACACAGGGGCGTAGCGAGCGGGGGGGTGTGGGGGGTGTCACACCCCCCCAATAATTTGGTCGCTGTCGGCAAATTTTGGGTCTGTCGGCAAAAGGAGAAAAGGTGAAGGGAGTGGAAGGGGAAGAAAGAAGGAAAGCTGAATAGAGAAAAGGAGAACGGGAGCTTCTTCCGTGCCAAATTTGACTTAAAATATGCACCAGATTGCATCTAAGGACGTTTCAAAACTGAAACTTTTCCAAAGGGGAGGGGTAGACCCCCTACCCTTAGACCCCTCCCCCATTTCAGTCACCACTTCCAGATCCGTCGGCAAATCAAATTTGACTTAAAATATACAGCAGATTGCATCTAAGGACGTTTCAAAACTAAAAAATTTCCAAAGGGGAGGGGGACACCCCCTCCCCTTAGACCCCTCCCCAATTTCAGTCACCACTTCCAGATCCGTCGGCAAATCAAATTTAACTTAAAATATACAGCAGATTGCATCTAAGGACGTTTCAAAACTAAAAAATTTCCAAAGGGGAGGGGGATACCCCTCCCCTTAGACCCCTCCCCCATTTCAGTCACCACTTCCAGATCCGTCGGCAAATCAAATTTGACTTAAAATATACAGCAGATTGCATCTAAGGACGTTTCAAAACTGAAACTTTTCCAAAGGGGAGGGGTAGACCCCCTACCCTTAGACCCCTCCCCCATTTCAGTCACCACTTCCAGATCCGTCGGCAAATCAAATTTGACTTAAAATATACAGCAGATTGCATCTAAGGACGTTTCAAAACTAAAAAATTTCCAAAGGGGAGGGGGACACCCCCTCCCCTTAGACCCCTCCCCCATTTCAGTCACCACTTCCAGATCCGTCGGCAAATCAAATTTAACTTAAAATATACAGCAGATTGCATCTAAGGACGTTTCAAAACTAAAAAATTTCCAAAGGGGAGGGGGATACCCCCTCCCCTTAGACCCCTCCCCCATTTCAGTCACCACTTCCAGATCCGTCGGCAAATCAAATTTGACTTAAAATATACAGCAGATTGCATCTAAGGACGTTTCAAAACTAAAAAATTTCCAAAGGGGAGGGGGACACCCCCTCCCCTTAGACCCCTCCCCCATTTCAGTCACCACTTCCAGATCCGTCGGCAAATCAAATTCTCCACACCCCCCCAACAAAAACCCCTTCGCTACGCCCCTGAATACACATAAATTAGTTGAACATTCCCAAATGGAAGATATTGGGGCAGTGTGTGTATAGCAAATGGCAGATAGGACACCTGACAAAACTGTGATAATAATTCAGACTCTTGCAGAAGTCATATCTATAAGCTGATATTCCCTTTGCAAAAACCAAACCCATTGTGGGCCATATATGGCTATTTTACAGATGAGGTCTAGAAATTTCTATGTGATCAATTTTGTTTGTACATTTCTTGCACATTTAATGACAGTGGTGATGGATGCTCTTTAAGGTGTTATCCACCCTGTTGTTATTGTCACGGAATTCAATATCAGAAAATACCTTCATGTACCAGTGCTAAAAGGTGTATATATCAGGTTGCTCAACTTCATAGTCAAATGGGTGAAATAATCAGGTTGCAGAGGTCAGAAGTTATTTGATCCATGCATAATTCTTGGAAGAGTTGATAACAGCTAGATGGCGGTAAATATATTAAACCAGGCAGGTTTTACCAAGGAACGAACAAAATACATGAGGATCATGTCTTTCACCGCAACAGATGAGTTCCTTAAAAACAATGAAGGCTCTATTTCCCCCCCCCCCCCTGCAAAGAAGAAAACATTCCAGAACACACCACTAGTCATAAATTTCCCAAAGGTTTACATGCTGTTTTGACAACTACTACATCCTGGAACTTTAAAAGAAAAGAAAGCGAGAGTTGGGCCAATTTCAGAGATTGTCTGCAAAAGAAAAGAATAATTTGACACTGAGCAAGGTGAGAATATTCACTGAAGAATCATGATTGATTGTGATTTCATTATGGGATTGGATCTCAACAAAATTAGCTAAGGAAGAAGAAGAAGGAAGTAAATAATATTTTAATTGTGATTAAGAATACCTATTTAGTGTGTAGAAGTACCACATTGTTTATTTATTTGTTTTATCACAAATAAATTACAATGTGAAAGTAGCCTATGGTTTTTGGTGGAGGTCAAAGGTCATCTGGGTTCATCAGAGGTCAAATCGTGAAACCCTTGTAAACATGTACACCCTCACTATACATTACATCAGAATCATGAAGACACTTCTCATGTTACATCATTGAAACCACAATGCATTTTTTCATTCTGGTTTTAATTGTGATTAAGAATACCTTGTCAAATTAAAGACCAGAGGTAGAGGTAGAAAAGAAGTGATGGATGAGAAACAGGCTAGGGAGGAGGGGGATGTGTGGTCAAGAGGGAGGGGATGGATGCTAATATGCCAGTCTCCCTACACAAGGGAAACTGACCCAGCTGAACTGTAACCATGTGCCTTGAGTACACAGCTCCATTGGTAGTTCAATCTTTAAAGGGTGTGAAGACTCGCACAAAAAGAAATGTCTAATGCCGGTAATCTGACCTACTTTCGAATGAGGTGTAACAGAAGTGTTAGACACCACCAGAAATTACGCACACAGCTTGTTAATTAGACACTAGTGTACAGTCAGTACATACAGCTGCGGCCAATACCCACAGCACAGTTTAAAAACGATAGAGCGATGGACATCTCAGGTCCAAATAAAGATAACAAGGTATCACGTTTCATTACTGTCTGCATTTTGTAGCAACAAGCAGAAAACTTAACTTGCAAGCAACGGAAAGTTAACTTTTTTAGAGCGCGGCACGCGGTTTGGGGTGAGTCTTCAATGCTTTTAAAACCTGCTCAAATTGCATATGGAAACTGACAGCTGGGATTGGATTCCTCGGAAAATCTCTGATTACAAATCTCTGGAGATGCAACAAATTGTACATAACTCTTGGGTCTGCTCTACGATCAGTAATATTTCAGAAACACAACTATATTGTTCACCATCACAAAACGCTATTTAGAAAACTGTCAAAATGGGGAGGGGTCAACCCCACCCCTCCTGTGAGGTTCAACACCTTGGGATTAAGAGCGATCATCTCGTAATTTATATTTATGTAAACATGTTCGGGGACAAATTCAATTTTCATGTGTATAATAAACTGTGTGTCACAGCTAATTTACTCAGTTTGTCAATATAACACAAGTAACATAATGCATGTTTTGCATTTCCTCTGCTAGTGTTGTTCCATCCACATTATACAGACCCATTTTCATTATTTAGAACCAAATCATCTTGACAACTGTTTGACACTGTGCTTTGGGTGATGGAAGGTCCACATAGGTTCTTTTATTTTAAAATGTCTATTTACAGTTTAAACAATAATTGTGATATTTTGTTGTTGTTTATTCTGCTATTTTTGGAGTCACATTTCATTGGATGTGCTAATGTTTCAACTTTTCAACTGTTTGTCTTTCGTACACACTTTGGGCCAAATGCTTTGTTAAATTTACTTTTTATTATCCTTTTGTGAAATAAAAAGCACAGGCAAGTTGTAATGCTAAATGTAAATTTCACAAGGTTATTATTATCATGTTAATGCAAGTTTCCATTAGTGACATTACTATAATGATGGTGTCATAGCTGGAAAAAAAAGTTAAAAGAATACTAAGAGAAGAGTAAAAAGATTTTAATATCAAACACAAGGAAAAAAAAAACGTGCTTCAATTTATTTCTGTCACATACTTTGCTTTACAAGTTAGAACAAAACAAAATATTATTAACATAATTTGTCAAAGCTGCCTGTATGTATTCATGTTTAGAAACTGATAGCGGTGTCAGAATCTAGAATGGTAGCAACAGTGGGAAGGATAATAATAATTATTACCCAAATCAATAGATATTTGCAGTTGTATTCTGGATGAACAAATATTATCTCTTTGAAAAAAAGATATTAAGCATAATCAATAAGCATCTGTTTCTTTCATTATCTCTCCCATGTAACTGTATTCAAACATACCCAGCAGCACAAACATATGATATACAACAACATATTTATGTCTTTTGTTAAATGTAACTACTCTCTTTCTATATGTACAGCACTTCAATTCTCTGTTTCATTACCATAACAAAGAGTAAAACATAATTATAACAAAAAATGTCTTCTTCTTTACTTCAACAATTACTTCTGTCAATTGGTTCTCAATGGACTTATTTCATACTTATTATCACCTTTCATTCAGTAATTATTATATTTGCCTGATGGCATGATACGTTGATGATACTATATACTGTATTCATGATGAAATACTTAATCATTTGGTCTATGTATATTGAAGGTGGAAACATGCCTTCTATGTTATGTCGAAGATGGAAACAGGCCTGTAATTAAGACAAGTTATGGAGGGAGAAGGAGGAGGGTTTGATTTAACTCTTTCCTCCCCTCTCACTCTTCCAAATGGAGTAATAACAGAAATGTCCAAAAACTGGAAATTTTCTGCCTCCTCAAGTCAAAACACATCCTCATAACATTTTGTTTGAAGAAGATTATGAATTTTTCAAACTTGGGATGTCCATGATAGGTCTACAGACACCTAGCCTATTTGCCCCATATTCATTACATTTGTTGTGTGTTATAATCTCATTCAAATCTGTTGAAATCATTTGAAGAGCTCTTTCGTTTCCAAGATATACACATTTGAAGTTTTGATAAATCTGGAGAAATGATTTCTATTGCCTCTAAGAGTGGTTAAGAGGGATACAGGACAATGTTGTTTATAGCTACTTACATGATTACTAATGGATGTTAGAGTGATTAGGACAATGTTGTTCCTGGCTATTTACATGATTTCCAATGCCTATGAGAGTGATTAGGACAATGTTGTTCCTAGGTGTCCATAGACCTTTAAGTATTTCCATCTGTCAGCAATTGTATCTTACTTTCTTAATTCTAGGTAGACCTACTTTATCTCAGCAGCAGTAGGCTTTAATTTTTGTTGTTGCTGCATTCTTGTAAATATATTTTTGCTGTTCTGTGTAAATGTATAAACATGGAGTGACAATTCTTACAACTTCATCATAATACAAGTGTGCTGTTCTACCTTGAGTTCTGTGTTAATAAGTATAGTAGGTTTAATATTGCTGATGTATTTGTCTTTCTTCATGCTAAAGTATCATTAGGTTTATGAGTAAATACTATAATATTAGTTAATTCCTTGTTTGATACTTACATAATTGTATGTTATAATCATTTGATACAATCAACTTGTACAGTGTGACTTCAAACATAGGATCCCTTCTACAGCATATGAAATGTAATAAAATATGATTTGTTTGCACAATGAAATTTCTATTGTTCTTGATGAATATTTCCTTGTCCACACCCACCATGTAAGAGTGGTGAACCAGGAGACTACTCAACAAAGAATATCAATCATCACAACATCACAGTTCCAGATAAACATGGGTAGATGTACAATCACCCCCTCCCCCCACACCCTCCCATCTCACCCCTTGCAACCTAACACGCACAAATTAACAGTATTTAGACCTCATTAATAGTCTAAATAGGCCTCAGAATGCATCATCCTTTTATAAATATAACTTTTATTTTATCTCGATGAGGACTCTGGACCCCTCCACAAAATGAGCGTCCGCTTCAAAGACCACATGACAGCAACCTTCCTTTATGACATCTTGGATCCACCCCTGCTCTGGACCCCTTTGGCATCATATACTTAACCCCCTCCTCACCCACACCCTCTTTTATGACATCTTGGATCCACCCCTGCTCTGGACCCCTTTGGCATCATATCTTTACCCCCCTCCTCCCCCACACCCTTCTTTATGACATCCTGGATCCACCCGTCTGGACCCCTTCGGCATCATATCCTTACCCCCCTCCTCCCCCACACCCTTCTTTATGACATCCTGGATCCTTCCCTGTCTGGAACCCTTCGGTATCATATACTTACCCCCCTCCCCCACACACTCCTTTATGACATCCTGGATCCACCCCTGTCTGGACCCCTTTGGCATCATAAACTTACCCCCCTCCTCCCCCACACCCTCCTTTATGACATCCTGGATCCACCCCTGCTCTGGACCCCTCCGGCATCATATACTTACCCCCTCCTCCCCCACACCCTCCTTTATGACATCCTGGCTCCACCCCTGCTCTGGACCCCTTTGGCATCATAAACTTACCCCCCTTCTCCCCCCACACCTCTGACTTTAAGTTTTGATTAAATTTGTCAAGAACCATAAACACTAGGTATGCCTTGCCTGGAATTTTTCACAGGGGCACATTGACCTTGGGGGCCATGGAGGTTCCTAGTCTTCCAATCATCTGTCTTAATTGATTATCCAGCAATGCATCATCATTAGAGAATATTATCACGCAAATTTAAAAGACAAAGTTACTAAATCCCACAAAAATGGCTTTTGTGCCATAAATCTTTCATAAAAAGTTTGCTTATCAAAATGAATCAACTTTTGACACAAATTTGTTTAATATTATTTTACTAACCTCTTGTGGTGATGAAGCATTTTTTAATCACATTATACTATTGTTCGTAATAAAATTGATACAATAATTCACACAATTCCAAGAAATGCAAGCCAAGAACAAATCACAGCTATTGATTATTTTATCAGTACCTGAGATTAAACCTAAATTCATCAGGCAGAACAAACTGTTTTGGCAATGAAGTAGGGAATGTTATCACATGTTTAACAACATCAAATTCCAAAGGTTAGATACCAACAACGTTCAGTATATGATGCACCAATGCATTAGCTTTTTGCACATTAGATGTGTTGCTGTACATGCAACCAGGTGCTAGGTATACATGAATTCCAGCTTTCGGGCTACTTTTAATAATTTGACCTCTTCGAAAGGGGATGCTTCTAGGTGGGCCCCAACTGGAAGGTTGTCGATGAAACCGACATTTAGGGACAAAGCCGGAAACCCAGTCAGATCGGCAGAGAAGAGGTTGTCACTCATGTTCTCAGATTCAGTTATCAGATCTACAGAAAATAAAATATGAAAAGAGGTTCTCACTCATGCTGTCAAATTCAGTTAACAGATTTGTGAAGGATTCCACACAAATTATGCATTATTTGTTTGGAATATCTCTAACATGCATGATATTTCAAACTTTTGTGGCAACATTGTGTGACAAATACTTATAAGTGAAATACATTTAGCAAAACAGTCTTTGCTGAAGTTTAGAGCCATCAAGTAAATGCATTTTCTTTTGTTGATTCCCTTAACCTCAGCAAGCTACATATATGGGTTTTCAACCACATGTTTTCCAATATTCCAAGTTATGCAAATATCCAAACTAATATTTTAGTATATATGAACATGAGGTATGTACTTAAAAATATAAAATTGCTAAAAGAAAATAATATTAAATGCAAACCAAATAGTCAACAGTTACACATAAAACCTTCAGGACACCTACTTAAAGAACAGTTTGACTTTAATTTCTTACTGAATTTTGACCTTGTAGATATTTAATTCTATAAATACCTAATGGATGAGTTTATGGTTTATTTATATTGGCAGTTTAATGCTATAGCTACCAGATGTGACAAATCCAATTAAAGCCCGGCAGCAACGATAACAACCATCGACTGGATGTCCCTAATTTCAGGTGTCAATTACACATCAAATGGTGCAGGCCTACAAAACGGAAACACCTTGTAATATCCTATTGATATTGCTCAACTATTAAATTATAAAGCTTAAGTTGATGCCCTTTAATGACCTTCATAAACTTGGAGTGCATAAAGAAAGCCATAATAAGGTGTCCTCACCCTCCACCCAGAGATTAAGCCAGCCTTGCTTTGCACAGCCAGTTCTGCAAAATCACAACCTAAATTGTGAACAACTTTCGGAATATATGTGAACCCTGCATCTAATTCATGTAAATTTCTACCACTTGCAATGGCCTTATTGATTTGTTTGTAAACAATATTTATCGATGTTGAAATATTTTGTGCAATGATTCATAAACAAGAGAGGAGAGGGAAAAAAATAATGGGAAAGTACTATTTATCAATCTTTTACAACCAATGTTGGAAAGTCAGGCCACAACAGGGCCGACCAGGGACGGATGATGGTGGAGAGGGATGATGACTGGGGGAGGGGGGGATGGATGATTACCAGGAGGGTGATAACAGGGGATGCATGATGATTGGCAGGGATGATGACGGTGAACAGATCATGATGATGGGGAGGGATGTTTACTATACAAAGTAGATATTTTATTCCATACTGTAGCTAGCAATTAACCATTTCCATTGAACTATGAAGTTGCTAAAAGGCCCTTAGAATAGCTCCAAAAAGCATGAAACTTTGCCCTCAGATAACCCAAACAATTGCAAAATATCACAGGGGCTGTTGATGCCCACACGTGTCCCTCAAGAAAATTCGTTTGCAATGTTTTGGCATCATGATTTTGTGACACAAAAATAGCACACCCAGTTTTTCATTTGCACACCTAAATGGCCAAATCCTGCCACAACCCCCTCCTCTACCCCAACCCCCCAGACCCTCAACATGACCCTTTAAAGTAAACATTATCTTTTACCAGTATTTAGTATCCATGATATTCAAGCCTGCCTATTTTGTATCATCTCAGGCATAGGCGTACGAGGCGGGGGGGCAGGGGGGCAGACTGCCCCCCCAAATTTCCAGAGGACAAGAAATTCGGGCAAAAGTCCTGAAAAATTCGGGCAGCCTAAGAGGAGAAAGAATTTTTTTTTTTTTTTTCTCCTCTTAGGCTGCCCGAATTTTTCAGGACTTTTGCCCGAATTTCTTGTCCTCTGGAAATATATATAAATATGCAGTAGCTTGCCCGAATCTTTTTCAAATTTTTGCCCCACAATTCCATGGTTTTCTTTATTTAGCATCATGATGCCCGAATATTTCCGTGTAACACCACCGTAAGCGCAGTTCATCTGGGCTACCACGCTTTTTGCTCGATCAATTTTTTTCTAACTAGTCAATTGCATACCTAGACCAAGGGCGGCGGAACCGGGGGGGGCACAGGGGGCACGTGCCCCCCACTTTTCCTCAGGTTAAAAAATGTGCCTTTTTTCTACATAAAAATTGAGGTGCCTCAAGTTAGCAAGAGGCCAGGGAACCAGAATGAACACTCGGGGAGGGCCGTTTCCAGCCATCTGAGGGGTTTATAAAACCAAAAATTTTCTCTATAGTACGCTCCGCGCCAACTGATGGTGGCGCTCCGCTCAGATAGTCGTGCATACAACTTTGCAAATCCTGGCTAAGCCTGTGACTTTTAATGAATTTCTGTTGGTCAAACTCAAAGCTATTTCGAATGGAAAAAATTTGTTAAGATATTAACAAGAAAAAAAAACTCTAATTCGGAAGATTCCTACATTAGCAACTAGCATGATTTCACCTCATTTTGTCTCAAAAGAAAACTTCCTTGTTTCCCAATTTGCGCTTTGGATATTGCAGTGCTAGTATGCATATTTTCCTTTGGGGGGGGGGGGCGTTGATGGAGTGATGTGTATACACAAATAAGATAATACAATAAGAGTTATAAATTAGGGTACTAAATATAAGGCTGTATCATTCCAATCGAATTTTTGCAAAGTGCCCTTTGATGTCGGTGCCTCCCCCCCCCCAGAATAAAAGTGCTTCTGCCGCCCTTGACCTGGACATCCCCAACATGAGTGTATATAAGAAACATTTTCTTTTCCATGGATGGTGGGGGGGTGCCTACAAGTACAGGTTTATCATATTCTTTGTTATATTTTATACTTTTTTTGTGAGACAAATTGCAGTCTCAGCCGACACAGCGACATTATCCCGCCTACGTGTCGTTGAACAATGTATGTTTTTCTGGAGGTAGCTGAGTACTGTGTTAAAATAATAAATAAGGTAACTAAATAGGAGCTTAAAAAATATACTGTCCCATTTTTCCCCTTCAAAGTGATGTTACCATTTTTTCTTCTTCTAATTTACCAAATTTTTGGGGAAGTGTAAATTTCTAAAACGTGAGATTATAAAATAAAGAATGTTTAGGTGCAACTTGCAAGGCCTCAGAAGTGCCGTTTCCGGCAATCTGAGAGGCATTGTTTGCCAAAAATTTTCTTGTACGCTACGCGCCAACCGATGGTGGCGCTCCGCTTAGATAGTGTCACGGGAACTTTCGGGCACAAAAAGTTCTGCCCCCCCAAACTGAAATGGTCCCGTACGCCTATGATCTCAGGTTTGGAGGAGTGGAGGGAGAAATCTCCAAGTATAAAATGTTGTGGGAACAGGTGGGGGGGGGGGATTTGGTAAAAGTCACCGCACATTAAGGCTCACTGGGCCCATTGCCCATTATACCACTCCTAAAAGTTGCCGTCACTCTCCTTTCTAGTCATCTGCAACTATTATAACTATTCCAACCATCTCTATTACTTCTCCTAAGGGTACATTCTTTTTTGCTGCTTCTTAACAATGAGAAGAGGAAGACACCATGTACTCACCAAACACTGAACTGTCTTTGGTGGGTAACTTGGGTGCTAAAAACGGGACTGTTGGCATAGCAACAACATCGTACGTCTTAAGGATTGCCTCATATTCTTCTCTCAGTAAACGTCTGAGATTCTGAGCTTTACCGTACCACTGGCCAGGATAGTTCTGTTTGATATATTCCGCAGATAACATAAACATCTAAATTAAAAGAGAAAAATGAACAACTCTGAATTTATGGATCCCAACTTACAACTATATTTGTTTGATGATTTAAAGGTCATTTCATGACTTTCTAACATTACAAAGAGAAGCTATATTTGCAAGCTGTGTGGTAGAACACATTGTGGGCTGAGTGTGGCTGGTTGGCCGAATGCAGCCCTCGAGCCAATTTTCTGCCTTCAATGATAAGGTTTGCTCAACTCTAGTAATGCTGTGCACTGAATTTGAATGGCAAGGATAGAGGGTTAGGGCATACTTGTAATCTGCCAATTTTTTGCCTTTTGCTGATTTTGAGCTCTGAGATAAATGAAGGCAACATACTATTGACAACAATTACTGTGGTAGTCTACCCGTCCTTGCATTCCACCTCACAGCTGCTATCTTCCTATTCCTACTGACCCTCCTAATATGGTTTGAAAACCATGAAATGTGTATTTTTATAAAAATACGACTACAGGCCCAGTCACCTTTTAAGGTAGGCAAATTTGATGGATATCCAAATCTCCATTCTCAAACGTTCCTTTATTGTATACACACCTATGTGTTTACACACCTATATGTTTACACACCTATGTGTTTACACACCTATGTATTTACACATCTATGTGATTACACATCTATGTGTTTACACACATATGTGTTTACACACCTATATGTTTACACACCTATGTGTTTACCTTGCCATTGTGTGAGAGATCCTTGGCTTTGGTCTTGAAAGATTTTCCAGCAAAGGCCATCATACTTGTTGGATAGAAGCCGGAATGTCCAGTTCCACCACCTATTGTAATGTAATGTAAATAAAATCTTATATAGCGCACTACGCGCGATGCATCTGTGCGCTTTACAAACAATCTAGAAAATACAATGCCATAAAACATTAAATAGAAAAAACAGTAAATACATATACCATCTACAGAAATATACAGAAATATGAGATCGAAAAACTATTGAAAGTACTGGTGAAGCGTAAATTCGATAAAACAGATTGACTACAAAATCTACAATTTGAATGCTAAAAAGTGAAAATTGTGATCAGGTACGTGCTACTGTATGTTCTTCAAAGGAGTGTTGCAGCATATACACTCTGAGAACCTTCACGGTCTGACTGCTGTCAAGGAGGCAAACTGCTGAGCTAGAAGGGGCCCCTAAGGGTCATGGCTGGAAGTTTTTGTGTAATAATTGATTTGTGCCATCATAACCCCAGTGAACATGGGTCTGCATCCTACCCCATTTGCAACCACCCCCCCCCCCCTCATACCCCCTTACATTCTGAAAACTGTATCAGGCTACCTGGCTAAGCAGTCCCTCCTTGAATGTCTGTACAATCACACCTTTTGCTTGCTTCATTTCTAGCCACTTAAAAGTGTATATTTATTTTAATTTTGTGATACCATGATAATTAAAACATGAATGTAGAAAGAGTCAGACATTTACCACCACAGTTGAACATGTTATCAAAGGTTCCTTCACAGGCTAAGCATTCCCAAATAGCGCCACCTTTTGAGAAATGGGAGAGACACAGATCAGTAAGCTAGTATTTCTCACAGGCTAGTCCTTTCTTTTACAAGACGGCCACTTGTTAGGATGTTATGTACGTTATATTGTGGTCAGGGGTGTACTGTAGTACCAGTGACGTGAGGTTAATACTTCAATAAAAACATAACTAACTAAAGTTGAGCTCTTATATATGATATTTTAGTTTCTGACATTTATAGGCAAATATGCTGCAAGTCAAGAAATCGGTTATGTCTGGCTTGACCCTTAATGAGACAGGATACTACTAGAGATGTTTGTTTGAGCAAAAAGGCATTTTGAGAATTGCAGATTAAATAAATAAAAATCACGTTTCTTTATCTACCGACTGGTTGACATGCATGTCTGCAATAAGGTACACTTTAAGTTTTTTAACTTGAAAGCCAGACTGATAATGTTCAACAGCAAATTAGGTTTTGTTTTCAAAAGATCTACATTTTATTAAAAGGCAAAGCTATACTTCACCAGGGTAAATTAAACAACTTTACTAAAAACTAATATATTGAAAGGTCAATATACAGATATAAATGACTTAAGATCTGCTTCCTAACTGCACTTTTTTTTAGCTGCTAGTTTAAGTGAACTTTTCTGTTAAAACAGGATGCTAAGGAAATCATTCTGAAGAGGTCTTGTGTCACAATTAGGAATGTATCCCGGGGTTTGAGTCAAATTAAATCTTCCTTAGCTGTTTGACACTGTACAGGATTAACTGACATGTCCTAATCATAGTATGTTAATACATTTCTATGCGTGTACCAATTAGGCCAGGACAGAGATGTGTGCTTTCCAATTACTGAGTGTGGGCCAGGGGTTAAGTTAGTGATTTCAGTGATTTGCATTAAGCATACACAAAAAATTGGAGATAATGATACCGGAAATTTTCACATGGACCTAGCCATTTCATTTTCAAACATAGTTGGCTATGGAGTGGGGAGGAGTGGGCATGTGTGGGGAGGAGTGGGGAGGGTAACTCACTTTCCCTTCTTCTTTATTACCATGGATCCTGTTCTGACCCCCTCCTGATGAGAAGTCACATAAATATTTAGGAGGTAGACAACTTGAAATTCAATAAATACACAATTTATATTGAAATGCATATAATAGTGACATTATTATCTATTAAAGTTGGAATTTTTTTTTACTTTTTGGAGAAAAAAGGTTGCGCTTAGAATATCCAGCTTGATGTCTGAATGCAAACAACACATTCCAAAAATTTCATAGCTACTGCTAGCCAGAAATAATCATGTGGCTTGTTGATCTGATCAAATGCAATTCAACAGAAACAACATAGGTTATTGATCAAATGCACTTCGACGGAAACAACATAGTTTGTTGATCAAATGCACTTCAACAGAAACAATGTAGTTTGGTGATAATCAAATTTGCATTTAAATAACAACAATAGTATTTATCATGCCGTGAATTACTGGGTATAGCTCCAACAATCTTAACTTGGCAAATAAGTAATATACAAGTCACATGAAGCTAGAGGTGAAACAGTTTCACATAAGTCTAGACTCTTTGGTGCATAAGTACATAACTTGTTAAATAACTATTTAAAGCTTAATAACCTAATTGCACATTGATAGCTTAGAAGACAAAAACACTTTATTTGTGCAGATTATTGCACTAAATATGTTGAATACTCCTAGTGCACGTGAAGTGCAGCATGGTCCAAAGAGCTACCAGAGACATTTTAGTTTGAAAATATGAAGTGATGACAGTTTACTTACTGTAATTCAACATTGGTATTGAGACTTCCTCCACCTCAGCCCCAGCTTGTTTCAACGCCATGATGGCGCCTCTCACCAGATCGTTAACATAGTGGTCAGAGTGGGGCCAGTTGAATCCCTCTGACACGAGACCAATCTTCAATCCTGATATGTCGAAATCTTCTATCTGAAAGTAACATTTATGATGTTTCATTATATAATGGGTATAAGTATATATGTAACAACATACAAGAAATGACACAAAAGATAAATGCATAGTATATGTAGCATACCCCATAGTGTGGCATAGCAAGGAGCAACTAGGTGCACCAATAGAAATGGGCCCCTAAGAACAGTCCACAACCATGGTTTGGACTTAGATGAGCAATGTTAGATATTGTGCACCTTTATATGCCCAGATATGCACTCACAATTAGCTATCTCATGTTGACTGAGGACTGGATTTCCAATTGATATGATTGCTTATTTCTTATAATTATGTAATACGTATCCTTTCGAACGTAACCAGTTTGAGAATAACACAAAATAATATTCCTACTAGAATTTACTACCAATTTAATTTTGTTTTGAGCGAGCCCTATAATTTCAAATTGGAATCTTCTGAATGAAGAGAATTCAGCTACCACAGATTTGGTCTATTCCTGTTAAAACATCTGCAAATTTAGTTGTCATGGTTAAGGAAATTAAAAGTGCCATGAAGGACAAAATTGCCAGCTAAATGATGAAAATATCTACAACGGTTAACAGACCACACTACTTTGATGATTTAGTGTGCTTATGCAAGCTAATGATCAGGTTTATAAACATTGTTTGATGGTATGCTTGTACAAGCTAATGAGGTTTGATGAAGCATTTCCCAATTATTTAGGAACAAACTTTAAAGTTTGTGTATATTTGGTGCTCAGGTTGCCATCATCATGATTTTGTTTTAAATTTGGATTTTAAACATAAGTTTATGAAACCTTAGAGAAGTGTCAGATCGGATTATTTGCTGTTGGTGTTTGTTGTTTGCTGATTGGATGCTGTTGTCAAAGTGAATCGATTTTCCTGGTGTAAAACAAAGTATCCGGTTTCTGGTTTACAAGTGATACAAGCTTCAAATTCAATGTAAATGTGCATGATTATAAGAGAAAAATACCAACCTCTTTTGAATATTCATGACATGGTAATATGCTTGGTTGGCGTGGATCAAGCCCATTATCATATCCAGCAAGTACCTGCAGAAAATGTAACAACAAATGAAACACGTCCATCTGAATACAAATATCCAATCTATCATTCACATATGATCCAAAGGTGATGTTCTTGTTTGTGAAGGATTCTTTTGTACTTGACATGCATTTCCCTTCCAGATATAACATTAATTTGCCTGCAGGACTGTGATAATAAGGTGATGAAATTTATATTAACTGAGCATGTATATGGATATGCACTGGTTTATTTTCAATTTCAGCCTACCTGCAGGACTGTGATAATAAGGAACTTTAAATTAACGGAGCATGTATAGGGATATGCACTGGTTTATTTTCAATTTCAGCCTACCTGCAGGACTGTGATAATAAGGAACTTTAAATTAACGGAGCATGTATTGTATAGGGATATGAACTGGTTTATTTTCAATTTCAGCCTACCAAACTCCATGAAGTTGAGGGAGAGAAACCTGGCAAATTTTGTTATCAAGACCATTCACAAAGTGGTTCGCACACGGAATCTAAGATTTATCCAAACATATTTGTCTACTTTCAATTCACTTTCCCGGTGGAAGTTTATCATTGAAAGCTCTATGGGAGCTCGCGAGTGAGAGAACACATTATACAAGCACTTAAAAGGGAACAGCTTTAAACCACCTGGTCATTCACACATGCATATAAGAGGGCTAAATTTGTCACAAGTTTGCATATTCCTTTACTGTCAATGAGACCCTAATTACTATAGTATAGGCCTATATTAGACAATGTTTTGCTACACCATTTCAATTAACCAAATGAATTAACAATCTAAGGATTGCGGGGTGGAGTCCTGGCCGGATCATTACGTTCATCATACATGAATAAGGGTGTGAATCATACATGAATTAGGATGTGAATCGTACATGAATAAGGGTGTGAAATTAGGGTGTTTATCTTGCATGTATTGACAGACATTGACACCGGCTTGCTTATTCAGTTAGTACATAACAATACCTCCAACAGTAGAGCACAGTCATGGACGGTTTTTGCCATCGGACCTAAATGATCCAATGATGGATCCATGGACATAGCACCAGTGTAAGGTACCAATCCAAACGTTGGTTTCTGTCCCACGATGCCACACCATGCTGCTGGAATCCGTATTGAACCCCCTTGGTCTCCGCCGATTGCCAGGTCAACAGCACCGGAAGCTACCTGCATGTGAAATAACATGCTACATTGTATATGTCACCAGAAGCTATTTGCAACATGTGCAAAACGCATGAAAGAAATGACACAAAACATCTTTAAATTGACTGATCGATTGCATACCGAAGAGGTCGTTTTTTAGGCTTGAAAAACTAGTCTAATTGGTGGCAGGTTAATAGACCATGCTTCATTTTCATGAATTTTAGGACTTACGATTAATGCATATAACTATTTCTGAAATCTACCGATATTTGTGCTACTTAACCTCACAATATGGGATTATTGAAGAGAGCTTGTAGAGCTATTTTGTGAGCAAAAAAATCTACTGTTTAAAGGAAAATGAGAGTAAAAACAAATAAATCTTATCCAAGTTAACAGGACACAAGTATTTCACCCGTCCAAATTGTTGGTGCCCCTCCTTCAATTGTTGGTCCCCCTTCAACTCCTGGCTATGACCCTGCATCCAGCCCCTTCTCCCTCCTCCTCTCCACCCTATCCCTCTCAACAAAAAACAGGTGAATAATTTCTAAATGATATCATAAGCCATTTATTCAATTTTACACAAGTTAAACAATTAAGTTCTGCACAAGTTTCTTAACTTGCACAATGCACTTAAAATGGGTTTTTTTTTCACCACAACAATATGCTAGTGAGCTACGCTGAGCTAATGAGCTACGCTAAGCTACGTTGAGCTGCTGAGCTACTGAGCTACGCTGAGCTAGTGAGCTACGCTGAGCTAGTGAGCTACGCTGAGCTAGTGAGCTACGCTGAGCTAGTGAGCTACGCCGAGGTAGTGAGCTACGCCGAGCTACTGAGCTACGCCGAGCTACTGAGCTACGCCGAGGTAGTGAGCTACGCCGAGCTACTGAGCTACGCTGAGTATAGTGAGCTACGCTGAGCTAGTGAGCTACGCTGAGCTAGTGAGCTACGCTGAACTAGTGAGCTACGCTGAGGTAGTGATCACGCTACGCTGAGGTAGTGAGCTACGCTGAGCTAGTGAGCTACGCTGAGCTAGTGAGCTACGCTGAGCTAGTGAGCTACGCTGAGCTCGTGAGCTACGCCGAGGTAGTGAGCTACGCCGAGCTACTGAGCTACGATGAGTATAGTGAGCTACGCTGAGCTAGTGAGCTACGCTGAGGTAGTGAGCTACGCTGAGCTAGTGAGCTACGCTGAGCTAGTGATCACGCTACCCTGAGGTAGTGAGCTACGCTGAGCTAGTGAGCTACATTGAGCTACGCTGAGCTACTGAGCTAAGCTGAGCTACTGACTATACTAGTGCACATAGGATGTTGTTTTGAACTTCACCCCATTATGGCATATCTGTTGTGAAATGTGCAAATTACACGATATTGGGCATTTCAATAGGAAGAGTTTAGTCTGGACCAGAAAACAATTCAGGGCTTCACAAGCTGTTAATCATTTTGAGAGGTAGAGAACAAATAGTACCAGTGCTGCACTTCCCCCACTGGAACCCCCTGCACTGTGGAGAGGCTTAACAGGATTCCTGATTGTCCCTTTCCCAGAGGTGAAACTGGATCCAGAAAAGCACAGATTCTCGCAGGCTGCCTTACCGATGATATGACCACCTGAACGAAATGAAGAAACAGAAGGAATGATCAAAAGTGATTTTGTCACATTAATTATGTCTTTCATCATAATTGAACCCCTCGTAGTTATTATGCTTGCATCCTAATGAGACAAAATGGCAACATGTTATTTACTGCATGTATGTGGATGGATATCTGTCCCCAGTACACTTTCAGCAGGTGTTGTTTCAGAGCTGAGTTAATCCTGATCTGTCAACGTTCATGTATTTTCCATCTCAGCTGTTTGTTGCATCTTAGCCTCCTACCAAGAATCTCCGTATTGGAGCTGGTGCAAGGCTCTAAACACTGTAGAATACAATTTCATTCCACCAGATATTCAGTAAATTTAACACTAAGATTTCCGGTCCAAGGGTAACAATCCATATTCAGCTCTCTTTGCTATCCTCCTCTCGACAAGCATCTCCCAGCCCTCTTCTTCCCTTCTCCACTTGTCTCACATTGCTTTGAAGTTTGGATCTTGCAAACCAAACCAAGATCAGAGATATTTACAGCCTGGAAAATAATCATAGTAAATGACATATAAATGCATTATAATATATATATTATACTCTCAAAGGTAAAGTGTGCTTCCAATTCTGTCTCTCTTCCAGCCTACTGTACAACCCCTTTCTTAATTTCTCTACCCTTCCTTCCCCAACTGTAGCTTCTTACCTGTATCCCTCCAACTCACGCACTACCCTCCTGCTGGCAACACTTTCCATCTTCAATACCCCTAGTACCATGGGCGGCGATCATGGGGGGGGGGGGGGACGGGGGGACATGTCCCCCCCCCCAATATTTTTGTTGGGGGGATATAGTATCTAATATCCCCCCCAATATTTGGTGGCATAGTTTTTTTTTTAAGCATATGTTTTGTATTTTTTTATGATATCGCTAGTAATTTCAAAATAGAAAATGCTTAGATGCAACTTAAAAGGCCTGGGAAGTGCCATTTCCAGCAATCTGGGAGGCATTTTCGGCCAAAATTTTCTTTTGCGCTTCGCGCCAACTTATGGTGGCGCTAGGCTTAGATAGTCTGGGTACAAGCTTTGCCCCTCCCGTGGCAAATTCCTCACAAGGCGCCTGTTTAACTGTGTCACAATTTGTTACTATAAATGACCGAAAGTAGTTTTTACTTTTTTTTCGAAATGAATAGCTAGACGGACCGCATCCGTAATGAAATTTGGTTGGAATCTTGTGTATGAGTGTAAGTACGTACAATCACACATATGATCCACATCGATATGGGTTCACTGGGTTTCCATTTGGCCTGTTTCCTACAAGATTTCTAACCGCAGGTGCTTAGCCAAGGGAGGGGGGGGGGTGAAGGGTGGAGACCGCCCTCCCCCTCGAGCATATTTTTTTGGTATTTTCTATGATATCGAAGTTTTATAGTAGCCGTTATAAGAGGTTTCAATATTTTTACACCAATAATTTAACTGTGTCTGAATTTTCGAAAATTCTTTGAACAACATTCTTCATCATACTTCCCACAGATCTACTCGTGCAATTTTGACCGGTCTGTTAGGGGTTGAGGGGGGGTTTTCTATATTGGTTGTCCATAGATTAAATTTTGTGCAACATTATGGGTATGTTTTGAAGTGAATTTATTATTCAAATTCTGAACAAATAATGGGCTTAAAACCATGAAAAGTGGGGCTGACGGGTATTAAGGGGCGTTACGTAGAATTACCTACAAAAGCAATGATCCACAGGGGATGCAATGAGGTCGAACATGATGTGTGACTGGTGACAATCTTGAAAAAATGTATGATAAATGAAGAAAAAAATCTATTAGGTAAAACTTGGTTCTCAGGCAAAAGTGCACATCTGGTTGGTCATTTTCAAGCCCGAGAAGTGCCATTTCCAGTGATCTGGGGGCTATCAAAACCAAAAATGTTCTTGTATGCTGCGCGCCAACCAATGGTGGCGCTCCGCTTTGATAGTAATTCGCCTGCATCCAAGCAAATGTCCCCCAATATTTGAAACAGATCGCCGCCCCTGCCTAGTACCTCCTTTAACTTCCTCCCTACTTCAGACCCATCGAATCCTACCGTCCCTCCTTCCATGAGCCACCGCTCTCCTCCAAACACTCCTGATACCAATACTTTGTTCTTGCTGTCCATAATTACTCATACCTTCGTCCAAAATTCTTGTAACTACCGAAGCATCAAACTCTGGCATGTATCCCTCTAATGCACCACAACCATTCATCATGGGAACTCCAGCTACTGCTATGTTATCTTTGATGGCCACGGTCTTCCCTGCAAGTTTCCCATCCTCTGCGCCTTTAATGTCTGTTTTCCAGTACCTGTACATAAATAAACATTCTCTCTTTTTGCATGCAAACGTCAAAGGGGATGCACCAATTTAAAACCTCTGTCTGGGTGATATGAACTCAGAATGTAGAGAAAACATTTGAAAATAATTACACCCTCAGGGATTAAACAAACCTTCTTAATGGACCAGATAGTCCCTAACAATTATGCTCTTCCCCTACCCCATTAATATTTTCACTCCTCCCCCTCACCCTTCCCCAACCCCTCACCTTCAGGTTGGTTTTAAGATGTACTGGGCAGAAACAAATGAGTACTAATGTGTGACTGCATCGGTTCATTAACTATTCCTTCAGTATTACACAGAAAATTACTTACGTTATTGAAGCTTGAAATTTCTCAAAGGGGAGCTCAGGTGGACAGCCTCTCCCCTTACACCCCTCCCCCAGGCTGCCATGTTCATTACTTAAAATCCAACCCTTCCCTCCTCCCTTTTATCTATAGGCATGACTATTGAAATGTATTACAAACCATCTATTCAGAGGGCTGTCTTTAGCTGTTGGTCTAGTGCCTGGTGTCCGAGGATACTTGACTGGTAATGTTGGTTCCACCAACCCTCCCCCCCCCCCCCTTGTATATAGGCATGACTATTAATACACACCATCCATTAAGAGGGTTGTCTTTAGCTGTTGGTCTAGTGCCTGGTGTCCGAGGATACTTGACTGGTAATGTTGGTTCCACCAACCCTCCCCCCCCCCCTTGTATATAGGCATGACTATTAATACACACCATCCATTAAGAGGGTTGTCTTTAGCTGTTGGTCTAGTGCCTGGTGTCCGAGGATACTTGACTGGTAATGTTGGTTCCACCAACCCTCCCCCCCCCCTTGTATATAGGCATGACTATTAATACACACCATCCATTAAGAGGGTTGTCTTTAGCTGTTGGTCTAGTGCCTGGTGTCCGAGGATACTTGACTGGTAATGTTGGTTCCACCAACCCCCCCCCCCCACCCCCTTGTATATAGGCATGACTATTAATACACACCATCCATTAAGAGGGTTGTCTTTAGCTGTTGGTCTAGTGCCTGGTGTCCGAGGATACTTGACTGGTAATGTTGGTTCCACCAACCCTCCCCCCCCCCCTTGTATATAGGCATGACTATTAATACACACCATCCATTAAGAGGGTTGTCTTTAGCTGTTGGTCTAGTGCCTGGTGTCCGAGGATACTTGACTGGTAATGTTGGTTCCACCAACCCCCCCCCCCACCCCCTTGTATATAGGCATGACTATTAATACACACCATCCATTAAGAGGGTTGTCTTTAGCTGTTGGTCTAGTGCCTGGTGTCCGAGGATACTTGACTGGTAATGTTGGTTCCACCAACCCTCCCCCCCCCTTGTATATAGGCATGACTATTAATACACACCATCCATTAAGAGGGTTGTCTTTAGCTGTTGGTCTAGTGCCTGGTGTCCGAGGATACTTGACTGGTAATGTTGGTTCCACCAACCCCCCCCCCCACCCCCTTGTATATAGGCATGACTATTAATACACACCATCCATTAAGAGGGTTGTCTTTAGCTGTTGGTCTAGTGCCTGGTGTCCGAGGATACTTGACTGGTAATGTTGGTTCCACCAATCCCCCCCCCCCACCCCCTTGTATATAGGCATGACTATTAATACACACCATCCATTAAGAGGACTGTCTTTAGCTGTTGGTCTAGTGCCTGGTGTCCGAGGATACTTGACTGGTAATGTTGGTTCCACCAACCCTCCCCCCCCCCTTGTATATAGGCATGACTATTAATACACACCATCCATTAAGAGGGTTGTCTTTAGCTGTTGGTCTAGTGCCTGGTGTCCGAGGATACTTGACTGGTAATGTTGGTTCCACCAACCCTCCCCCCCCCCTTGTATATAGGCATGACTATTAATACACACCATCCATTAAGAGGGTTGTCTTTAGCTGTTGGTCTAGTGCCTGGTGTCCGAGGATACTTGGCTGGTAATGTTGGTTCCACCAACCCTCCCCCCCCCCCTTGTATATAGGCATGACTATTAATACACACCATCCATTAAGAGGGTTGTCTTTAGCTGTTGGTCTAGTGCCTGGTGTCCGAGGATACTTGACTGGTAATGTTGGTTCCACCAACCCTCCCCCCCCCCTTGTATATAGGCATGACTATTAATACACACCATCCATTAAGAGGGTTGTCTTTAGCTGTTGGTCTAGTGCCTGGTGTCCGAGGATACTTGACTGGTAATGTTGGTTCCACCAACCCCCCCCCCCACCCCCTTGTATATAGGCATGACTATTAATACACACCATCCATTAAGAGGGTTGTCTTTAGCTGTTGGTCTAGTGCCTGGTGTCCGAGGATACTTGACTGGTAATGTTGGTTCCACCAATTTGTCGATGGTATCATAATTTTCGCAAAATTTCTTCATGAAACTCTGGTATTGTTTCAGGTCTTCTGTTCCGTTCAACTTTAGACCTAGCTTTGTTGATATATTTTCCAACTCTTTCAGAGACGGTGGCCTAATAGAAGGTTCATTATAAACTTGATCTGGGTAACAAAGTTTACAAGAAACTTATTAATAAGCTGATATAAATTTGTTCAATTAATGTATATAGCCAGGGGAGATCCAAGGAGGCGACCCAGGCCCCCATTTCTGTTTTTTATGGCCCTTTTATCATAAAAAATACACTTTGAATAAGACAGAATTAAATTAACGTTCATGGCAAGCTATGCTTAGATCATTTATAAATCCATAGTTCAGCACAGACCTTCAAAATAATGATATAAATAGGCCAGTGATATAGGCTTGTACATATGCACATGTCTACCGTATTCAGCCAGTAATATAGGCATTACTGTATATGTACAGCCGTTTTCCTACAAATTTTTTAGTTTTGCTGTCGCAGTACCACAGCTATATGGATTCATAGGCGTAGGAGGCGGGGCTGCAAATATTTTTGTGAATTTGCAATGTGTTTTCAATGGATAAACTTATATTATTATCATTATTATTGTAACGACTTCCCGAATAATTATAACCAATATGGAAGGGTAATATTACGGAAAATGATTGTATGTTATTGCCATGCGATGTAATAAGCGATGTATGCCTATATGATATTCAAAATAACACGTCGAACGCGCGCGGAGCGCCCGAAAAATATTGGTTATATATTTTGCGGGCAAGTCGTTACAGCCCCCCCCCCCCAATCAAATTGGGCTCATACGCCTATGTATGGAATCAATTTCCTATCCAAAACAGACCCTGGGGCGAACCGTGTCCGTTGATGTTAAGTACACATTATAATCGCTCATTTTTTTTGGTAGAATTGAGTTACTATTAATGTTGTCTAGTTTCCAACTGAACGCATGCAATGATCAATTGCATATTGTTTGATATGTAAAGCAACACTTTATTACTTACCACCAGACACGGACATTTCAGATGTTGGATATTGATTGCTCGAATCTCGGATATCAGACATATGTTCCTCGATATCAGTCGTACGTTCTGAATATCAAGTTCATAGACTTCTTCTGTCTGAAAAATGATATGCCTATTCTATACTGGAGCTTTCCAAATAAACAAATAAAGATTTGATGAGGGTTAAAGGTTGTTTAAAGTGTTTACAGCTACCTCGATTTCTGCTCTTATTATTTATTTATTAATTATTTATAAAACAGGACGATAATATTTGTATGGTCTGTCTGGTTCAAGGCTCATATTTGTTAACAAGTTTGCCGTATATACAATGGCAGTTGGTGTAGTAGAGCTACTGCATACAGTTAACACCACCGAAAATTGGTTGCTCATATATTGTACAATATTGTTGTTCCTTCCAACAGCGGCGAAGTCGGAGGGGTCGAAACGGAGACGAAAAAATGCACGCACGAAATCAGTCATATATAGGCTATTGGCAAGCTAGTTGTACCATGGAGCTATAAATAGCTCCATGGTTGGACTACTGCTAGACGAATGTGCTAAAAAGGAAATTATGGCACAGGTTTACAGTTAAGACTTTCCAAAACAAACATTTCCCCTTAGACCCCTCAGCTAGTAGAATGAAAACGGTTAGTGAAATTTCATGTACCAGCCCCTCCCCCAAATACCAAATCGAGACATATGATAGACTAGAGCAGGTGCAAAAGCAAGTTATTACTTCTGGTAGACTTCACGCTAGAAAAATCAATCCGGGACTCAATTTCTAAAGAACATTACATAGGCTAAGCCTAAACATATAACTAATATATATATATATATATATATATATATATATATATATATATATATATATCAGGGGCGTATCCAGGATTTTCTAACCGGGGGGCGCGAATTACTATCTTAGCGGAGCGCCACCATCGGTTGGCGCGCAGCGTACAAGAAAATTTCTGGTTTTCTGGTGTTATGATAGACCATATATAGTATATAATATATAGATACATTAGTGAGAGAGGAAAAATGGAAACGTCAAAATGGAGTTGTCGGTGTAAGGGGTAGGGTGAGGTGCACGCCCCTTCCGAAATCCTCGATCCGTCACTGGCTACCCTGTGTTTATAATAGGGATCAGCGCTATAATGATGTCACTGTTCCTCGTTCTCTTCCCGATGTCTTGGCGTTTTTCTTTTACTCCCTCCTCTTCTCTCTTTCTTCTTTTTCTCTTCCCTTCCTTCCTCTCCTCCTCCTCTTTTTTCCCCTCTTTTTTCCCCTCTTTTTTCTCCTCTTTTTTTCTCTCCTCTTTTTCTTACCCGTGGGGCGCGCGCCCCCAACACTCCCCTGGATACGCGCCTGGTTTTGGACGCGGTTTTGTTCATCCGCCAATATTTGTCTGTTTATTGCTAATTAAGTTGGTTGGGTGCGTGGGGGAAAAAACCTGATTTGCAGTTTTTGCCAAAACAAAAATCGATCCAAAATCGATTTCGCCCAAATGACGTAACAGGGGTTAACCGATGCTCAGGAGCCCAAATTTGCAACTCCCAGGTCCATATCTGCTTCCGTTCGGGAGATACGCGGTCCCAAAGGACCCGATAGAAATACGTGTTCTTTATAAGTGCACAATTTGGAAAACCCCCTCTTTTCAGCCCCCTCACTTGTCCTCTCTGAAACACCCATCGACATTAAAATTAGACGTGGAGTAGAAGACACCCTTGTCTTTGTTATACACCAATTTCGTGTAATTATCTGACCGGGAAAGGCTTTTTGTTTATATGATTTCTATTTTTTTCATAAATCATAAATCAGGTTTTTTGCCCCCTGCACGCCCCCACACAACACCCAATTCTAGAATAAACTTCAGATTCGTAATTAGCGTGTCGCGAACTACCAGAAAAGATACACATTTATCGCCTTTGCGATAAATGTTTTTTCACCTAAAAAAACACGTAGGCCTAAGGGATACGCACCTCTTGCAGTTTTTGCCAAAACTGACACATTTATTCGTAAATGTCAAGATAAAACTCAAGATGACAAATTTGATTTGACTGCTTTGAAATCACGTATCACTGGCAAGATGCGTCGAGCACCCTCTTATGACACTTATTTCGCTCAGTTTGCAACTTCAGAGGAACAATAGAAAACCGAAAAACTTTTAGGGACAACAAAAGGTTTGATAACCTTTGTTCGTCGTAAAAGTTTTTCGGTCTTACTTTTCTTTGAGGTAAATATTTTTTGTCGCAAAAGCGATAAATGTGTATCTTTTCTGGTAGTTCGCGTTGTGTGGGGGCGTGCAGGGGCAAAAAACCTGATTTGCAGTTTTTGCCAAAACTGACCAAAAATCGATTCAAAATCGATTTCCCCCAAACAGGGGGTAACCTATGCTCAGGAGCCTAAATTTGCAACTCCCGGGTCCATATCTGCTTCCGTTCGGGAGATACGTGGTCCCAAAGGAATCTGCCTAGCCCTCCAAAAGATTTTATTGATAAGATCCAAAGTACTATTTTTGATTTATTTCGAACGGGAAAACTGATAAAGTAAGGAGACTTACTATGTTTAACCCCATTGAAAAGGGAGGTTTAAAAATCATATATGTTCACAGCTTTGTTGGTGCTCTCAAAACCTCTTGGGTCAAGCGTTATTGTGATAATGCCAACACGGGGTATATTGGAAGCTCCTTTTTTCATTCCTCTCTGTCGCCGTCCGGTAAAGAGTTGCCTTTTAATTGTAATTTTCATGACCAGGATATTTCCTGTATATGAAAATACCTTCATTGGACAAATTTGTATGGTTTTGAGTAATCTTAGCTACCTTTAAGAAGCCTTCGGAAGACTTGGGTGAGCAAATCCCCAATAATTTTATTAGAATTGATAATACCATTGTTTATGACAAAAAGCTTTTACGACGCTGGTTTACTGTTTGTTAGGGATATGTCGTTGCCAGATTGGAAGCAATTGTCCAAATAATGCTTTTCTGACCAGTCTTTTACATTGTTAGGCTATTGTATGCTTTTATAGAAGACTTCCTTTCACATTGTATATTTGGACGTGAAAATAAATAAATCAAATCAAATAACTAATAATTATTTCTAAACAGTTACAGTGGTTAGTGCTATGTACTTAGAAAGTAAGACAAACTCTCTGTCTAGAATTCAACTCCCAGAGGATGTATTGATTTGGTATTTCTTTTCCTCATTTTGCAGTTAAAATGTTAGAAAAGCCTATCATTTCTCAATTAACAGTTACTATGGCGCAGTTGTTATGTTGTAAAATTTTGCATATTTATTATTGTTTTCTACAAAGAAATTGTCAATAAACTGAAAGAAATGAGACATACTCCTTGTCTTGAGTTCAAACACCAGAGGATGCATCTGATTTTCTATTTATTTGCCTCCTAATGTTGTGAAGATTAAATATTAGAAACGAATATTAATTCTCAACAGTTCTAGTGGCGCAGTTGGTAGTGCTCTGGACTGGAGAGACACAGACAAACTCCATGTCTCCGGTTCGATCCCCAGACAGAGCATTTTGATTTTCTGTTCTTTTCCTTCTTCCATTCTGGACTTTGAAGTTTAAATATTAGAAACGAGCACTCATTCTCAACAGTTCTAGTGGCGCACTTGGTAGTGCTCTGGACTGGAGAGACACAGACAAACTCCATGTCTCCGGTTCGATCCCCAGACAGAGCATTTTGATTTTCTGTTCTTTTCCTTCTTCCATTCTGGACTTTGAAGTTTAAATATTAGAAACGAGCACTAATTCTCAACAGTTCAAGTGGCGCAGTTGGTAGTGCTCTGGACTGGAGAGAGACAGACAAACTCCATGTCTCCGGTTCGAACCCCAGACAGAGCATTTTATATTTTTGCTCTTTTACTGATTCCATTCTGGACTTTGAAGTTTAAATATTAGAAACGAGCATTAATTCTCAACAGTTCTAGTGGCGCAGTTGGTAGTGCTCTGGACTGGAGAGACAAACTCCATGTCTCCGGTTCGATCCCCAGACAGAGCAAATTTTTTTGGGCTCTTTTATACTGATTCCATTCTGGACTTTGAAGTTTAAATATTAGAAACGAGCACTAATTCTCAACAGTTCTAGTGGCGCAGTTGGTAGTGCTCTGGACTGGAGAGAGACAGACAAACTCCATGTCTCCGGTTCGAACCCCAGACAGAGCATTTTATATTTTTGCTCTATTACTGATTCCATTCTGGACTTTGAAGTTTAAATATTAGAAACGAGCATTAATTCTCAACAGTTCTAGTGGCGCAGTTGGTAGTGCTCTGGACTGGAGAGACAGACAAACTCCATGTCTCCGGTTCGATCCCCAGACAGAGCATTTTATATTTTTGCTCTTTTACTGATTCCATTCTGGACTTTGAAGTTTAAATATTAGAAACGAGCACTAATTCTCAACAGTTCTAGTGGCGCAGTTGGTAGTGCTCTGGACTGGAGAGAGACAGACAAACTCCATGTCTCCGGTTCGATCCCCAGACAGAGCATTTTATATTTTTGCTCTTTTACTGATTCTATTCTGGACTTTGAAGTTTAAATATTAGAAACGAGCACTAATTCTCAACAGTTCTAGTGGCGCAGTTGGTAGTGCTCTGGACTGGAGAGAGACAGACAAACTCCATGTCTCCGGTTCGATTCCCAGACAAGCTCCATGTCTGCTGTTCATGTCCAGGCAGAGCCTTTTACTTTTCTACTCTCTGGAGGGAGTGGAAGTATAAATATAAGAAACAAAGTTTCCCCAGAGGGAACCGAAATGGTGCAGTTGGTAGTTCCATCATTCAGTAAGCGATTGGTTTGGATTGCATCGGTTCAAGTCCCAGGTGAGTACTCGCAAAAGGAGTTCTGACAAGTGGATTAGGTGAATCCCGAATGCGGGCGGTCCCCCTCTTCCTGACAGGTGGGTAAGGTGAGTACCGAAGGGGAGACATGGGAAAGGTGTGGACAAGGTGATGTCGCCACCCCCTCCCCCTGACAAGGTAAAGGCACGGACAAGTGGAGTTCGCCGCCACCCGCTCCCCCTGACAAGGTTCATGCGCAGACAAATAAAGTTCGCCGCCACCCCTCCCCCCTGACTAGCTATTCTGGGGGTGAGGGAGTAGTGGAGAAAATCTTTTACAAAAACGACTAAGTCCAAACAGCAGGATCTTTAAATATTTGTAAAGCTTTTCACACCAGAGGCCCACCTAATGGTCTAGTGGTAAAGACTTTTGCTTTTGCATGTCAAGGTCCCTGGCTCAAACTCAATCTTTGCTTTTCCTTTTACAATACTCCAGTAAAAGGTAGAAAAAAAAAGAGATGCTTGGAAATAACTATTTTTTTTTAATGACAAATCAGTTCATGGACAGGATGTTTCTTCATCCCTCCAACCACAATTAATACCCTTCAACTACCTGTCCAGTAACAGGTTATCCCTTATCAAATACTAATCAAAACATGCAATACATCATTCATAAACATTCTTAGCGATACCTGCATCTACTATTGAGATGGTTGGGTGACAACAGAGAGTTAGTTTCTATAATGTTTCTATTACTTATAATATCAGCCTGGAAGGCAGTTATTGAATAGTGCTAAGCAGTCACATGTACATATGGGATATGCCCTATGGCCTTTTACTTCACACCAGGTGGCTATCTCCAATTCACACAGGTACATTCTTTTTGGACATTTTTTTTAAAAACATTTGGAAGACCATTTTCACATGAGGGGAAAAAGAATGGATTTCTCCTAGATAAAAATAATAACCCCATCTTACTTCAGCCAGACAGGGCTTGAATCCATAGGTTTGCTTGACAATAGGTTCCCAATAAAAAGGAGGTGGCCTTCCATGGATGATCGATGATTCAGTTTACAATAATACCATGGCACCCCTGCTACCATCAATATCATTTTCTTTAACTTTCATTAATTAACTAAATCTGATTTTGAATTAGTTTTAGATAACTCTTAACTTTTACATTTTTGCCCTCCAGTTTGAAAAAGGAAATGATACTACCATAGCACAAACAACATAAATGTGGAAAGGTTGCTCCCTTTCATTGCCGTCTCAATCACCCCCCCCCCTCCCCGCTCCGACTACCACACCCCAAATTATATACACGAAGAGTGCATTATTGAAAGTTTCTCTAAATAAAGCCTTATCAGTAAACCTGTGCTACTACAAACTGAAAATTCAATTCAAAGATTCTCCCTCTTCACTTTCATTTCTCCTTCTCGATCCTTCGCCTCACCACCCCCCCCCCACCCCTGGTCCTTCCAACTACCATCCATAACTCCTGCCAATATCAAATTCAGTCACCTTAACATCCCCATAAAGTGTCAGTCGGTCAAGCACCACAATGTTTGTAGACCAAGAAATCAACAACCGAAACCCATTTTTAAAACTTTAAAGCCCCATCAAATAAAGATGCTGTTTTTTACTTCTTTTTCTCTAAACGAGATTAACACACAAACACCAAATCCAAAATATATAGAATTCCACTTCCCATTCTGAATATTCTTCAATTTTTTTTTTGCCTAGCCATGTTAAAAAAGTGAGTGTTATTCTTTTTGGCCTTCCCCCATCTTTGTGTTTGCATTGCAACAAGGTGTAGTTTTCTCTACTAAAAAAAACAAATCAAATCAAATAAAACTTAAATAAAAGATGATAACAGCACACCCAGGAGAAGAGTGAGAGCCCTCCCAAATACTACCGGCTTATGTATACAAAAGACCTCACGGACGCAGATTAAGGGTAAAGGAGTTACACCAATTTGAAGTTCCAAATAACCTGGACTAACCCATTTGACCTGACGTGTGTCATTCCTGTGGTCTTATGATGGATGTTTATGAAATGTGATATATCAATCTGTGGGTGCCTCACCTGAATGTACCCAGAACCACGACATGCAATACATGCAGATATAATCATGAAACTGTATAATGCCAACACATACATACTGTAACAATGAAGACCAAAGAAGAGAGTAAAAAAAGAAAAATAACATGGTTGGTAAAAGATATCACTCCTATTCGCCTGCTGACATTCCCACTGGGGATCGCATTTGATCCCAGAGAGACGCGATCTTTTGATCCTTTTTCCGACATCTTGGCAAATCTAGAGTTACTTTTCACCCCCACTCCACCATCCATGCAGGAACCCACCCAAACCCCCCTGCGCGGCCGATTTATTCTGTTTCAGTTTCTCGTCCAAGGAGGGAAACTCTATATGGTTCAGCACTATGTCAAAGAAGAGCGGTTTGCACGGTGACAGCTTTAAGTCCGGTGGGAATGCCGTGAAGTTGGGCTTGGCGGCAAGGTCCGGCTGGTTGGCGTTGTACCGGTCCAGCCTTTCCACCAGCGGTTGATTGTCCTTCAGACCGAGTTGCGCCATTCCTTTGCTGATGGAAGGTTCACTGGAATCTGAAAATTAACGCAAAGAGTTTCTTGGTAAGCCATGGCCTTTTTTTTAAAGTATTCTTGGGTGGAGGGTATTTTCTATGGGTGAGAGTAGTCGGAGGGTGGGGGAAGTCAATTCAATTAATTGTGAGAAATGTCATTCAATTAGGAACCACATAAGGCCTATTCTCATCTTTGTAGTAAGTTTGTCAGCTTGAGCTACCTGACAGTTCATAAGTAGGGGGGTATATTGGAGTGGAATTTGAGATTTGAATCCCTGAATAGAGAAAGTTTACAAAACTTGATAATTTGCAGTCATTTTTTGTTGTTGCTGTCACAAACAGAAATGGATACCCACTTTCTATTATTTGGAGAAGACAGAAACTGGTTCATTCGAAGTCTACAAGGCCAGATACACTCTTTTTATTTTGGCTTTCAATTTCTTTATTCTGACAAATTTCGATAGTACAAAAAAACAGCATTTTTGATAGGGCTTTTGATACTTCCTTGTGATCCCTGGACATCATACATTCAGCTACGAGCAAAAATAACTGTTGTCTGTCCTGTCCACTACAATACTCCTATTGTAATATTTTCACACCCTAAGGGCTAATAGGTCTCTCCACCCCCCCCCCCCAAAAAAAGGGGTGAAAAGGGGCGGTGCTGCTTCCAACTGAATTAATCTTTTCACTCATTGTTTAACAAAAGAGAAAAATTTGGGAAAGAAAACAACAGATTATTAATATAAATGCCATGTTTCTCTGAATCATTGTCTATGCTCTGATGGAAAACATTTGTTCCAGTAGCAGGGTCAATTCCCAGGTTCCAAATGGACTCGGCAGTTTAATCTAGTGCATTTTCCTGACGATCAGACCCAAAAGAGAACATCGATATGTCTCTCCACCGTTATCCCAAAGAAGAAACCTTTCAGAAACTCAAGGGTACTAAAGGAATTTCAAACTAACCAGGGTCCTGCACAAAAGTAACAGGGTAGTAGCATGATGGTCTCTGCCTGATTCCCCCTCCCCCAACCCTATTTCTTTTCTTAATTTTTTGGTATTCATCCTTTCATATATAGTCCATCTTGCATTTTGCCTTTTGAAAAACAAGAATCCTTAATCTTCATCCAAAGCAGCAAAAAGTTTATTTCCAAACACAGTAAATTGATTATTATTATTATTATAATTATTATTATATTATTATAAGTACATACCTAGAATGGAGGCCACCTGAGCAGAGTACTTCAAGCCGTTGATATCTTGTGCAAGAGTGTCCAATTCCTCTACCTCCACCTATCGATTAAATGAAACCAAAATCTAATCATGATGTCTTCCACATTAAGTTTTTTAAGGGAGTGTCACTACCCGACAAGCCCTATAGGGTTTTTTAGTACACTTCCTTTCACAAGTTTTGTTTATCTCCTTCTATGTCATACGTCATACTTATGTTAAGATAGAACAAAAATAAATAAATGAAATGAAATAAATGAATTAGTTACCTTTTTTTTTAATTCGAGTAAAAGTTTTGTTTTTGTTGTTGTTGATCTCGAATCAAAAGGAGTTTAACCCCTGGTCGACCTGGCGAGAGGTCCTACGGGGGGGGGGGGGGGGGATAATAAGTTTGTTTTTATAGAATAGACATTTTTTTTTTCTTGGAAAAGTTGTCTATGTTCAGTCAGGGAATTGCTGGTAAATGAAGTCTTATATATTTACATTGGACAGGATAGCCATAATCATACCCGAGGTCGGAGTCGAAGAGCCAATTAGGGAGGGATTTCTAAAGGAGAGGAATTTCTAAGTACTGAGGATTGTGGAGATGGAGTGTTTTCTATTGTTTGGGTAGGGAGTGGTTGTGGTTTCTATTGTTTGGTAAGGGAGTGGTTGCTACTTTATGTTTTAATCAATCGGTCATTGTTGGAGTTGTTTGTTTTGTTCTGTATATGTAAATGTAAATAAAATCTTATATAGCGCACTACGCGTGATGATGCATCTGTGCGCTTTACAATCGAGAAAATACAATGCCATAAAACAATAAAAAAGAAAAAAAAAACAGAAAATACATATTACCATCTACAGAAATATACAGGAATATGAGATCAAAAAACTATTAAAAGTACTGGTGAAGCGAAAAGCGATAAAACAGATTGACTACAAAATCTACAATTTGAATGCTAAAAAGTGAAAAATCCAATTGAAGTTAGAACCTAAAAACCAACACGACAGAACAATATAAAGCAGATATAAACAGGAATATATAGTATACTTGGAGTCGGGGCCTAGACCCATTTAGGAAAGGATTTTTTTAATGGAATGAGACTTAAAGTAGTAACAATTGTGAATACAGAAAGGGTTTGGTTTTTGAGTAGTGAGTTGTTGCGACTTTGTATTTCAGGGGGAGGTCTTCAATCAACAGGTCGTTCTCGAGGTTGTTTTTGTATAACTTGGTGATGAATTCTTCAAGTCAGGTGAAAGTAGATTTTGTGTTTCCTGCACGGAGAACGTACAAAGTAGCAATATAGGTAGGGATTTTGAGTGCGAGTCGATAAGCTGTGGTGTGGATTCTGTTTAAAATTTGTTTATTGGGATTAGAGATGGTAAGCAGGGAGATGCTCCCGTAACTGAGAATCGGTTTTACTTTGGATTTATAGATTTGGATAATGGTTTTCAGAGGGAAGTTATATTTGTGTGAGAGGATTTGAATGGATTTAAGTTGGGACCAGCAGCGTCCTGCAGTTCTGTTACAATGTGGAATTAAACAATAATTTGCTATCGAAAGTGGTACCGAGGAAGGTTGCATTAGGAGTATCAGTGATTGAGGTGTTGAAAGATTTATTTTGGAAATATGGTGTTGGTATTTAGAGTTTATTATGGAGAAATTGGCTAAGTTAGATTCTGAGGGATTTATTTTTTGTTCTCTACATCGAGCACCAATTTTCGAGATGTGTAATTGCTTTTTTAATATTTAGTTCCGTCATAAAGATATTTTTACTGGTGCTCCAAATGGCTATGTCGTCAGTGTAGTGACTATAGTTGCATTTAGATAGGGGGATGTTCAAATCATTAACAAATAGGGTGTAGGGGAGGGGGCTGAGAACAGTGCCCTGTGGAGTACCTGCACGAAGTGGAATAGGTTTTGATTGTTGGTTTTTGTAGCATAATTTTGCATTGAGCTCTCTATGGAAAGAGGAAAGAAGTCTGGTGTTATTGGAGGGGAGATTAAAGTTAAGTAGTTAAATTCTTATGCCGTTGTACCAAGTTTTGTCGAACGCCTTTTCGGCATCAAGGAAGAGGGCAGTGGTATCATGTTTTTTATGAAGCCGATGCGAATTTCTTCGGAAAAGCGGAAAGTTTGGTTTATTGTAGATTTGTGTGCACGGAATTAGCCTGATTGATACGGGCAAAGTGATTATTTTGCTCTAGGTGGGTTCTGGTGCAGCTGTCTATAATTCTTTCGAAAATCTTACCTAAGGCTGGCAGGCGACTTATTGGTCGATAGTTTTGAATTTTGGTGTGTCTTTACTTAGTTTCGGTATTAAAATCATTTTGGCAGATTTCCACAGGGTTTGGAAATAAGGAGTTTGTTTAATAATGGGAAAATATGAGAATTAATGAATATCGGAGGCCGACGGAGGGGAATCTTTTAGCACTAGGTCATTTATGTTGTCAAGACCAGGGGAGGAGGCATTTTTGCATACTTAGTGGCACTATACCAATTGTTTATATCTATTTCTTTGAGTAGAGGGATGTTTATTGAGACATCCTTAGAAGTCGGGGATAAAGCTGGTTGCATTACAGATAATTGTACGGTCTATTTCGTGTTGGGATCTGTTATCGTATGGAGGGCCGTCTAAGATATTGAATATAGTTTTCAAGTACGATTCAATAAGCTTTATTTGGTCTTAAGTTTTTGTGATCAGGTTACCTACTTTATCTCTAAGGCATTGGTCTGTATTACCTGTGTTTGGGGTTGTTATGGGTTTATGATATTTTTTTAGTTTTTTCCAAAAGTGTTTTGGGTTTTTGTCATTAAAGATTGAATCGCATTTTTTTTTGGACTCGGTTTTGGTCAACTGCCGATATTTGTCTATTTATTTGCTTTTTAAGTTGGTTAATTCAGGTTTTTAGAGTTGGATCTGGGGAGATCATATAGGTTCTATGTAGGCGACGTCTGAGTTAATTAGTGTAAGAATATTCCTATTTAGTTTTTGGTTTCTGTTTTGTTTTTAAGGGGCAGTGTTTTTTGAAGGTATTGAAGATATGTTGGGCAATGCTGTCACAATATATGCCGATGTAATTTAGCTTGTTGTTGTTTTAATTGGGTATAGTGTTGTTTGTTACGAGTTCCTCTTTAAATGATGTCCAGTCTGTTTTATTGTAATTATACGTTAATTCGTTATTTTGGATGCGACTGAGGTTTATGACTAGCTCAAAAAGGAGTGGAAAATGGTCACTGATTAGGTCATCTTCTAGGATTTGAATCGAATGAGTTTTAGTTGCAGGTGGTTTGAGGTTATGGCGTAGTCAAGTAGTTCAGTATTATTGTTTATTGGGTTTTATCCTAGTTTGGTATTTTGGTTAATTATTGTTAAGTTGTGTTTATCACATATTTCTAAGAGGGATATGCCTTTTTCAGATATTTTGGTGCTACCAAAAAATGATGAGGTGGGCATTTAGATCTCCTAGTAGTATTGTATTTTTATTAGAACTTTTTTTTGTGGATATGGGCTCATTTGGGGACTATAATAGCTAATAATGTGGAGAGGTTTATTGTCTCTTTCGAGTACAATTTCTATTGTTTGTTTGGGTTGGGTGTGGGAGGAGGGTGGCTTTGAGGTTGTTTTTTTCAGCAATAAGTACTCCTCCCATAGAGCGAGAGATATCGTGTCTGAAAGTTTGGTAACCAGGGAAGCTAAGGTGGGAATCTGTATTTAGTTTAGTTTCGTTTAACGAAATGATATCCGGGGAGTGGTTGGTGAATATACTAAGTAGGAGGCTTAATTTTGGAAGGATACTGTTGATGTTTAGGTGGAGCAACTTGACCGAAGGAGGGAGTGTGCTTGTGGTGTAGGTGATTGAGTAGGGCTAAATATTGAAGGTTGGTGGAGATGTTCCATAATTACAGTTTTGGGGATATTTAAGTTTAGGTGTTTTAGTGTTAACACGGTGGCATAGCTGGCAAGGTCGTCGGATTTAATATTAATGTCGGCTTTTTGGAAGGTGTTTTGTACTAATTCAATTACAAAGGTTGCGATATTAAGTTTTTCTTCAGTGGCGATTTTATTTCTTATTTCAATTTTAGGGGTGGATTTGGTTACATCCGCTTAGGTTTTTTGTTGTTGCTGTTGTTTGTTATTAGCTTCAGTTTTAGCTTGTTTAAATTTTGGGCATCCTTTGTAAAGGGCGGCATGAGTCCCTGAGCAATTGGCACATTGTGTTTTCTTTTGGTTTGGGACAGTCTTCAACTCTGTGGTTTTTTGCCACATCTGAGACATCTGGTTTAATTTTTGCAAGTATGGTAGGTGTGTCCAAAAAGTTGACATTTGAAACATTGAGTGATTTGGGGGGGGGGGTGGTTCGTGGTATTCTTCTATTTTGTGTTTATAGTATCCTAAGTAGAAACCTTGTTTGATTAGGGATTGTTGAGGTCCTTGTTCTTCAAACGTTATTTTTACTTTCCAAGTTGGATTGTTTGTGGCATGACTAATGAGTCTTTAAGTTGTATTGGGGGTGTATTCTTGGTCTTGGAGTTCTTGTTCAATATCTTTGATTTGAATTTCAGGGTTTATGCCACAGGGTACTATGGAGAAGTTTCTTTGTCTTACTTTTTGGGGGATTCTTGGTTTGGGGTTGCCTAGTTTAGTCCATGGTTTCAGGAGGATATTTGCAGATTTAGGGTCATGGGGATGATTAGGATGTTGGTACTACAAAGACGCTTTACATTTGAGATCATAGCATTTGGTTTTTCTTCATTGATTAGTTTAGCAAGTGTTATTGGGTTTTTTGATAGTACTGGTAAAATTCCTGATACAATGATTGTTTGAGCGGACTTTTTTGGTGGTTGGTTTGGAGTTAGGAGATGGGTTTATTTCAAGGGAGTTTTGACTTTGTCTTTTTCTGCTATTTTTGTACAGGGATTCAGTCATTAATGTCTATGCCAAAATCAGAGAGGTTTAGGTTTTCGGCTAGGGGGGCGGTTATAGGTGGGTAAGGGGTTGTCATATTGGCAAAACAGCCCCTCCCTATGGGTTTTAAATGGCTTCTTTACAATGAAATTGATCATAGACTTCACTTACCAGAAAGAATTAGTCTCCAGCCTAAGACGGCAGACGGAAAGAATAGGAACTCCTTTTGAAGAGACACACTATGAATCGAAAGTGTAGCATTGTGTTGGTATCCAAGGAGGCGTATGTTTTGTTAATGGCAAGTAATAGAGTGAAGGATGATGGGGTGGCGCTTTGTCGAAAAGCTAACTGTTGACCAACATAATCCTCAGATCCCTAAGGAAAGGAGAGGAATGCAAAAGAAATTAGCCAATTGTCTTCAAAGTAAGTCTCGTACATTTAGCACAAAACATTAAACACTAATAAGCAACTAATTCCAACAAAGTTAAGGCTGTGATTGAAACTTTACTGATGGAAACATAAGTAAATATATATTACATTTTTAGGCACTTTTCTTTCTTATCACTAACCTTGACTGTAATATATTGCAGCTTTCCAGCTTAGCTGGTGTTTTTTCATCAAATCAGCACATCTTTGAGTTTTCTGATCTTGACAACAATCAACTGTCTTTTTAATTTACCACAACCCAGACCACACTATAATTGGCAACTCTTTCCAACAATCTAAGGCAACAATCATCAATTTAAGACAACCAAATTACTAATTACACATTGATTCCAACAAACTAAGGCACCAGGTCTCATTAATTTAGCACAAACAGACCACACTAGTTAGCAACTCATATCAATAAACTAAGGCAAAACTTATAAATTTAATACAAACACACCACACTAATTACCAACAAATTATCACAGCACTCCTCTTCAATTAAGCACAAACAGACCACACTAATTAGCTACTCATTACACCAAACTATGGCACAATGTCTCTTTAATATATCACCAAACAGACCACACCAAATACCGACTGGTACCAACAGGCTAAGGCACAGTGTCTCCTACATTTCACACTGATCTTCACAACAATCAACTGTTGAGAGGACAAGACTGATGTTAATGATTCTGGCTCACAATGATGTTTCCCTTGACACTTAATTTTTCTCCAATTTCTGTTAAATAACCTCCAGATAACAATTCCAGATCTCCCTGTAGAGGACAGGCTTGAAGGATCTTCTCGTATTTGGTGGAGTTGAGATCTTTACCAAACAGAACATTTCCTCTCACGGTATCATTTTGGATCCACGCTTGTTGAGCAACATAGGCCACAGATCTCTGATGAAAGGAGAGGAATACATAACAAATTGGTCACTTTTCTTCAAAGTAACAGCAAAAGTAAAAAAGTCAAACCCTGTTAACAACCAAACTGTCAGCCATGCATGAGACAAAAGATGTGTACTCTTCTAGAGGGGCAATTTGTGAAAGAAATGGAATTACATGGTCAGATCAAAGTTATTGGACACTGCATGGTTTGAACAACTCTTATAAAAGACCTCACTAAATACCAACTCGTTCCATCAAACTAGATACAATGTCTTATTACTTTAAGACAACCAAAATACTGATTACAAATTCATTCCAACAAACTAAGGCACCGGTTTCATTAATTTAGCACAAAACAGACCACACTAATTAGCAACTCATATCAATAAACTAATGCAGAACTTATCAATTTATACAAACACACCACACCAATTATCGACTGGTTCCAGTAGTAAGGCTGAGGTCTTATACATTTAGCACAAAAACAGGCAACACCAAAAACCGACTGGTTCAAACAGGCTAAGGCACAATGTCTCCTACATTTGGCACAAAACAGACAACACTAATTAAAAACTAATACCAATAAACTAAGGTACCATGTCTTAATAATTTAGCACAAAAACAGACCACATTAATTAGCATCTCATGCCACTTAACTAAGACACCAATTAGCTTCATTTTGATGTTGTCATGGTTGCTTGGAATGAGTGGAATGTGTAACTCTGTACAAACTATATCATGGAACTTGTTCAGCCTTTCTGTAAGAATAGTAATTTAGCACAAAAAAAAACCACATCAAATACCGACTGGTTCCAACGGGCTAAGGCACGGTGTCTTGTACATTTAGCACAGAAACAAGAAAACACCAAATACACTGACTGGTTCCAACAGTCTAAGGCACTGTGTCTCGTACATTTAGCACAAAACCTGACTACACCAAATACCGACTGGTTCCAACAGGCTAAGGCACCGTGTCTCCTACATTTAGCACAAAAACAGACCACACCAATTACTGACTTTTTTCAATAGGCTAAGGCACCGTGTCTCGTACATTTAGCTCAAAACAAGACCACACTGAATACTGACTGATTCCAACATGCTAAGGCGTGTCTCGTACATTTATATCCAAAAACAGACCACACCAAAAACTGAATGGTCCCAACAGGCTAAGGCACCATGTCTCGTACATTTAGCACAAAAACACACCACACCAAATACCGACTGGTTCCAACAGGCTAAGGCACCATGTCTCCTACATTAAGCACTGATCTTGGCAACAATCAACTGTTGAGAGGACAAGACTGATGTTCATGATACTGGCTCACACTGATGTTTCCCTTGAATCTTACTTTTTCTCCAATTTCTGTTAAATCACCTCGAGATAACACTTCCAGATCACTCTGTAGAGGACAGGCTTGAAGGATCTTCTCGTATTTGGTGGAGTTAATGATCTTTTCAACCACTTGTTCTAAACCTGATCCAGCTTCATTATAGACATCCAAGACTCACAAATTTCCTGACATTTCCTGACAGTACTGTAAAAGATAAAAAGATTTCATATATTGGAAAGCAGATACTGTAGACATTGCAACTAGGCTCATTTTTATCCACTCCCTTCCTTCCTCCCTTTCCTCCCTCCCCCTGACTACCTAAACAACCCTGACTGCTGCCTCATTGATATAACTATGTATAAACAAATGTACATCATTGTGGTTTAACGGCAGAAATAAACGAAACGAATACCAGAGCTTAAATATTTCTGTGTTACTATAGTAAACTGCATACCCAAACGGAAGCATTACAGAATCTTCAATGTCTCAGACCTCCAGCAGGATGTTAGTCAGTTCATGGAGTCTTCTTGTGAATCAGTGTGGCCTGCACTGGCCAATGCAATGCTGTTAAGACAAATATAAAAGCAATATGTATATATTGTATATGTATATGTATATATGTATATATATATATGTATATATGTATATGTATATATGTATATGTATATATGTATATAATATGTATATATGTATATATACCTATGGTGAAATAAAGTTTAGTAGATTTTAGTAGTTTTACATAAGATCATCTTCCAGTTTGCGTATGCAGATACCTTTTCGATGAATGTTTACAAACATGAATAAACTGTACCTCTTTTTGTTACTAAGTGCCTGTTTATTTTTAATACTTGCAATATATGACTTATGAACCTTACTAGACATTGCTATCATACCTACATTTGGAGTACTTCACAAAATGCCAAAACTTCCTCTGATGTACTGCACATTGTTCACTATAATGGTCAAGCCAATAGTAAGGAATGAATTGAACACAATTTTGAGAACATTTCATCAGCCAAACAAATTTTGAGAGCATGTACTAGTTTAAACAAACTAATTAGCTAGCACATTCATGAAGAACTGGAAAATTGAAAAATTTCTGAAATAAACATCATTCTTGAAACGAGAAACTTGACAAGTGAAATAAAGACCGACACTTAAGCTACAACATGTACACTTAGCAATGATGAAAACTGGCTTTTCGGCCTTACACAAGTACCAACAACATATTGGTATATTCATGGTAAACCCTCATGTGCTTCCATGACTTCTAGCACCTGCGTAATAATATTCTATATCACTGAACAAGGACAGAGATACTATATATTGTACTTATATCTCTCAATACTCTTAATATGTGTTTACCATGAGTTGTGTTCCTCACAACTTAATCAATGTTTTCAAATTAAAAACCAAATTAAAGACAATTACTCAACAATGAGAGGTCGACTTAGCAAAGTTTGAATTCGGTTTAATAATAATCAAAGTTTCAGTGAAACAGTTCTGCTGACTATAAAATCATGCCTTAGGCATCAAAAGATGTCTATGATCTGATAAAGATATGCCGAGAGTTGGACCAATACTGTTAAGCCTAGCTTCAGGTCAAAATTATGCTAGTTGATCAAATTAATACATGTATATCAATTTAGTTGCCTACGCTAGGTAACATCAGCTTGCATAGAGTTTTCTCCATACTTGAACCATCACCAACATCAATTAGACCACAGTTAGGCATAATTGCTTGAGAATTTCATTTTACAAAGTACCGTTGCTTGTATAACAAGCCTAGGATAAGCTAGTTTGTCCTGATCTCTATCTAGCCTCCGCTTTGGTAGGCTAGCCTAGGTTTTCATTCCCATTTTCATTTGGTGGTAGGCCTAGCCTGGGGCCATTTGTTCCCTCCCCTAACAACGTTATTTTCCTCCCACTATAAAGTTGAGTAACTTACTTTCCCTACATCATACTGGGCTAGGGGAGTCAAGTACGTTTCCATGGGAAATTAACATTTTCAGGGGAGTTAGCTAAGGTTTTTCATGGGAGGCATATTGGCTAGACTATGTGGAAAGAATAGATGTTGTAACTGTAAGTGGAATAACTGTAGGGAAAGATTTAAGGGAGAAAGGTAACGTTAAGGGGGAAAAATAACATGGTTAAGGAAACTAACATACTATTTTCATTGGAGGAGACTGTTGTTCTGTAGGCTCTGACGGCATATTTTCTTTGTAGAGTAAGCTAAACAAAGTTGTGATAATATGAAGGAAACTAGAAAATGTGACCAGGTAACTTACTGTACTTGTGTAACTGTTCAGTGATTGAAAGATGATAAGTGTTTGTGAATAGGCCCATTTGTTTGTATGCCAACATGGGGTAATTAACATGCGAGGAATCCATAGTGGTTATGGGTTGTATGGCATTCATTGTGGGAATGAAATAACAGAAACTTTTAGCTAGTATAGGTATATGCCTTCCTTGGTTCCTCCCCTAAAATTGTTGTTTCCCATTTAACAATACCAGTTTCTTCAATTACTACAAGTGTCTCTTTGAAATATGTTCCTTTCTTTCACCAAACTCTCTTAAATCACAAGACACATTTACTACGTACAATTGCTTCATTACCTAAATTAATTCTTTCCACAGCCAAACCGTCTTTCTTTCCTCCCCTGAAAAACGTTTGCTTCAACCCTATAAAAAATAATTAAATATCTAACAGGAGCCGGCCTGTCATGATGGAAAAAAAAAGCAATGAGAGAGAGCTTTCATCCTAAGCTAATTTGTCCGGTTGCGAGTTACGTAGTGTCTTGAGAATGTGTTACTGTTAAGTGCTAGATGGCATAGCCTAGGCTATGGTAGGCTACTCTGGTAGGAATTTAAAGACAATTAATTAAGTTAGGCCTACCCTAACTGTATAGCCTTAACCAGAAAGTAATAAGGCCCAACCAGCTAGGTCTAGAATTTTGTCGGAAGATATAAAGTGACTTACTTTACTTACGTGAATTGTCTAGTGAATATCATATTAGGCCTAGGTTAGCATTCCATCTTACTATAGACGCCAGTGCCTACGTGAGCTAGCCTATCGTTAGGCCTAAGCGATACTATTATATGATAGGCTAGCCTAATTTCTCACGCTCGCTGACTCAAACAATGTGAAGTACTAACTTGCTCCACAAAACTAATGAACAACCTTCGCCATTCAAATTCTTTGACAGTTACTACCCGTTACAGAATAGGCTACAAATTACAATTACGTATGAATTGTTAGCTAACGGCTGCCAGGAAGCGAACTGCTCGTGCAAACTTTCGTGAGCTTTATGATACAGATCATAATTCGCGCTCCTTAGCTTAAACTTTGACCGGTGTGAAGTTAGATACTTATTCCACGTTCCTCATTCGATATTCGCGAATGAGTAACTGCTACCTATTCAGTTACGTATTCGACAATGGTATCGACGTAACACCTCTGGCAAGACAAAAGCTTGCTGACAAGAAGTTCAACATTTGGTCGTGGAAAGAGGTTTAGTCATATGAACTTTAATGACTATGTAGAAGGGTACTATAATGCATCTTGCTCGGTCCAAATAGTTCTTGACCAACTAATATGACCACTGAAAAAAAATCACTTTAGGCCCTAATCAAGACTAGCACGCCTTGGACCACCTAACCAATGGGTCATATGAATTCTTAACACATTGTAGAAGGATACTATAATGCGTCTTGCCCGGTCCAAAGAGTGCTTGACCAATTAAAATGACCACTAAATTAACAACTTTTTAAATGAATGTAACAGGAACTGAAATAAAAACATTTGGGCCCTAATCAAAACCAGCACGCCTTCGACCACCCAACCAATGGGTCATAGGAACCTAAAGACATTGTAGAAGGGTACCATAATGGGCCATGCCCGGTCCAAAGAGTGCTTGACCAATTTAAATGACCATTAAATCATTACTTCTCTAATGAGTGTAACGGGACCACGAAAAAGCTTTGGGCCCTTATCCATGCAGCACGCCTTGGAACACCAAACCGATGGTTAACATGAACTCTAAAGACATTGTAGAAGAGTACCATAATGCGTCTTGCCCGGTCCAAAGAGTGCTTAACCAGTTTAAATGACCATTAAATCATTACTTCTTTAATGAGTGTAACAGGACCACGAAAAAGCTTTGGGCCCTAATCCATGCAGCACGCCTTAGACCACCTAACAAATGGGTAATATGAACTCTAATGACAATGTAGAAGGGTACCATAATGCGTCTTGCCCTGTCCAAAGAGTGCTTGACCAATTAAACTGACCACTAAATCATCACTTCGTTAATGAATGTAAATGGACCTGCAAAAATCTTTAGGCCCCAGTCAAGACCAGCAGCACGCCCTGGACCACCCAACCAATGGGTCATATAAATTCTAAAGACATTGTAGAAGGGTACCATAATGCGTCTTGCCCGGTCCAAAGAGTGCTTAACCAATTAAACTGACCACTAAATCATCACTTCATAAATTAATGTAACGGGACCTAACAGAAAAACCGTAAGGCCATAATTAAAACCAGCACGCCTCGGACCACCCAACCAATAGGTCATATGAATTCTAAGGACATAATTGAAGAGTCCCATAGTCATGCAGTCTTATACGGTCCAAAGAGTATTTGACCAATACAAATGAATAATGCACAATCATTATCCAGCAGATTTATCAAAACGAGAGCCTAAGTGATATTGTTCAATGCTTGGACGTTATTGCATGTGCCATTAATGCATGGTAGGCCTAGGGGATGGTTTATTATTTTGATTGTTTGTCCGGCTGTAAGCTTCAGTTGAGCTTTTATGACAGTGCCTGCTACATGCCTGCTACATGCCTGCTACATGCCTGCTACATGCCTGCTACATGCCTGCTACATGCCTGCTACATGCCTGCTACATGCCTGCTACATGCCTGCTACATGCCTGCTACATGCCTGCTACATGCCTGCTACATGCCTGCTACATGCCTGCTACATGCCTGCTACATGCCTGCTACATGCCTGCTACATGCCTGCTACATGCCTGCTACATGCCTGCTACATGCCTGCTACATGCCCTGGAAAGATGCTGTCGCTTTATACAATTGTGTTCAAATAACTGCCACATTGCAAATTTCCCCTTAGGCTAAAATTTCGTAAATGATTTGCGCAAGTTAAAGTGTTAAATAGGCTTACATATCAATGAGTTCGGAAGTCATTTAGAGGTAACTTTCTAAAATTGTAAAAACATTCCTACAGAATTTGGCCATGGACATGCGGCCATTAATTGGAATGCACTTTAATATATATATACTTCAATATCTTTTTTTTTCATTCCTTGAGGGTCCAAAGTGCAATTTGAAATGCTACCGGTTGACACTAAACGTACAATACATAACATACGAGATAGGGGTGAGTCACACGCCCCTTACGAAATCATTGATCCGTCACTGGCTAACCTGTGTAGGCCTATGTAATAGGGATCAGCGCTGTAATGATGTCACTGTTCCCATTTCTCTTCCTGGTGTCTTGGCGTTTAACTTTTACTCCCTCCTTTTCTCCTTTTTCTCTTTTTCTTCTCCCTTCCTTCCTCTCCTCCTCCTCCTACTGCTCCTCCTCCTCCTCTTTTTTTCCTCTCTTTTTTTCTCTCCTCTTTTACTTACCTGGGGGGCGCGCGCCCCCAACGCCCCCCCTGGATATATATATATATATATATATATATATATGGCACAGCATATACAGAAAACTGTTCAAAGTCGCAAAATATAGTGCACCATTTTGCATCAAAGCACCCTTCATGTTTACATAAACTTATCTCTTCAAGGGGCAATCTAAACTCTTGCCCTCCCATCTACACAATGCTGTGACTTCAAAGTCACCATAATACAGCCATTAATTATAACTCAAATTCTCACTCTTAAAATGGGGACAAAAATTTCATGGCGATGTTCCCCTGTTTTTGACCAAAAACAGGGGAGATTGAATATCTAGTTGGTAATGCTAGCGATACTGAACGCCCATCTGCACAATGCAAATTCAAGATTAAACACACAGTGTATTATATTAGTGGTCAAGCCAAACTTGTCTTCACAAACAAAAGTACTGCCCATTAAAGCCTGTTCCCATGAACGCGGGCTTGCTTCACTCTTGATCGACCTATTGAGGGGAGGGCAAGTTGATCACTTGTGTTTACAATCATACAGGTGACTGGTCAATTAATTAGGTGCGCTCAAGGATGAATCCTAATGGCAGTATTTGGGGTAGTTTATGCTATCAAGTAACAAATTATTAATGCTTGAGTGAATTTGAGTAGGATTGTTTGCTACAGGCAGGTTTCACCGTTATGTTGGCTTTCCCCTCACACCAGACGGCTGACTGTGGGCTTGGCTTCCAAACATTATATTTGCATCAATATAGGTATAGTATGCGCAAGTTGGTACGTGCTGTCAGTACTTTGAATCTAGTACAAAGCCATCATACCTGTTCAGTATTCTGAATGGTGAACCATCTTTTGGATTTTAGTAACCCTGTTGTTGATGCTGCCTATGACACCAGCTTAGGATTTGGGAAAACAGCTGACCTCTTGTAAAACCTCAAAGGGTTTGGTTTGGGTTTTAATAATAGTTGCACTACAAAATACTTTGCTGTGCGAATCAGGCCAACATAAAGTAGTGTTCTGTGCTTAGAATACACATTTAGCTGTTTTCTGTTCCCTGAAGTATTCAGGCATTTTTAGTCTATTCAGCAAGCTCTGCTAGCTACGAAACTTTGTTGTTCTGATGTTGATCAGTGAAAACATGATACAGCGTTCTCATAAATATACTATATTAATGAATTTGTACAATAAATCTCAATTTATTAATACAATAGACATCTCATACAAACAATATAGAAAGAACTCAATAATATATGGAGTATATTCAGTCTCTGCTGTAAAAAGCCCCTAAATACATAAAATGTAAAGGAATGCTTGAAAAGTGGGCTTTAACACTACTATTCCACAAATGTTACTTTACCTCAGTTATTCAAGGTTAAGTCATGCATAGAACTTGTTTTAAGCTATTTATTGTTTTATTATAATAACTTAGTTTTCTATCTAAAATCATACATTCATTCATTGATCAATAGCTTTATTTGATTTTCCTGCTTGAAAAAGACATTTTACATGTTTCATGTGTAAAGGGGGACACCAAAGTTATATTCCCAAATTATTTCAAATTCTGAAAGAAGTTGCCCAAAACTAGTGAATGTTCGTTAAAAACCCTTGCTCTAATTAAATCGGGGAAATATGGACAATGTAACCATAAAGGTTTCAACACGTACATATTTAATGGGTCACCAAAGTGCAGGGTCTGTCAATATTGAGACTGACCTTTCTGGTATGTTTCTATTTGATCCCTACAACCAGTGGGTTGTAAGGTTATTGCGTTAGGGTTAGCTCAGGATGATACTCTGTCATCCTTTAAAATACTGTATAGGCTGTTTAAACAGTAAGGAAAAATTTAAATATAATTACAACTCCTGTGGATGAATCACTACATACAATACGTTCTGCATGGACGTGATTCGGTGAGACACCCAAGTTTACTAGTTGAACCTCTATTTGATGGCCGGTCTTGTCGGGATAAACATAAATTTGTTATTAAGTATTAGTTTAATAGTGGAAGTTAGTCGGTTACCAATCATTTTAATTTCTTAATAACCAAGTAAGCTATTTATAAATAAGGAGAATATCTAATAATTAACAATAGAGTTGTCACAGATTTTTTTTTCTTCTACAAAGTGACAAACTTTTGTAAAATTTTAATCAAATTTAAGACACTACATTTGTCATATGTAAAGAAAACAATTAAGTAAACTAGACACATGATCCCCTAATATACACACAGATACATAATTTATAAAGGAAACAAGCCAGTAAACTAGAAACATGATCATGTGGAAGAAGCATGCCTCTCAGTGGAACTAAACATAAAAACAAATAAACTACAAATAGTTAAACAAATATTTATTAAAGTTACACTGGAAAGAGGTAATAGAAGGAAAGCTTTTTATAGTATTTGTAATAGCATTCCAGGTAGCAGGCCCAGCATACCTGATACTTTGTTGAGAAAGGTTTAGCCGGTACAAAGGTTTTGTATGGTCAGAACTATGTCTAGTACTGTAAGCATGTAAAGGTCTATTGGTATCAGACAAGGAACTTGGCAGAATATTATGAGAAGCCTGGAACATAACATCAGCACCTGAATGTTTGATATTATCAGAACCACCTGCCTTTCTAAAGACACAAAACATGCTCACAGAAAATGCTCCCAGACCCACCTAAACCTAGGACATTTCCATTGATCATGGGAAAGTTGTTAAAAATATGAATTTAAAGAATTCTTTTATTAAAGCTACCCTCCTTTGCCATGTTTGTGTTATGCTGTCTATACTATATTAAAATGTAGCACTTTTCCTTTCATCTACACATATTATTTCATAATTAATAAAATAGGTTGATGTTAAAACCACTGTGTCATACAGTCAGTATGATATGAAATTATAGGATTGTAATTGTATTTTGGTTAAGTTCCCTGGTATTTATTATATCTGCAGTTAGGTACATTTCTTGATATTTCATACCCTGGACCTATTATTGCATACTTTCGGAAAAATTTAATTGCAACATCGCAACAGAAATTAAGCCAACCTCGAAGTGTACTAGAAAATTTTCCCAGTGTTTCTTATAAAAAGGGACATCAAACAATGACGTAAATTTCATCGAAACGTCCAAATCATCACTATCAAAGTTACTTCCTTTGTTTAAACTCACTTAAATCTGCTAGACTGTTATTTGTTCTCACTTAAATCTGCTAGACTGTTATTTGTTCTTACTTAAATCTGCTAGACTGTTATTTGTTCTTACTTAAATCTGCTAGACTGTTATTTGTTCTCACTTAAATCTGCTAGACTGTTATTTGTTCTTACTTAAATCTGCTAGACTGTTATTTGTTCTTACTTAAATCTGCTAGACTGTTATTTTTTATTACTTAAATCTGCTAGATTTTTATTTGTTCCATTGTGTAAGCTTACTTAAATCTGCTAAACTGTTATTTGATACTTAAATCTGCTAGATTTTAATTTGTTCCTTTGTGTAAGCTTACTTAAATCTGCTAGACTGTTATTTGTTCTTACTTAAATCTGTTAGACTGTTATTTGTACTTCTGTGTAAGCTTACTTAAATCTGCTAGACTGTTATTTGTTCTATTTAAGTCTGCTAGCCTGTTATTTGTTCCTTTGTTAAGCTTACTGTGAGTGTTATTGTCAAGTGGCTTAGACAGTAGACTTGTCATCTAAGGTTTGCAGGTTCGAGTCTTGGCCAGATCATTCTGTTGTGTCCTGGGCACAGCACTTCATCTCCTTTGCCTCTCTTCCTTTGTGTAAGCTTACTTAAATTTGTCCAATCTCAAGAATGAAAGAAATTTTCCCATATTATTATTTCTAGAACTATTTTATTACACTTGTTATATTAAGATTCAAATAAAGGATAGTATTCTATTCATTTAGAATCATCCAAGGAATTCGGGATGCATTCCACTCTTTTAAAAGTAGACCGTGCCATAGTAGGGTACAGTAACATGTTTTTGTAGACTGCGTACAGCGCCATTTTTTATAAAGATACTGCTACATAAAATTGCCCATAGTTTGGCCAAAATGTAGTTTTTTTAAGAATTACATGATTTCTACATAAAGTTAAGAAAGGTAGAGAGATAAGGCAAGATGTTACAGTGAAATAAATATACAGATATGTTTCATATAACTGAGCAAATAATAAATAAATGCATTGAAGTGTCTCTTAATTCTTATGAAAACCTCTAAAGTGAACTAAATGTATCAATGTTATTGGTATCTTATGCATAATCCGAAAAATAGGCCCAAAAAACTGTAAATTAAAACCCGAAACAAATTTTCAAAAAGATGCCAATAGAAACATCTTTCATGTGGAGATTACCTTAAGTTGTCTGAATTTGTTGTTCCTCATTTCCATCCAGAATATAAAGGGTGGTGCTTGCCAACCTTTCTTGCAACCCAAAATGCCCATTTAACCCTGGCCAATTACCTCCTATGTGCTACCTATCAATCATACCAGCCTAAACCAGCCAATCTACCTTCAGCTTCAACAATAATTCTTTTGTTATCTGCAGTGCCATGACCCCCAGAAAATCTGCTTATTGCCTCTGGCCCCTCCCCCTGCCCCTCCCTGCCCCTCCCCCTGCCCCATCTACAGTTTGGGAACCACTGACATACTATTTCAATAATATTTGGCTTCAATTCTCTTTACAATGGAATGGTTTTTCCAATCTTTCCCCAGTATGGTCCCTAACTACCAATGGCATGAGAGATACATGCTTATACCTGAGTCATCATTTCAAAAACCTTTGCTACTTTGAGAAGTGTCACTTCATCAAACTTCTTTGCAGTAAACATGGCACCAACTGGGAGGCCGTCAATAAATCCAGCATTGACTGTAATAGATGGCATTCCTGTGAGATTGGTTGCCATGGTGTTAACTGGGTTCTCAAAAGCTTTGTGAACATACTCTGAAAGAGAAATTGGAATAATGATTAACCCGTATTACTGTATAGTAGAAAATAACATTATAACAAGAGTAAACCAAGGCTAGTGACCAAAGAAAGATATTACAAAACTAAGAGAGTAAAAGGGTTACTAGTCTGATACATTCTTGACTAACCTGTCACAGAGAGGCCCTGGGCTGGCAGTTTATGAGCTGTGAAAGGAATCGTAGGCATGGCAACCACATCATACTCCTTCAGAGCTTCTTGATATTCTGCTATGAGTAGCCTTCGGCAATTCTGACCTTTGGAGTAGAACTGGCCTGGATATTTGGATTTAAGGTACTCACCAAACATAAATATCAACTGCAGAGAGGACCAAGAACAAAATAAAAATGAGATATAACAGCATGAAATTGGTTATGTTTTGCTTTTCCTTTATTAACGTGACTAAAGAATTGACTGTGAGTTAAACATTCAATTTTTTCTACAGCCGTTCAGAACAATACGAACAAAAGACAAGGCTTACCTTTGTCACAGTAATGGAAACATTTCTTAGTATACTGTACATTACAGGAAAATATTATTCACATGTGTAAGCTAGTTTTGTGTAATAACATTCAGAATTAATAATATTATTCACACATGAGTAAAGCTATTTATGTGTAATGACATTCAGACTAAATATTATTCACATGAGTAAAGCTAGTTATGTAAATGAGTAATTATAGTCAATTAGTTACACACAACAGAACTAGTTATTATGAGTATATTTCTTTGCAATACTCACAGCATGTAAAACTTTACTACATGTATGTAATACCTTTATCATCAAAATGTCCACTTTGTAAAGTAATCCCAGCAAGTAATTCATGTAGCAAAGGGTAATCATATTCTAAAGACCCTACAAACCTTGCAGACGTGAGAAGAATCGTTCATCCTTGCCCGCATTGATTTAGCCGCAAAGGAAGTAAAGCTAGTAGGATAGAATCCATAATGGCCACTGCCAATCCCTGAAAAGAAAATTTTGAACAAGATACTTACAGAATTTCATGATACATAATTGGAGAAACAGCCCTATAGCAGCAAATTGGCAGACCAAAATATCTTCTTTCCTCAATCTTGCAAAGTGCAACTATAATCAATCACGAGGGAACAGGGTTTGACTATTTAACCAGCAGTGCAATTGATATTACAATGTAAATAGAGCCGTAGCTAGAAGAAAACTTGTATAGTATACAATCATAATGTTTTGTGTGCAAGTATAAACAGTTGTGAGGTACTAGTGAAATGGTCTATAAATGGTTCTGGGTTGTAGCCAGCTTGGGTGGTTACCTGCAGGCCAGTGCAATGGTCTATAAATGGTTCTGAGTTGTAGCTAGCTTGTGTGGTTACCTGCAGGCCAGTGCAATGGTCTATAAATGGTTCTGGGTTGTAGCAAGCTTTGGTGGTTACCTGCAGGCCAGTGCAATGGTCTATAAATGGTTCTGGGTTGTAGCAAGCTTTGGTGGTTACCTGCAGGCCAGTGCAATGGTCTATAAATGGTTCTGGGTTGTAGCAAGCTTTGGTGGTTACCTGCAGGCCAGTGCAATGGTCTATAAATGGTTCTGGGTTGTAGCTAGCTTGGGTGGTTACCTGCAGGCCAGTGCAATGGTCTATAAATGGTTCTGGGTTGTAGCTAGCTTGGGTGGTTACCTGTAGGCCAGTGCAATGGTCTATAAATGGTTCTGGGTTGTAGCTAGCTTGGGTGGTTACCTGCAGGCCATTGCAATGGTCTATAAATGGTTCTGGGTTGTAGCTAGCTTGGGTGGTTACCTGCAGGCCATTGCAATGGTCTATGAATGGTTCTTGGTTGTAGCTAGCTTGGGTGGTTACCCAGGCCAGACCATGCTCTTTTCTGTCACCCACCACATAACTCAAATCAGAATATGCTTACAGCACTCATTCAATGCAACAATGATTATTATCTTATAACTGGCTACTTGTAGATTCAAAACACTTTTCCTGAAGTAATTTTTGGTTAATAGCATCATCTTTACCACTTGACCAATTTATATTTATCATTCAAATTCCTTGAATGTCCAGGTATGTATGGTGTAACATACATGTATGTTAATATATAGCAGACTATTGCACTAAATGGCCACACATACCATACTGTTCAAATAAGCCTTAGCTTGCAGTAAATATCTTTCACACCGACTTCCCCTCTGCCACACCTTGTTTAACCACACAACGCTAACTGAATTCTTATAAATGCTTACCTCCGTACTGCAAGGCAGTATCAGTAAATCCTTCTATACCAATAGCATTCCAAATGACTGGTGCTGTACCAAAAATGAATAAAAACAATTGGTCATCACTGCATGACAATCTAGTCTCATTATGTGATGTCATTGTCTATATGTGATAGCTTAAAAACTAAAAATCTTGAGCATAGGACAAACTTGATATTGAGTAACCGAGACCAAATAGGGTTATTTACTGACTAGTGCATCAAGTTTGTGTGCATCGTAATTCTTTATAATGTCATATCTTTTCCTATCATGATGCAATAGTATGTCACATTACAGGCCTAGCAATGTCATAAGAAAAGCAAATGCTTAAAAATTCTACTGACTAAAATGAATAATAGCAGAAATTAGTTAGAATAATCATATCTTGACAATAAGCTGTAAGCACCACAATTAGATTTGCTGATCATGAGTAGCAGTTATGCGGGGCTCATGTTAGGTACAGTAGTCATGGCGATTCTTTTGACTGATGACTGTCACTTACTTATATTGTGTTTATGTTCTTAATGTCTATTTGTAAAATAATGCCAGTATCTTTTATTGCTCTACAGTCGAACAGCCAAATCATGTGGATTTAAGCCATTAAATAGCTTAAATTTACAGGTGCCTGCATTAGTATAAAGTGAAGCTGGTTAAATTAAACTTCTTACTTTACCTAGAGTACTTAAGGAATAATTAAACTTCTAACTTTACTTAAGTTTGTAAAGGAAAAATTAAACATCCTGCTTTACCAAGAGAATGTAGAGGAATAGACACATCTTCAACAATAGCTCCCCGTCTCATCAGATTGGTGACAGCTCCTCTTACCATTTTGTTGACCTTCGGGTCAGCATTATCATGAGCAAAGCCTTCCTTGACGATGCCAATCTTCATACCAGTAAGATCATTAATTTGAATCTTCAAGAAAGAAACTTGCAAAGTTTAGAGGTCGAATGGGGCATTCTGAGGCATATGGCTATGAATTAAGTTTAAAATTAGGTAAAAATTCAAAATTGTGCTAATAAACACTTTTGAAGTTTAACCAGAGTGCAAAAATGCATTGTGGTTTCGATGATGTAACATGACCAGTTTCGTCATGAATCTGACCTAATGTATAGTGAGGGTGTACATGTTTACAAGGATTTCACGATTTGACCTCTGATGACCTCAAATGACCTTTGACCTAATCCAAGAACAATAGGCTTCTTTAACTCAATATGGCACTTCTGCACACTACATTAGAGCCAAGCTTCCAGTATTGAGATATTGTGATTACAAGGTTTTCAAAATTTTGACCCTGGTGACCCCAAATGACCTTTGCCCTCTACCAAAAACAGTAGGCTTCTTTTAAACAATGTGGTACTCCTACACACCAAATATGAGGTCTACCCATGATTCCCTTCTTGAGATATCACGTTTACAAGGTTTTCACAATTTGACCCCAAATGACCTTTGAATTTGGTACTTCTACACACTAAATATGAGGTCCTCTCAAGCTTTCCTTCTTGAGATATCATGTTTACAAGGTTTTCACAATTTGAACCCTGGTGACTCCAAATGAACTTTGACCTCTACCAAAAATCAATAGGATTCTTGCACTCAATGTGGTACTTCTACACACTAAATATGAAATTGGTCCCTTCTGGAGATATCATGTTTAAAAGCTGGGCGTCACAAACGCACTCACACACACACATGCACCCACGCACACATACCCCATCATGAATGCATAGTTTACGATTATCATCAAAACCAAAAACACAAGAATATTTGGACTGCCATTTACATTCTCAAAGGCAAAATTATATTGAAAAAAAAGACAAATATTAGTTAAACATTGTACAGTGGGATACAAAGTTTGCAAAGGTTATTTAATGGTATATAAACATTTCCCTAAATTTGCTAAACTTTGAATTTCATCTTTTCCTGTTCTCTATCAGACAACTCAGAAATCAAATACATACTCAGAAATAGTTTATGTGCATTAATACATCAAATGCATATTCAGTTTTAACAACTAGGTAAAACCTCAGTCACCTCTGTCATCACATATCTTTGTAAGGAATAAAATGATATTATGCATATTAATGTATCAAATTTACATGAATTTACATGAGTGCATAATCAGTAACAATAGCACACTTCACTGACCTCCTTGGAATATTCTGGGATTTTAAGGTCTGGTGGTTGTCTGTGATCTAGTCCGTCAGTTCCAGCCACCACCTATCAAGAAGTAAAAATATGAGATTTAACTTTTTTCTTCACAAGTAACCATCAATAGCTACAGTACAAACTGCTATAAATTCCTTAAGATTAAAAGTGATATGATGTCATGCTTCTGAGCTCAGCTGTATGAATTGTTTCTGAAAAAGCAGATTCCTACAAAATTATGTTTGTTGCCAGGGGCTGTACTAGCTGTACTTGGAAGACTCCAAATCATGTAAACTTTTACAGTTTGAGGAAGTGCAGCAACATGTCCCTAGTAACCATCGTCTCATAGTAACCATCCAAGTTACACCTGTATCATTTACAAAATCATTGAAAGGGGGTATATATCAAGTCATCAATTCTAGATATTCATATGGCCATAGATCTGCAAATTTCTGTTAATTATTCGTATCATTTTAAATCAAATTATGAAGGTGCACCAGTTTACACTTTAAGGATGACTTTGAGCACAACAGATATATAGCTGCATTTTCGCAGGCTCTGTGTTTATAAGAGAAGCTGCAGCAGTAATCCCATACAGCATGGCTGCATAAATACCAAACACTAGAGATTATCTCTGCAGACAGGGCTAGGGTGTTAAACTACAGTCCACAAAAATCATGTCAAATGCAGGACACTCAGAACAAGCCTAAATTATGTGCCTGGATCTGAGGCAAAGTAAATCATACTTTCTGAATCCTAGCCCTAACCATGGTGAGGTCAGGTGAGGTTATTTATAAGGTGAGGTTATTGGTGAGGTGAGTTTATTGGTGAGGTGTGGTGAGGTGAGGTGTGGTGGGATGTGGTGGGTGAGATGTGGTGAGGTGTGATGAGGTGTGGTGTGATGAGGTGTGGTGAGGTGAGGTGTGGTGAGGTAAGGTGTGTTGCAGTGAGGTTATTGGTGAGGTGTGGTGAGGGCATTGGTGAGGTGTTGTGAGATTATTGGTGAGGTGTTGTGAGCAGTGGCATAGGAAGGCACTTTTGAGTGGGGGGGCTGAAGACTGATGGCCGGCCTGGGGGAGGGGTCTAAGGGGAGGGGGGTCCCCCTCCCTTTTGGAAATTTTTGCATTTCCAGGTGGCCTCAGATGCAATTTGGTGCAATATAGCACACTTCAACACGCACTCCATTTTGTAAACTTAATTTTGTATTTTCACCTGGCCTTAAATGCAATTTGGTGCTCCAAATGAGATTTTTTATCTCATTTGGAAATGAAAAAGGGGTTTTCTGACTTGCGAAGCGGGGGGGGGGGGCGGAATGATACTTCCGCCCCTCCACATTTTTCACTGGGGGGCTGGCGCCCCCCAGCCCCCTGGTTCCTACGCCCTTGGTTGTGAGGTTATTGGTGACGTGAGGTTATTGGTGAGGTGAGGTGTGGTGAAGTGTTGTGAGGTGTGGTGAATGTGGTGAGGTGAGTTGTGGTGAGGTTATTGGTAAGGTGAAGTTATTGGTGAGGTGTGGTGTGGTGTGGTGAGGTGAGGTGTGGTGGTGTGAGGTCTGGTGAGGGGAGGTGTGGTGTGGTGCGGTTATTGGTGAGGTGAGGTGTGGAGAGTTGTGGTGAGGTGTGGTGAGGTAAGGTGTGTTGAGATGAGGTGAGGTGTGGTGTGATGAGGTGTGGTTATAGGTGAGGTGAGTTGTGGTTAGGTGAGTTGAGGTGTGGTGAGGTTATTGATGATACTCCCAATACCTGATGGTCTGTTTCTTCAATGTTTCTAAGAGTCTCCCTAAGGAAAGAAAGATTGAAAACAGTGTGAATCACACTCACCTCTAAAAGCAATGCACAATCTTCCACTGTTTTAGTCAAGGTTCCTACATGGTCAATAGATGGTTCAAGTCCTACAACCCCAGTGTAAGGAACCAAACCAAAGGTGGGTTTAAGACCGACTACCCCACACCAAGCGGCCGGAAGACGGACTGATCCACCCTGATCCGAACCGATGGCTAATCTGACATCACCAGATGCAACCTAATGTATAAAGAATCAAAGATTATACCATCATAAAGAACGTTGGTGCTTGCTGTATATCTTAGTATGTTTGTAGCAAGTCTAAGCAAGTCAAAAAGAGACAAATTCTGGTTTCCTGGGAAACCTACAAAACAACTTTCCAAAGAGAGATGTAGATTTATTGGAACGGAACCCTTGGGTGTCATACTTTCAAATTATATCAGAAAGCCATGATTTCTGGCAAAGGCCAAAAGGCACAGAGAAGATTACTTAACATTCCGTCGTTCCCTCGACCTTAGGAAATATGATTGGTAGGTAACATAAATGTCAAACTTCCCAGGAAAAGAAAAAATATTGAAACGAAACAAGACAAAGGACTGAAAATACTTTGAACTACTGAGATTTGTTAAATTGGTCATTGTCAATCGAATTGATCATAAATGTTCTCGAAACTTGCTTTGATGTAATGTACAAATCATTGTAGTTAAAATTGGAATTTTCATAGGTGAAACATGGTGGGAAAAATGCCCAAAACTTCATTTTCAGAAGTGGCAACATTATTTTAGGTCTGGCATTTTCCGTTGATGACTGCCATGAAACTTATGAACAGTCCTGTTGATTGAATTTATTATGTATTTATGAATAACATAGTTTTTGTTAATTTCTTTACGCCAGCTACCATGCATCCTGGCCAATCTGCACGTTATGTCCAAAATATATACAGCATATGGAAATCAAACTGAACACAAGTGGCGAAGTGAGCTTATGTAATATATAATGATAAGAAATCATAATAATGAATGAAACTCCCTCAGTTAAATACTTTTAGCAGGTTTCATTTCCAAATCCCAGCACTCTCTCAGATTGTAAGTGTGGACAATTGGCCTACCTACAATTTCTGCAACACCTGATTATCACACTTAAATTTATGCCAAGGATGAAAGAACACATTTCCTTCGCATATATCTCTCAACATGTCCTACTGTATGTGTATTTGCGAGAGAAACCAGCTTCTGTCACGGTAACAATTTGTACAAGCTTATGCATCTTTCTACAATTTGATTGGGGTATTGATTTTACTGCTAAGGAAAATAGAAAACGTGAATGTTTGCAGACATTGGTTTAGGCTGTTACTATGGCAACCAAATATATGTTTTATTAATATACAATATATATTAATATTGTGAAGCAAAATGGACAACTGACAACTACGTATTCAAGGACTTGCAATTTACTCTAAATTAACATTTAAGCAGTTTTTGCAGTTTGGTCACAAACTTTGTCAAACCTACCCAAAGTTACTCAAGATATTAAAGATAGTTTAAGAATGTAATAAGACAGGAAGCTTCATTTGACTCTTAATATTTTGCTGACCATGCACTTTTTCATAATAATGTTAATAACATGTGTAAAAATGAAATTAAAAGATTTAAAAAGATTCACTGTTTATTTCATTTCAATATATGAAATGATAACGATCACCTTTATTGTTATCAAATTTTAGCATTGGAGTCACTCCCAAGGAAGTATGTTTAGCAAAACATAATAGCAGGGAACTTTCAATCAGTCATTAGTTATCAAAAATAATAAGAAAAAAGTTTGTTTTTGCCTCAAAAATGTTAGTGAATGTAAATTGCCTTGGTAGTAAGTAGAGAGTGTAGCAACACAACATTAGGTATTTGTATCTGTTCTTTTACCATTACCTTTTGTTTTCTCTATTTTGCGCCTTGAGTACCCCGCAGGAGGGATATGTGTGCATTATGAATCGTTATATTTATTATTATTATTATTTTGAGATACTGACCTACATTACAACAGGGCTTTGTAATATATGAACTTTTACCAGAGTTGCACTGCCACTGCTTGAACCACCAGCACTATGAAGAGGATTATGAAAGTTTAGGGTAGGTCCACTATGACTGGTGAAACTGGACCCTGAGACGCAAAGATTTTCACATGATGTCTTGCCTATGATGTGGCCACCTTTGACATGAAAGGAGAAAAAAGGAGAAAAAATCTGAACTGGGAAAAAACTCCTTCTTGAATACCAAAATTCAAGAAAATTTTTTTCTCATCATGTACTGTTCAACATAACATGGTTCTGTGTAAAATGTTACTCAGAGAGTTCACATAATTTGGGTGTCAGTTTGTTATACTGTACAGTTGTTTTATAATACATGATACTGCAATTACTTGTGTGTAGTTAACAAAAACTCAATTCCTCATTGAATTCTATTAAAGTCTCAATACGTGTTTGAACATTGAGGAATTTCAGAAAACAAGCTTCCGAAGAAGATTCATTGTTTCTTACTCTAAATGCACTCCGACCAGGTTGGTTTAATGGAGAAAAGTTGTCCCAATCGAAAGAAAGAAATTTATTTTCTTTTGCCCTTACGGTGCTAATGATTTACCGTCAAAACACTGCGACCTATCATATCAGCATGTTCATTACACAAATGTAACCTATCTATACTTGTATCGTCCACTTTTTGTACCAATTTCACGGAGGAAAGTCTGAAAACACCTGTTAATTCCTTGCAATGGAAGGAAATGACACAATTTCGGAAGCTACATCCCAAAGAACGGAAGAAAGATACTATTCAAGAGAAGGGACCTAACACAGGCTAGCCATGAGAGTGAAAGTAAGTCCTAAGCGTTAACAAATCTTTACAAAAAGTTTAAGGACAGATAACTCAATACAAATAATGATTATTGATATGAAAATTGCAAAGAACGGTGTTATTTTTACTGAGCATTTAGGGCAGTAAGCTGGAAAGGTCAAAGTTACAATTTGGCAAACACACATTGAAAATTTAAGTTCTACCAATTCCATTTAATTACCATCTGAGCTGGAAAATTAAAGAGTATTATTGAAGTTATTCTAATGCTGAGGATATAAAGGGTAAGGCATCCATCAAATGCCAATTCTATTGATTCCAAGATGCAATATGACATAAATTATCGAATACCCTCAGGTTGACAGGCCATATCTTGTTGTCTGTTTCTATCTGAGTATATTGCTAGATGTCACATCCAGGGCTAGTCGCCCATGTCATCTTCGTACCTGCATCAAGAATAGACGTGACAACGGTGGCATCATACTCTGGGTAGTAACCTTCTAAAGCAGCACATCCAACCGTCATAGGTGCTCCCGCTACGCCAACATTATCTTTAATGCCTACTGTCATGCCAGCCAACTTTCCCTGTTTGGAACCTTTGATATCAACTCTCCAGCACCTGCGAAAGATGATGTTACACTGTAGAGCTCTGTTCATTGTCAATATTAAAGAAGACAGATAAATATCACATTCCTCTCCCCTCCACACACACCCTCGGCATCACACTCCCAATTCATATAATAGGCTCCCACACACACCCTCGGCACCACACTCCCAATTCATAAAATAGGCTCATAAAGTTCTGTTGATAAATATTAGAAAGGAACTAGTTTTCCCTATGCTTTCACTTTTTTTTACCATCTTTAACATGTGTTTTAAACTTACCGATGGCAAGTAAAGATTTTGTTCTCCATAACATTATACTATCATTATAATAATTCACACTGGGGAATGTCGAATAACTCCAACACTGGTAAACTAAAGAACATAAAATGATATATTGTGGCTTACTTTGTAGTATGCTGGAACAGTTTTTGTAGTAAATTTTAAGACTTTAAAATTTCGGGCCAAACTGAAGATCTTTAGAAGGATTTTCTGGTGACTGAAGTTGCTTGCCAAAATTTTCAGCATCGTTATGCCAAAACCACATCTTCATGCCACGAAAGTGTCCATTAGCTATAGGTTGCATCTAAAAACCCGCAGTTTGTGCTGAATGGCAGGTTTTTCCAGTTGGTTTAGCTGAGTGATCAGTCCCATCTTTTCACACCTCAGTTGAGCTGCCTATTCGCCTATTATGCAACTCTTCACACAGCTAGTAGCCAAATCACTATCAAGTCAAGGCAGACATGGCAAGGTGTGAACAAATCAACTCTTCCAAACTAATCAGTCTGTTTGCAGAAGAGATAAAGTTTTCAAATTTGCTTTTATTCTGATGTGTTAGCCATACACAGTAAATTGGCATCATTTCCTCAAAACTTTCTTCCCCACAACAACACCCCCCCCCCCCTTGTTCCCCTTTCTTGCCTCCTTTCCTCCATATTTGACAATACCCTAGTTCAATTCCCAGGTTGGCATCAACTTCCATTTGTAGTTCATTCTCTCAATACAACCAAACTCACATTTGATTGCTGCCGACATTAGAAACTTTCATAATATGTAACTTATTGTGTACTCAGCTGGCAAATCAATTAATTTACAGCTTAGCTCGCCTAGGTCAACACTAGTCTGTGCAGTTGGCTATAATTAGTCTTATTAATGGTCATACCTTTCACTTGTGATGTATCATGTAAATTATTTCTATTGTTCTACGAAAGTCTTGCCTTTCACCCTTCTTGAATATTCATTATTTCATAGCTTGTTGCCAAAAAAGTACTGTCTTGATAATGAAAGGTGGCCTTTGTTTACAAATCATGCGTAATGGTAGTGTTCTACCTCTTGCATAACTTTCTTGCCTTAACCACAAATCCACGCCACTTGCTATAGAATCTGCAGAGAGGAAAGGTCCATTCAAAAATTCTCGCTGTTTTTATCATTATTTTAACCAAGAATTAACTAGTGTCTTGATCAATTAGCCATCGAGATGTGAGTGAACACTGTTCCACATTGTTGCTGTTTCCTCCACCGCCCTTATTCTTATAAATACTTAATCCTTGAACTGATTTGAAAGCACTAATCACTGGCCATTAAACCTAGTGATATTCTGGAACCACAATAGAGAGACGAAAGATAAATTTTGCTTGTTTATTTCATTTTGTTCGAGTCTCCACACACTGTTAACTCACCATCCATTCAGTTTGTTATTCTCCTTTTTAGGTCGATAACCTGGAGTACGAGGAAACTTCACAGGCAGACCAGGCTCTGGTAATTTATCAATAATGGAAAATCCATCGCAAAGCGACTGCATCAGTGCTTGGTATTCTTTCAATTCATCCTCCTTAACGTCAACATCAAGATTTCTTGCTATTTCTTGAAGCTGAGGGAGGGATGGCAACTTCACTGATGCCTCAGAGTATAACTTCTCTGACAAATCAAAACAAAAGGCCAAGTAAAGTTGATTTTGTTACTTTTTATGCTAGAGGATATTAAGATCTCTTAACGATACACTTCATTTCCAAACAGAAACCGGAAAAAATGTGGGGCAAGGCTATTTAATTTGCTTTAAGATAATACTAACATGTAAGAATTTCTGGGAGACAAAATATTTAGAAACAATTTTCAGTGTAATCAGAATATTGTACATAATTCTATGAATTCATAATCATCTCATGTTAGCTGAAACTTAGTTTTACTTCAGAGGTTGTATCATAGTGTTGGTATTATGTAACTGCATGGTTAATTCCCTCAACTTACAAGGAATGTTACAACACTTGAAACACCTAAACATCACATTCTTATTGCATTGCAATCTTCAAATTAAAATATTTGTCTGATGCATAATTAAACCCACTGATCCTAGGCTTTAGAACAGCACAAGTAACATACTGTAGGCCATTGATACAGATCAAGAAAATAGTTCCATTCATTAAAAAAAACTAGACTATGCCCTAGAAAAAAATGCAATCCTTCCAAATGTAAAAATGTGCTAGTTTCTAGTACAACATTGGCAAACATTCATGTTGCCTAGACCCAAATTTCATATTTTCCAAGGTAAAGAATTGCTAGGCCTCTAGGAAGTTCCAACCACCTATATGTCTGTCACGGTGGTCTACACATGCAGTGCCCGTATAAGTAGTCCTTCCTGCAACTAGTCTAGCTAGAACCAATCAACCCCTTCAATGCTTCCGATGTTTTCTACACAAAGTTACCTTTAGAAAGCTGCAAAGTGCAAGAGGGAACATTATACTGCGTTAGGCCTAATGTCGTGTAGCAAAATGCAACATTGACCAGTACACACTGTACCTGTGGAAATCCCAGTTAATATGACTTAGCTATGCTAATAAGTAATATATCCCTACGATTTGTCTAGTTTGTAGTGTAACCTAGAAGTAGTAATGTCTGACTCCCAACGTATGCCGCACTGCATTGATATATTAACAAGTCAACCTTCTTATTCAATTAAGTTCCATACCTGACATGATGATGATCAAGAATAAATATGGTGTTTCGCAATAGAACTTTGATTCAGCTGGTCCAGGTCAACTGAACACAATGAAATTATATTCGTTATAAGAAAACAAAAATAAAGTTATCTGACCAGTTTCGTAGTACGATGTTATGCCAAAAATATCCCGAGTTCAAGTCACTCCAAGATTAATGTATGTCGTCCAGTTACAACCCTTATCTGTACTAGGAAGAAAAATAACGGTACGGTTCTGTGATTTTGTGTTGTGAAGACGCATAGAAATTGATCAATTTCTATGGGTTGACGTCGATGACAAATAAACATAAGCAAACATGACATCAGATACATGGATGATTGAAGCCATAAAAATGGTAACAAGTGATAACTGTAATCGTGAGTGTTTTTTTGAGAACTCATTGGAATGCTCACCTAGGCTTTACGTAGACTTATTCACTTAGGCATAACGTTAGTTTAGTCGGACTAGCCTACATTTAGGCATAGCCAAGGCTAAGTAGACCTAGCCTAGTACTAGTAGTAGTAGTAGCTAGTATAGGCTTAGGCAATGCTGCTGACAAAGTTTGAAAAACAATATCAATATGAGTGATGGGAACGGAGAGGAGGAGGGAATGACCGTACAAATTACTACGCGGTAGCCTATAGGCCGTTGCTTACCGGTCTGGAATTACTTAAAATCACTAGGCTAGGCCTTACATCGTTTTCCATTTTCAGTTACATCTTTACTTAAATAGTCAAAGTATTGATAGGGAGGAAGGCTTCATGTGTATTCTTCAATAATTTTATCATTTGGTGATATTCTATCTATCCTGCTGTTTTTAAGTGTAAATTTCGGTGAACATTTGTTACCATGACCGCCATAGAAAGTTTTGATCATGTTCGTTTGATCATGATCTATGTTCGTTTACTTTTACATGTGTACCCTGTATATACAGTAGGCCTAGCCTTAGAAGTATAATCACTCACGGTAATGCGTGCTTGCATACTTTGAATGCAACAAAATTTGACCTTTGCATTCTTGGTCAGCTCATAGTACACCACCCCTGCGTCAAATTTAACAGAACTTTACCGTACTTGAAAGTATCTTGAAAGCAACATTTGATAGGTCCATTAATACACAAGGGACATCACCATTTAACAATAAGGGCTGACTGTATAGTTTCTACAGACTTCTAGCTAATCTGTAAACAGTGGGGACCTCCTAGAGCACTAGTTTTAGTACACAGTTATGAAAGAAGATGTAGGATAGGCCATGTGAAAGTATGGTATGGTGGTGCAGTATAAGTGCCATTACTTTCTTGTAAGAAACTATTGGCTTGCAAAGTATACTTTTAATTATCTCCAATTGCTTATAAGTAGTTATAACTACAGCAGTTTTATGCGAATATACCCCAAAAATGCAAATAAGAAATTCTTCAGTCACGCAAACCACATTTCATGAGTAGTTCATTCAATGGGGCATTTAACTGTTAAACTTGAAAGGCTGGAGGTATCCAAGATATGTTTCAGGGATGAGAGATTTAAAATAAGCAATGCATTTTGCATCTAAGCACACATTTTAATCTTTTGCCAAATGGGGCCAAAGGCACTTTACCCGCTGGGCTGGACCACTGATCTGTACACTAACTGGATTGGCGGCTCGCCGCTTCTGAGCGCTAGTTGGTCTATTCCCTGTGAAGCTACCGGAAGTGGGTTTGCGGCCATCTTGAATCACCCAAAAAGACGCCAAACATTTCTTGTTCTATTGTAACTAGGTACGGGATCGGCAGTCAGCACTTCGCATTATCCTAAAAGAAATAACTTTACCTCACTTGTTTAGTAACTTTACCTCACTCGTTTAATATCTGATGTTTTGAAAAGAATGCCTGTTCAGCCTATGGATGCACACACCGGGATGTTCGTGGAAAACTAGAAAAGGGGTTAACCTTTCACAGGTAGGCTATGCCGATTACCTGGGATGAATTCTAGTTAGTCTTTTGTACTACGTTGTATGCACTGGCGAGAATATGGACGTGTTTCGCGAAAGAAATAACATGATAAGTAACATTAGCTTTTCGACATATTTAGGTCTACTTGCATCAAAGTACAGTTTTCAGTACACTGCGTGACGTACTGAATACATGAGGAATTATGTGTAGCTTAATAATTGAAAGGGTATACATATGCTTACCACCTAACTCAGTTTTGAAAACAGAGTTGTTGCCTAACTCAAGTCACAAGCCTAAGCTTGACTTATTTGGAAATTTGAAGCCTCTCCTTTTATGAATGAGTATTACTAAGGACAGGTTACAATTCAATTGGTGAAATTATTTCGTTTCTACGGATGAATTTTATATTTATATTAAAAATTTTGATGTTTTGTTTATGTAATTTGCAGATTACTCCAACTCGTAAGCCACCATCTGCAAGACAATCCAGCCCAATCCCAAGTACAAAACATAAATTACCAAATGCGGAGTGCAGTGAACATGGAGTACCCCTGGAGATCCTACATATGCTATAATGGAGTCTCCTAGAAAGCTAAAGCGCAAAATACCCGACATCACATACATTTTCATGCATACTGGGTTGAAACTATTTATCTTTTCATTCTTTTTATGTCAAGAGACATGTTCAAGGGCATAAGAGACCTCATTGAGAAAGTTTCATGAGAGCAATATAAGCAGAAAGACATGACAGTAATCACACATGGAGGAACATGGGGGATGTGGCTGAACATTCCAAGTGTTAAAATGATAGAACTTATAGTAAAGATTTTGTCAGTACTTTTATGCTCTGTTGCCATCATAATTATCACATTTCTGCCATCCAATCATACAGTTAATGAAGAAGAAGTTTAAGTTTCATTATGTTTTAAAACAATATGGAAACATTTCTCTGACCTCAAGTGGCAAAACATCTCGTGATTTCTATTGTTTGGTGTCGAAGTTCTTGCCGGAATTTGTTTTTGTATAGGTTAAATGATAATTTTCAAGCACTAGAAGCATTTCATGGATTTGCAGGTTCCACCCTATGTATTTTTTTACTTTTTATACATAAGGACCTTACCTTTATAGTCTTTTTGGAAAGTTCCATGACATTTTTAACCACCTGAAGCATTGCACTGACTTCCTCTGCCCATACTGTAATGTTTTCAGATTATGAAATGTGAAGTTCTTACCATTATACATTTCTTAACAATATTTTTATAATATTCTTTTATATATGAAGTTCTTGCTGATTTACTTTTATTTATTTTTATAAATTTTAACCACCAGAAACATTGCATTGACTTCCAGGGTCCCAAGTGTAATGATTTTAAATTTTCTGGAAATGAAGTTCTTGTTGGACTTTTTAAGGGGACAAACTAAAACGAATGAAAGCGAATGACCGAATGACAATTGACTTTGTACAGGGTTAATTATCATTCGCGAATGACAGCGAATGACAACGAATGACAACGAAGGACGGTGGTGAGAAGAGATAGAATGATTAACGGAGTGTAGTAAATGCGGTTATTGGTTTTCTGCGCAAAAATGATTTGAGGAAAATCGCATGTTACGTGGACCACGTGGTTGCAGGGTTTTGGTGTAATTTACGGATAGAAACCACAGGGAAAGTTTTTGTGTGAGAATGCGCTTGAGTGCTGTGCTTTTTACCTCTGTAGATTTATATAGAAAGATAACTGAAGCCGTTTCAAGATTATAGTATTGTTAGTTTCTAACAATTAATATCGGAAAAATGACGTTACATTTACTTTTTAAAATCAGACTTACAATTTCGCTTACTTTTAGGTGCGTTTTTATCTTGTCCGTACTTTACTAGATCTAGATACCCACGAAGTCTGAACTGTGATATCCGGTTGAAGCAAATGTCTGTGCTGTCATTACTGTCATTCGTTTTAGTCAACGCAATTTTTTAGTGTGTACAACATATTGTCATTCGTTATGTGTAACGCAGTTGTCATTCGTTTTAGTAACACCCTTTTTAAGTGCTAACAAGTCACTACAATCAATACTATTACAACTGTGTAACTTAAACTGAATATATTTAAAGAAAAGGATATTTGTTTCCATTATGTGCTTTCATAGTTTACCTTGTCGGTTCTCTATTCGTAATCATTTAAGGGTAAAGCTGAAACTGCAAGCACCCAACCAGTAAAGACAATAGCATTATAGCATAAACATGAAATACCAGAGTTTATGACTCACGAGATTGCACTTAGACTACAACTGTTTGAAAACTTCGAATTTTTGAGTCCCCCCTCCACCCCCCCCCCCCCCCCCGCCACATCAACCCCTCAATGTTGCTTTCGACCAAGAATATATTCAGAAAGGCTTTTGAGTTGTCCATATTGATCTGCTTTTGCAACCCTCATTTTACTTGGTCAATTAACTGCAATAAAAAATCAATCTTATATTGAGTACGGGGGCACGTCTCCCGACCACCTCCCCCCCCCCACCACCTCAGTGACACACACCTAATATCAGCGCCCTTCTCTTGTCTTGGATACTTTCTGTCTACAAGAAAACAGTCATTAAATCAACGTTCAAATATCGCTAGCATACAAAATCAGTGAACCGTATCGCTCTTCTTGGGTGAACAAACATGGCAGACAGTAACTTCCGGTGGCTTCACAGAGTAGGCCTGTTGCTCCAATCCAGTTAGTGTACAGATCAGTGGGCTGGACATTCAGGATGGTGAGCTGAGAGTTGAACTGATCCTTTCTCATACACAAGCCCTGCAGTGTAAAACAGACTGATGAGTACTTCTCATTCCTATTGTATTGTACTAATCACTGTTTCATTATTAGGCCACAACTGCTCTGCAGCAAGGTGAAGTACCAGTTGGCTGTCTCCTAGTTCATAAAGGCGAGATTATTGGAAGGGGTAAAAATGGAGTTAACTGCTCTAAAAATGTGAGTAATGCATATTGTAATTTCTTCTTTACCTCCAGGGAAAGTTGAATGACCCACAGTACAGTGATTTATGCTCTGCACATATAGTAACAACAAACATAATTATACATATACAGGTATAAGTTATCATATTGTTGAAACTTCATTGATATATAGGATGAACTAAAATTTTGCTGCATTCTAAAGATTGTTGCAAATTTTCAAAATTATTTCCCTTCATTGCTTTGACCCTCAAAACTAGTTTTCTAAGTGTTGAGGAATGTTCAACTTGATCCCTGTTCCCTTGGTAACCCTGTGTTGTGATTCCCATTGCCTTGTCATGACTCATAAATTTCGAAAGCTTAAATTTGTGGCTACTCTGTGCTGCGGATGAACAATTGATTTAATAGCAATAAATATTTATTGCACATTACAGTATCTGTAGGTTAAAACATAAATTTATAAAAACTCTTCTTGAATTGGAAGTGAACTCTCAGATACAATCCAAGACATTGTCCACTGATCCAATCTTTGTTGTATTCTGCTACCCATCTTGGCAACCCATCAATATCAATAGCTTGGGAAGTGTGTAATAAATTGCTCAGTGAGGAAGATACCCTTGATGTTTGATAGTGATCATTCTTTGAATTTTAGCATATTTTAAGCCAGTATTGGTGATCTTTTGAAACCAAGGCAGTACTTGATAGTAATTCTGTAGCAGGGATCAAATCGAGCAGGGCAAGTAAGAAGTTGCCTTGGATTTTCATAGTATTGAGAGGGTACCACAGCCGATTTCAGCCTTCAAAAGGGAACCTGTTCTGTAGGGTGTGCCTAGTGCAGACCTTGGCATTTGGCATAAATGAGAACTAAAGGTAGAAGTTTATAATCAAAAGTTGCCATTAACTGCATTTTATCACTCTTGGTACTGGAATTGATGGACAAATCCTTGATAGCCTTTGTATGAAACATTGCTCTTAATTGTGTACCTGTAGCAATCTGGTTGAGAGTTATGCCTTATAACCTGACTACCAGAATTTAACTTTGAAATATATTTGTGTAACATTTAACAAAAGACCTGTTTTTTTGTTTTTTTTGGTACCTTAAAACAGGCAACGAGGCATGCCGAGATGTTAGCAATCGAGGAAGCTCTTGACTGGTGCAAGAATGACAATCTTGACAAAGACGCTGTGTTCTCTGAGACAGACCTGTATGTTAATGTTGAACCGTGTGTCATGTGTGCAGGAGCATTACGATTATTAGGTACAGTCATTTGGTAGAGGTCAAATGATGTGGCACAGCTGTCACAGTCTGAACAACCTTTTAAACTTGATAATTGCAAAATTAAAGTTCCAATTAATCTGTGAATTCTCCAATGCTATGATTTTCTTTGTTGTACATAGTTTGGTCAATTCAGTTCAGTTTAGTTCTGTGAAGGGTTGTATAGGTCTTTAACTGAACATAGCTGGCATCCAGGTAATGAAATCTGCTTCAGAGCTCATACTCTTTCTTTAAACACACTCAAGTCGACCCTTATCAGTTTTCAATAGGTCAACAGGTCTAGTATATCAAATGGTGGGGGGGGGGGGGGGAGACTCAGGGGTCAATGCTCAAATGGATCTCAAATGGTATCAAATTGGCCATTTTCTCTGTGAATTATATTAGGTGACTTTGCTTTTGCTTGTGTATAAACACTGTCATGAAGAGCTCTGCTTCATGATTAACAATTATTAAAGGGATTATTGGTGGCAGAGCTGCTTTGCTAGCTCCAAATAGGTAAACGAAAATGTCCTTTTATTCATACATCTGTTTCTATATTTCACATAAAAAGACTGTTCTTTCTTGTATGGAATAAAACTTCTGCACTGTAAAATCCATACCAGTGGATTAAATGGTTGATGCTCGCAAGGGAGTGGCATTTTCAGTAAAAGCTTTGATCCACTTCAGGGAAAAATCAAGGTTTTAGCCATTCAAAATACTACTGTAGGTCCTATTCAATCAGCCATATCTTGAGTTAGGAACAAGATCTTGAAATGGGGCTTCCAACTAGCTTTGTTGCATATAAGTGTTACATTGTTGACCACTGGAATATTTCTCTTAAACAATTCTGACTGCATTCTAATTCCTAGATTTCTCTGATATTCTAACATCTATTTGCCTATTCTTTTACTATGACAGGAATAAGACGTGTTGTATACGGCTGTCAAAATGAAAGATTTGGTGGCTGTGGATCCATTCTTAACGTTGCTTCAGATCAAAGATCTGGGGATGGTCAACCGATTATTCAGGTGATTTAAGCTCAATCTGGGCAGGTCAGATTTGAGAGAGAAGTGGGGAGGGGGGTGTTAGTCAAGACAGGTACCTCTATCATGCTAACAACTTTGGGAGAGATGAGGGGGGTGGGGTGTTACTCAAGACAGATACCTCTTTCATGCTAACAGCTTTGGGAGAGACGAGGGGGGAGGTGTAACTCAAGACAGGTACCTCTATCATGCTAACAGCTTTGGGAGAGACGAGGGGGGAGGTGTAACTCAAGACAGATACCTCTTTCATGCTAACAGCTTTGGGAGAGACGAGGGGGGAGGTGTAACTCAAGACAGGTACCTCTATCATGCTAACAGCTTTGGGAGAGACGAGGGGGGAGGTGTAACTCAAGACAGGTACCTCTATCATGCTAACAGCTTTGGGAGAGACGAGGGGGGAGGTGTAACTCAAGACAGGTACCTCTATCATGCTAACAGCTTTGGGAGAGACGAGGGGGGAGGTGTAACTCAAGACAGGTACCTCTATCATGCTAACAGCTTTGGGAGAGACGAGGGGGGAGGTGTAACTCAAGACAGGTACCTCTATCATGCTAACAGCTTTGGGAGAGACGAGGGGGGGAGGTGTAACTCAAGACAGGTACCTCTATCATGCTAACAGCTTTGGGAGAGACGAGGGGGGAGGTGTAACTCAAGACAGGTACCTCTATCATGCTAACAGCTTTGGGAGAGACGAGGGGGGAGGTGTAACTCAAGACAGGTACCTCTATCATGCTAACAGCTTTGGGAGAGACGAGGGGGGAGGTGTAACTCAAGACAGGTACCTCTATCATGCTAACAGCTTTGGGAGAGACGAGGGGGGAGGTGTAACTCAAGACAGGTACCTCTATCATGCTAACAGCTTTGGGAGAGACGAGGGGGGAGGTGTAACACAAGACAGGTACCTCTATCATGCTAACAGCTTTGGGAGAGACGAGGGGGGAGGTGTAACTCAAGACAGGTACCTCTATCATGCTAACAGCTTTGGGAGAGACGAGGGGGGAGGTGTAACTCAAGACAGGTACCTCTATCATGCTAACAGCTTTGGGAGAGACGAGGGGGGTGGGGTGTTACTCAAGACAGCTACCTCTTTCATGCTAACAGCTTTGGGAGAGACGAGGGGGGGAGGTGTAACTCAAGACAGGTACCTCTATCATGCTAACAGCTTTGGGAGAGACGAGGGGGGTGGGGTGTTACTCAAGACAGATACCTCTTTCATGCTAACAGCTTTGGGAGAGACGAGGGGGGAGGTGTAACTCAAGACAGGTACCTCTTTCATGCTAACAGCTTTGGGAGAGACGAGGGGGGAGGTGTAACTCAAGACAGGTACCTCTTTCATGCTAACAGCTTTGGGAGAGACGAGGGGGGAGGTGTAACTCAAGACAGGTACCTCTTTCATGCTAACAGCTTTGGGAGAGACGAGGGGGGGGAGGTGTAACTCAAGACAGGTACCTCTTTCATGCTAACAGCTTTGGGAGAGACGAGGGGGGGGGAGGTGTAACTCAAGACAGGTACCTCTTTCATGCTAACAGCTTTGGGAGAGACGAGGGGGGGGGAGGTGTAACTCAAGACAGGTACCTCTATCATGCTAACAGCTTTGGGAGAGACGAGGGGGGGAGGTGTAACTCAAGACAGGTACCTCTTTCATGCTAACAGCTTTGGGAGAGACGAGGGGGGAGGTGTAACTCAAGACAGGTACCTCTATCATGCTAACAGCTTTGGGAGAGACGAGGGGGGGAGGTGTAACTCAAGACAGGTACCTCTTTCATGCTAACAGCTTTGGGAGAGACGAGGGGGGAGGTGTAACTCAAGACAGGTACCTCTATCATGCTAACAGCTTTGGGAGAGACGAGGGGGGGAGGTGTAACTCAAGACAGGTACCTCTTTCATGCTAACAGCTTTGGGAGAGACGAGGGGGGAGGTGTAACTCAAGACAGGTACCTCTATCATGCTAACAGCTTTGGGAGAGACGAGGGGGGGAGGTGTAACTCAAGACAGGTACCTCTTTCATGCTAACAGCTTTGGGAGAGACGAGGGGGGAGGTGTAACACAAGACAGGTACCTCTATCATGCTAACAGCTTTGGGAGAGACGAGGGGGGAGGTGTAACTCAAGACAGGTACCTCTATCATGCTAACAGCTTTGGGAGAGACGAGGGGGGAGGTGTAACTCAAGACAGGTACCTCTATCATGCTAACAGCTTTGGGAGAGACGAGGGGGGAGGTGTAACTCAAGACAGGTACCTCTATCATGCTAACAGCTTTGGGAGAGACGAGGGGGGGAGGTGTAACTCAAGACAGGTACCTCTATCATGCTAACAGCTTTGGGAGAGACGAGGGGGGAGGTGTAACTCAAGACAGGTACCTCTATCATGCTAACAGCTTTGGGAGAGACGAGGGGGGAGGTGTAACTCAAGACAGGTACCTCTATCATGCTAACAGCTTTGGGAGAGACGAGGGGGGAGGTGTAACTCAAGACAGGTACCTCTATCATGCTAACAGCTTTGGGAGAGACGAGGGGGGAGGTGTAACTCAAGACAGGTACCTCTATCATGCTAACAGCTTTGGGAGAGACGAGGGGGGAGGTGTAACTCAAGACAGGTACCTCTATCATGCTAACAGCTTTGGGAGAGACGAGGGGGGAGGTGTAACTCAAGACAGGTACCTCTATCATGCTAACAGCTTTGGGAGAGACGAGGGGGGAGGTGTAACTCAAGACAGGTACCTCTATCATGCTAACAGCTTTGGGAGAGACAAGGGGGAGGTGTAACTCAAGACAGGTACCTCTATCATGCTAACAGCTTTGGGAGAGACAAGGGGGGAGGTGTAACTCAAGACAGGTACCTCTATCATGCTAACAGCTTTGGGAGAGACGAGGGGGGAGGTGTAACTCAAGACAGGTACCTCTATCATGCTAACAGCTTTGGGAGAGACGAGGGGGGAGGTGTAACTCAAGACAGGTACCTCTATCATGCTAACAGCTTTGGGAGAGACGAGGGGGGAGGTGTAACTCAAGACAGGTACCTCTATCATGCTAACAGCTTTGGGAGAGACGAGGGGGGAGGTGTAACTCAAGACAGGTACCTCTATCATGCTAACAGCTTTGGGAGAGACGAGGGGGGAGGTGTAACTCAAGACAGGTACCTCTATCATGCTAACAGCTTTGGGAGAGACGAGGGGGAGGGGAGGTGTAACTCAAGACAGGTACCTCTATCATGCTAACAGCTTTGGGAGAGACGAGGGGGGAGGTGTAACTCAAGACAGGTACCTCTATCATGCTAACAGCTTTGGGAGAGACGAGGGGGGAGGTGTAACTCAAGACAGGTACCTCTTTCATGCTAACAGCTTTGGGAGAGACGAGGGGGAGGGGAGGTGTAACTCAAGACAGGTACCTCTATCATGCTAACAGCTTTGGGAGAGACGAGGGGGAGGGGAGGTGTAACTCAAGACAGGTACCTCTATCATGCTAACAGCTTTGGGAGAGACGAGGGGGGAGGTGTAACTCAAGACAGGTACCTCTTTCATGCTAACAGCTTTGGGAGAGACGAGGGGGGGAGGTGTAACTCAAGACAGGTACCTCTATCATGCTAACAGCTTTGGGAGAGACGAGGGGGAGGGGGAGAGGTGTAACTCAAGACAGGTACCTCTATCATGCTAACAGCTTTGGGAGAGACGAGGGGGAGGGGGAGAGGTGTAACTCAAGACAGGTACCTCTATCATGCTAACAGCTTTGGGAGAGACGAGGGGGAGGGGGGAGGTGTAACTCAAGACAGGTACAGTACCTCTATCACATGGACCGATAATGGGTTTGTCTGATTTAAGACTTAAATTTTGTTTGAATTATGTTGATGGCCTTCTTCTCTCTCTCCTTTAGTGTGTCCCTGGAGTGTTTGCAGATACTTCAGTTCAACTCTTGAAGGAATTTTACAAGGGACAGAACCCAAACGGTAAGAATGTACATTGTTCCCCTTGTTTGAAATTTGCCAAGTTCATATCAGAAAAACAGGTGACTTCCTTCAAAGAGTGCATTTGATTTCTAAGAAACTTCCAAGGGCCCAGATGTGCTAACCTATTGCTGTGGGCCCAGGTGTGTTAACCTATTGCTCTGGGCCCAGGTGTGCTAACCTATTGCTCTGGGCCCAGGTGTGTTAACCTATTGCTCTGGGCCCAGGTGTGCTAACGTATTGCTCTGGGCCCAGGTGTGCTAACCTATTGCTCTGGGCCCAGGTGTGCTAACCTATTGCTCTGGGCCCAGGTGTGCTAACCTATTGCTCTGGGCCCAGGTGTGCTAACCTATTGCTCTGGGCCCAGGTGTGTTAACCTATTGCTCTGGGCCCAGGTGTGTTAACCTATTGCTCTGGGCCCAGGTGTGTTAACCTATTGCTCTGGGCCCAGGTATTCTGCCCTATTGTCAGGACAGCCACTCTGCCCCCTCCAGTTGACTGCTTACCTGAGTTAGTTCATTGTTTAATCCAATAGATTAGAACTTTTGGGCCTATGAAAACAACATGCATTCTTGCTTGACCTTTGTGGTAAGCGAACCTTGGTAAGTTTCATTCTTGCAGTCACTACGTCAATAGTGGGAGTCAATTTATAAAGGTTGTAACATAATTTTAAGCAAAACGTGTCATTCACGAAGTTAATCTGTACAATAAATTTAAATTCTTATTGCAATACCTGACATGTGTATGCACAGCCACAGTCCTCTTGTTTTATCAACTGTGTAATATGATGCATGATCAGCTAGACCATTAAAAATATCAACATCAGTATCAGATAGACTGGTTCAATACCAGTACAAGTGAAGGTCTAAAGAAAATAATATGCTTCTAGAATTTTTTGAAATGTTTATGGTTTCATGCCAAATGTTTTGAAGTTGTTCCGGGTGCAATGTTTGTGGATGCAGTCAACAGGTTTATTATAGGACCATTGCCTTTCAGTTAAGTAGTTGATTGTGGTATCACCATATTTTCACAATTTCCAAGCAAAATGCAGTTTGAATTCTGTGTGAAGAATAATTTATAATTCTTTTGAATATATGTATGGTACTGTAGTCAGTGAAACAGTTGTACTCTCTGCTCCCATATTTGATATGCATTTTTCTGTTTATAATATTAATTTTAATCTTTGCCTGTATTGTAATCTACCACTGAATGCAGAAATTATATTTTGCTTTTCATTCCCCTCTCTTCTGTATTTTTAGCTCCAAATCCAAAAATGAAGAGATTTCAGGATGTGAGCCAAACCTCTTTACCAGTTCTTGATGTCTCACAATCAGTGGACTTTACTTGATCAACAAATTTGCTAAATCAGCTGATGTGAAGTAGAAGCTAAGTTGTGAGTTAATGTATAGTGGCTGTTCACATACATCAAGCTGATACAGCTAAGTGGTGAGTCAATGCATAGTGGCTGTTCACATACATCAAGCTGATACAGCGAAGTTGTGAGTTAGTGCATAGTGACTGTTCACATACATCAAGCTGATACAGCTAAGTGGTGAGTCAATGCATAGTGGCTGTTCACATACATCAAGCTGATACAGCTAAGTGGTGAGTCAATGCATAGTGGCTGTTCACATACATCAAGCTGATACAGCGAAGTTGTGAGTTAGTGCATAGTGACTGTTCACATACATCAAGCTGATACAGCTAAGTGGTGAGTCAATGCATAGTGGCTGTTCACATACATCAAGCTGATACAGCGAAGTTGTGAGTTAGTGCATAGTGACTGTTCACATACATCAAGCTGATACAGCTAAGTGGTGAGTCAATGCATAGTGGCTGTTCACATACATCAAGCTGATACAGCGAAGTTGTGAGTTAGTGCATAGTGACTGTTCACATACATCAGGCTGATACAGCTAAGTGGTGAGTCAATGCATAGTGGCTGTTCACATACATCAAGCTGATACAGCTAAGTTGTGAGTTAGTGCATAGTGACTGTTCACATACATCAGGCTGATACAGCTAAGTTGTGAGTTAGTGCATAGTGGCTGTTCACATACATCAAGCTGATACAGCTAAGTTGTGAGTTAGTGCATAGTGACTGTTCACATACATCAGGCTGATACAGCTAAGTGGTGAGTCAATGCATAGTGGCTGTTCACATACATCAAGCTGATACAGCGAAGTTGTGAGTTAGTGCATAGTGACTGTTCACATACATCAAGCTGATACAGCTAAGTGGTGAGTCAATGCATAGTGGCTGTTCACATACATCAAGCTGATACAGCGAAGTTGTGAGTTAGTGCATAGTGACTGTTCACATACATCAAGCTGATACAGCTAAGTGGTGAGTCAATGCATAGTGGCTGTTCACATACATCAAGCTGATACAGCGAAGTTGTGAGTTAGTGCATAGTGACTGTTCACATACATCAGGCTGATACAGCTAAGTGGTGAGTCAATGCATAGTGGCTGTTCACATACATCAAGCTGATACAGCTAAGTTGTGAGTTAGTGCATAGTGACTGTTCACATACATCAGGCTGATACAGCTAAGTTGTGAGTTAGTGCATAGTGGCTGTTCACATACATCAAGCTGATACAGCTAAGTTGTGAGTTAGTGCATAGTGACTGTTCACATACATCAGGCTGATACAGCTAAGTGGTGAGTCAATGCATAGTGGCTGTTCACATACATCAAGCTGATACATCTAAGTTGTGAGTTAATGCATAGTGGCTCTCCACATACATCAGGCTGATACAGCTAAGTGGTGAGTCAATGCATAGTGGCTGTTCACATACATCAAGCTGATACAGCGAAGTGGTGAGTCAATGCATAGTGGCTGTTCACATACATCAAGCTGATACATCTAAGTTGTGAGTTAATGCATAGTGGCTGTTCACATACATCAAGCTGATACAGCGAAGTGGTGAGTTAATGCATAGTGGCTGTTCACATACATCAAGCTGATACATCTAAGTTGTGAGTTAATGCATAGTGGCTGTTCACATACATCAAGCTGATACAGCTAAGTTGTGAGTTAATGCATAGTGGCTGTTCACATACACAAAGCTGATACAGCTAAGAGGTGAGTCAATGCATAGTGGCTGTTCACATACATCAAGCTGATACTGCAAAGTGGTGAGTTAATGCATAGTGGCTGTTCACATACATCAAGTTTAATGCTATACCAAACCAAACTGTGCATTGCTTAAATCACATGAAAACTCAAGCAGACACTTTACCAGAATTATTGACTACTGAAACCTGTTATCTGTTGAAATGTCACTGATTTAACATTGAAGTAATTCATTTGTAACAAAGAAAATTTTGGATCTAATATATGCTGAGATCTAATATATGCTGGGATCAGGTACATAGCCAGGGGGGAGCGGGGGTGCGACTGCTCTACCCCCCCTTTCAGTGTCAAAAAAAATGTTTGAAAAACTTTTTTTAGCATGGTATTTTGTCAGTGCTCTTTTGATCTTTAATACTCGTCAGCTCCGTTAACTCGATAATAATCTTAGTAACATTCAGGCATACTGATTCAGCTACTTAGTTTGGCAGATGCAATTAGCTAAATTTAGCCTGTAGCCTATCACAAGCCTTCCTATAAATAATTATTACACTGCTAATACACTGCGATAACGATATTTGTTTTTAGGCCACTGCACATGTGGCTGTCTTACAAATTATGAAAGTTTATATTGTCCATCAGTTAAGTTCATCAAATGTATTCAAGGCCAGACATTGGACAATAAACAAGAATCATCCTGCTGGAAAAACTGTAAATGAGCACTGTTTTGTCTTTCTGATATATTATGTAAAAGAACATGTAAAAGCATTCAAACAGGAAACAAAATCTGCTGATAATATGATATGATGAAACTGGCAAAACATTGCACCAGATCACATCTAAGGACCTTCAATTTTTACCTTGCTAACATTTTTGAGACCATACTGTTAACTTTAAAACAATTGGTATTAGCGACTTGTTTCAATCTAAGCTTAGGCAACATTTTGCCATGTGCCGCCCACCAAATTTGCCCAAGTTAAATCTAAATGAATTGTGTTGTGAAAATATGAAGTAAATATTGTTTTCCAGGCCCAATTGGCCAGTTGGAGGATAAGGCAAGGGAGGTACCACCGTATTAACTCCAGGAAGAAATTCTTTTTAGTGGGGGCATTATTTTGTGTAGTAAAGTGATCAGAGTCCAAAATATGAATGGCAACGACATGAAGTTTATGAAGCTGAGAATCACAAACAGCCCAGAGTCTGAATTCCAAATATCTGTGGTTTCTACAGTGGTACACATGTAAGACTTTCATACCTAATTTTCAAAGAGTTGTCCATTTTGTAAGAAATAGCTCTGAATTTTAATGTCAGGTCAGACTGATGGCCACCTATGTCTGGGGAGAGAGTAGAAATTCAGGGTTGACACAAGCTAGGACTGTTGGAGTTAGACCAACACGTTTGGACTTTGTAAGTTTTTCGTACAATTATATTCTTCACATTTTATTCTGCAATTATATTTTGCACATAGTAGTGAAAGACAGTGCATATTTAAGATGCTTGATAACAACTTTTGTTAGAAACAATCCTAAAGACATGAAATAAACACAGAAACTAAAAGTTTTCCTTTTTATTATTTCAAAATTCATTGTAAAAGAAAATGGCAGTTCTGTCTAGAACAGATGACATTACTGTTTCCATGAAAAGATTATGAAAATTGTATAAAGTCAAAAAAAAAAAAATCGATTTGTCTCAGAACTGCATGAATTTCACCATCCTCCCAAAATGTTGGGTCTGAAATTTTACACCTCTGATGGTGTATTTTGAGACATTGTTAAACCAGGTCTATAATTTGCAAGGGTGTGTGGTAAATCTCATCTTATAGCTAGGAGTAAAACAGCTGACAATTTGACCTGTGGGTGGTCAGTTTCGAGTCTCCCTAGCAGATTTGAGGACAGCAACGATCCACTGCAGGTCAAAAACTATATGAAGAATGATGTAGCAATAGGTCCCAGAGTTAAATTCCCAGATTTGCTACGTCTCAAAAAATGGTGTCAAAGAGGTCACTGATGCCCTCATTTTCTGCTAGTGCGAAGAGATAATCATCAACCGCTGGAGGTGAGAGAGGAACAAAGTCTTCGTGAAGAGAATGCTGGTCTTCAGTTAGCAGGAGATTTCTCTCTAAGGTAGCTAGGTCATCGTCTTCTAGCGTGTTCACTTTCATGGCCCGGTCATTTTCTGTGATTCGGAGGGAAAAGAAAATATACATAAAATGTCTTTATGTTTACATTATAAGCTTTGACGTGTGTTTTTGAAAGAATTGCAATCTATCAAAATGAAAAGACAAAAAATTATAAAATCAGCAGTTTTCAACCCACAGGTCTTTCTTTGAGATTTAAAGGTTGGTAGCCCATTCAGGACACAATATTACTGTAGGCTATACCCTACTCCCCCCTTCAGGCCGCAATTCCAAGATGCAGTATTAAACCCTTTTCCCCTCCAGGCAGCCATTTCAGAGTGCAGTATTACACCCTATTCCCCTGCAGGCAGTCGTTTCAGGACGCAGTATTAAACCATGCTCCCCACCCCCTCCAGGCAGCCGTTTCAGGACAGTGTTGCACCCTATTCCCCTCCAGGCCGCCATTGCAAGACGCAGTATTGCACCCTACTCCCTCCTTCAGGCCGCCATTCCAAGACGCATTATTACACCCTACTCCGCCCACCAGGCCGCCATTCCAAGATGCAGTATTACACCCTACTCCCCCCTCCAGGCCGCCATTCCAAGACACAGTATTACAAACAAACTAAGTCACAGATGTTCAAGACTGACATAACATTTCTTAGATGAAAACGACACAAACTTTGCCTTAGAGCTTAATTCAAATTTATTGTATCGCAAAGATCTGGCTGTTAAAGGGTTATGGGCTACAAATGTTGCAATGACTTAGTTTGAAGGAGATGTTGACCTTTGAATGAGAAGTTGACCTTTGCAGGAAAATTTCAAATGGTGCACCTCAGTTTTGATAAAATAAATCTTGTTAGATTTGTGGATGAAATTATTTACTATTGAGAATTTTTAAGTCTATATGACACATTGTACTGTATATAAGATATTACAGTCTTACCTTTTGGGGGAGAAGAGCCCTCTGAACTGGGAGAACTGTCACCTTCCTTTCTGCACTCCTCAGGACACAGATAGACCTCTATTTGACCTCTTGAACTCTTGAGCCAAATTTGTATACCCTGTTGGACAGATAATTAATACAAATCCAGCATGACAAAACCATAGGTTAGCAACTTGGCATGATATTTCAATATATTAAAATCTTCTGTCACCACTCTTGGTTGATCTCATCTGGTAAAACAACAATTTTAGTCACAAATCACTCCAGTGGGAAAAGCAACCTACATATTCAGATTTCTCCAGGTAGACAACATTATTTAAACTGGTTAAATCTTGACCAGCAATGTTCTAAAGCCAACATGACTTACACTGCCAAAATCTTGACCAGCCATATTCTAAAGCCAACATGACTTACACTGCCAAAATCATAGCCAGCCATATTCTAAAGCCAACATGACTTACACTGGTAAAATCTTGACCAGCCATATTCTAAAGCCAACATGACTTACACTGGTAAAATCTTGACCAGCCATATTCTAAAGCCAACATGACCTACACAGGCAAAATCTTGACCAGCCATATTCTAAAGCCAACATGACTTACACTGGTAAAATCTTGACCAGCCATGATCTAAAGCCAACATGACTTAAACTGGTAAAATCTTGACCAGCCATATTCTAAAGCCAACATGACTTACACTGGTAAAATCTTGACCAGCCATATTTTAAGCCAACATGACTTACACTGGTAAAATCTTGACCAGCCATATTCTAAAGCAACCATGACTTACACTGGTAAAATCTTGACCAGCCATATTCTAAAGCCAACATGACTTACACTGCCAAAATCTTGACCAGCCATATTCTAAAGCCAACATGACTTACACAGACAAAATCTTGACCAGCCATATTCTAAAGCCAATATGACTTACACTGGCAAAATCTTGACCAGCCATATTCTAAAAGCCAACATGACTTACACTGGTAAAATCTTGACCAGCCATATTCTTAAGCAGGGTTGTCCAACCTTTTGCAGAGGAGGGCCACATGGAATGATTATGATGAAGGAGGGGGCCGCATGAACCCTACGCTCGATTTTTTGCGCGAAGCCCAAGGCAACAAAATGTGAGCACTACGCGCGGAGCGCACTGATTTATTTCCCTTCCTGATAAAACAGATGAATAAAGTCCAGCCGGCACCCCCCCTCCCCCTCCGCTGAGAGAGTGTCACACAAACTGACCAGTATGCAGTTTTTTTGGACCCAGAAGGTTCGAATGATTGATTATATAGCTTCAAATTGTTATCAATAAATCTGCTCACTAAATTTCACACCGTAGAGCATCTCTGGCGGGACGGACGCAACCCTGCCGCGGGCCAGACTGTGGCCCGCAGGCCGTAGGTTGGACAACCATGTTCTAAAGCCAACATGACTTACACTGGTAAAATCTTGACCAACCATATTCTAAAGCCAACATGATTTACACGAGCAAAGTCTTGACCAGCCATATTCTAAAGCACACACACATTGCTTCACCATCCAGGATTTTCCACTTAATGGTGTTGATTTGAGATGTGATCTCTCAGCAGTGTGTTGCTGGCTTTAAATCACTAACAACACTGCTGTTGTAATCTGACCATCAAACCTGAACATGCAGACATATAAAGTGATATAAAACAACTTACCTCTCTTGGATCTGGAACCTCTAACTTTGTCTCTGGTGGCGCCTTTATTGCAATCACTGTTTGGTCTTCAAAACTTTTAATACTTCTAATATCGTGGTAAGTCACATATGCATACGTGAGTGTATCGTTAAGGAAACTTACTACCCAGTATGGAAGCAGACACTGACTAGTTTAGCAACAAATTCTCAATTGTAAAGGTTTTTTATCAAATTTACAAAGTATTGATTGAAATATGATAACAGTTGATCAAAGAATGCAATCCTTTTGCAGTTTATCTTTCTTTCTAACTTCAAGAGAGTTACTGTACAGTAAGTTACCAGCAGAGCACTCTATTCAGTTCTGTCAACCAGACACTAAACTTATAATATTCTTAAATATTGAATGAAAGCTTGTGTGACATTAACACCCCTTCACCATTGCCTCAAACCATTAATCTTGCAGAATGCCATCTCCAACTCAGGAGTTCACAACATCTCAGTAAAGTTGTATGAGTTTACAATGAATCGCAAACATTCAGTGATACAATGTACAGTAGAACTAACCTGAACACAACCAATTTGTCAACACTTTCTGACTTTGTTGAAAAGTTGTGTGGCTATTTCAGCACAGTTGAAACCATGGATAGTATCACACATTTTTAAATTATGGAAATTTGTTTAAAAAAATACAAAATACAATGCATATCAAACCAGGGAATAATTATCTGGTATCACAAAGCAACTTGATAGAAAATGGAAGAATTGTTTGTCACTGGTGTGTGAATTTCATTTAAGAAAAGGATATCTCTTATTCCCAGGATCTTCTGTAAGCATTTTAAGCTGTAACGATGCGTTTCTAATTAGCTCGTCTAATCTATTTTCTTGAAGATCTAGGTCAGCAACATCTGGAAAGAGAAATAAGCAGATATTCAGTCATTGTTTAATTCGTGTCTTGCATTTACCATTTGCTGAAGTATTTATTGTAAGCAATCGTTTCATTGTCATTATTACTCAAAGCATCCACGATTTTAATCATTGGTGGAAAACTGCCATGCACTTCTAACATATACAGTATGTTAGAGCGTTTCTGTTCCCTTTTGAATATAGTGTTCTCATGCACAATCCCATCCCATTTAAATTAAATAAAAAATTGTGTTAAACATACTGTACGTATATTACCTAATTTTGTTAGGACTAAACTACCCCTTTAATCCTAACTATGAAGATACAGTTTGCCTATCCAAATCCAAACTACTTGATAAGTTGATAACAAAACACCACTTCTTTAATTAATTTGATACCACAAGTTATGTTTATCTACCGAAATTCAAAACAAAAAAAAAAGACTGAAATACTTGGCTTGAGTGAAGGACACATTGACATGAACCACTAAACCTGAGATACATCGTCCAACAACTGTTTGTAATTTGTCATTAACTTAGTATCCATTCATCTATGCAGTTGTTTATTACATTGATTAACCCTTTTTGTTTTAAAGGTTTCTTCTGACAGAAAATAAATTGGTATCTCAGTCAAACTAACCGTCTGTCTTTAAGTCTGTTTTATTGAGAGGATTCATGATAAATTAATCACTCAATCGTAAATGAGATGTTGTATGAAGTCAATTCATATTCAATTATATCAAATACAGCATTATTAGGTCTGCTTATTATCCCTCAAACAAGACGGCTGAGAACAACTGCTTGTAAATTTGGTTGGCAGAGATAAAACAGGTACGGTATACCTCTAGAGAGGAAGATAATTGAATATTGGGACGAGGGGTAATAATACAAGCTGGCCCATTAACGCTAAACAGATGGATATCATGCAATCTTCTGAGGAGAGTATGTTTATACTGTTGGCTTGATTAACAACAAATAATAAAATAACTTTTAACTTACATCGTTAGTTTTACTAATTTAACAATTATTTAAAGACACTGGGTCTGTTTGATTGGCTGTCATGGAGGTATAAATATTGCTTAAGTTTAAGACAACCCAGTTTATCAAGGGAGGTCTCTGCTAAAAGGTGAATTACCTAAGTTACACTACTGGTACAAGTAAGCTGATCAATGCAAAGTCTGTGAGAATTTGGCAGAAAAACATTTTGAAAATGAAAGGCCATCATCCAGGGCTAAATGCATGTAGGAGAAGATATAAGTACCTGAATGCAGATTGACAGCTTCTGCACTGATGGAGTTGCCAGAGAAGTCTTGGGCCGACACACAACTACTTGCACCTCTGCAAGAAAACAGCAAAAACATTGCATTCAGTTCTGATCCAACTTTTTGCTGAATTGTGGTAAGCACATGAGGCTCTTTGATATCAATTTTAGACTTTAGTCATACAGTATATGATGGAACATGATATCTCATATGTGGAGACCATATTATTATTTTTTATTCCATAAAAAAGTTGCTACTACTCACTTCCATTCAATGTTGTTTTTATGTCGTTTAGAGATGAGCTTGATTCCTTCTAATACGTTTGTTATGTCGTAGATTCTCCTCTTTTGAACACTGAGTTGCTCGGCTGCCTGGTTCAAGTCTAACACACCGTCAGGTGCTGCTCGTAGTAAGCTGACGAAGCGTTTTGTTAACAGACCTAGCGACGTCTCATACCTGGATTTCTCTAATGGTGATTTAGCGGCTGGTGGTGTGAAAGTAAAATTACATTATTTTAGGATGAAAAGTAGCATATTTGACAAAATTTAAATATACTAAATACCTTAATGTGTCCATATGATAATTGTGAACAATAACTAACTGTACAGTGCAGAGGTTAATGCAGGTAACAAAAGTAGTTTCCAAATTTTGTGAAGTAGTTTTGAAATGCTCTGAGGTTTGTCTTTAATATGTGGTTCCTGCGTACATCTTTGGAGTTCTATTACAGTTTCATCATTTTCATAGTATGATTCTACAGGATACACTATTCCATCAAGTGTCCATAAGGGATTCTCCCTTACAAAGCTTGTTGCTACTTTTTGTCACAGTATCACTGTACCCAAGGCTTTAGCTAGTTGTTAGCTAGACATCCTAACAAATCAACATTATTTTGTAATGTACTTAAAAGACAATTCTGAAATGGGAGGCAGAATTATCTTCTTTGAAAAAATTACAACCAGCCAACATTTTGCATAAGTAGGAAACCTCTACCCTTATAAACTGTACTCCCTGTATGCCACAGTTGCTATGCAAAAGATCCACAATTTTCCGAGGGACCACCAATCCCTGTGACCTAGTTTTTGATAGATGTAGTGAAGATCCCAGTGGGCCCAGTCTAATACTTGACCCCAGATACCAAACACCGATGCTTTCTGCTAACGACTGGTGCTCGTTTAGATAAGAGCAACATAATTTTTCTGAGATTGGTTACATTTTTTGAGGCTGGACAGTACTTTTCGTGGACTGCCGCTCACTGTCTACTGCCAGGTGGGAAAAACGCTACATGTTCATTTTTCTCGACTGACACAACTTAAAACTGTCAAAATCATGATCAGTACAACTTTAAGGTGGTCAAGTTTGATAATGTTGTGATTAGCTTGATATCAGCCTGATGCTGATTGGGTACATTCCTCTGTTAATCAGACAAAATTAAGCTACCTTTAGGACTATTTCGTACAACTTTCTTTCTCTGCTTTGGAGGACTTGGCGTTTTAAAGTCCAAAACGTTTTCACTATTTCTGCCCCTGGAGGGATTTACATCCATGTGGAGTTTCCGTTTGGCCTGAAAATGAAAAGATGACAAATAGATTCATTGGTCAAAGCAATACCGACATGTCAAAGAGCTATGGTCTTCAGGTACTAACACATGTGTTCAATGGTTTTTTTGTGCTGGAACTTGCATTTTTTTTTCTAATAAATCGTGTAGACAGTTTAAAATAAATTAGTAAGGCAAAATACATGTTTGTAGTTTTGTGGAAGGAAAAGGAAGTTTCATAAATGATAAATAGGTAGTGAGGTTTACCTACAGTGTGTCCATACCAATGCAGGGATGAAGATAACAGAATAACCAGGTAAAAATTTTGTTTAGCAGCTTTTGAGGCTCTGAATTTATTTGCTTATAAATACTGTACTGTCTGATACTGCTCCAACTCCCATGGTGAAGTTGATTTTGTAGTTGATTCTGTGCCTCCTAGACCCTGTCACCACTGCTACTGCACCTCCAGAACAGAGACTCAGAGTATAAAGTACTGTATGTCATATAATTTAGTAATGAACAACTGTTGTACGGTCTAGCGACAAACTCCTTTCGCGTTCCATACGCATATGTTGCCATAGTAGCACCATACCATGCATGTGATACTTGATCTTTTACGAAGCACTGTTATGGGTATAATGGTATAATAATGACTCAGATCGTATCTCGAAAAGGTTGGGGGTTCGTGGACAACTGAAATCCACAGGGGGTTAGTGGGGGATAAAGTTAGGGAAACCCTAGTTTATAGGCTCTATCCACCCAAGAGTGCCAGCTCAGTGGACTGTCATTTTTATGAAAACTCCCACCAAACTATAATTGAGTCGATCTCAAAAGGACTAACTGCTACAGTACACTGAGAGCTAACTTCCTCGTTTCAAGTGTTTTCTATACGTACATTTGTCCAGGGTATTCTTACCTAGTTATACCTAGAGAATGTAACAAATACACTGCTGGACTGTGTAGCCTACAGAAGGAAGTTAGTAAGCTATGAACAGAAGGCCTACGTGCTTTAATGATAATAAAAAACACAGTGGTGCAATGAATTTGAAAACATACAGACGATTCCCAGGTTAGCCTAAATATTCCTAGCCCAACATCAACTCCAGCAAGTTCCAATGTGGTCAGTAGTACTAGGCTAGAAGTAGAAGATACATTATTGGCAATTCTGAAGTAAGCTTATCAAGGCCATGACACATGCAGTAGGCCAAGGCCAAGTACTGTACAGTAGGCCAAGGAGTAGGAGCTGTGGGGCCATACTCCATAGCCACCCCAGTAATCCATGACAGGATGAGGTCACGCAGGCATGGGTGCTATCATACATATTTTAAAGCTGAAAACATCACTGAAAGTTAGTCAGACCCCCGCCTCCAACCTCCCCCCCCCTGACCCATTTCCAACTTGTCAGGGTCTCTGACCTGACTGAACCAAGGCCTACTAGTACTGGCTGCAATATTTGTGTTATTCTTAGGCGCAATATATATTTTAAGACCCGTAACTGTACTGTAGCACAACTTTGGGCTAACAATAATAACAAGAACCAGGACTTATCCTAGCAGAATATCAGAGATCATTTTTTGCCCTTGTGGCTATAGCCTAGGCCAGTTTTTATTATTTAAACAATAATGGGCAAACTCATTTGGTGTAGAGCTTAACTCCTTAAGCCTAAGGCTCTCAAAAAATAAATTGAAGTAGCCTAGCCTTGGCCAGGTAGGCCAATGTCCGTTTTGAAATTATTCTCCCCCTCCCCCACACCCCATTGTCATCACAATTTGATATGACATTTCCCATGTCAGTACAGTACTAGGAGTAGGACTTCAGCCAGAACATGACTAGGTCAAGGGTAGGCCTAGCCTAGTTAGGGAACTCAGTGTAGGCCTAGGCCCTAGGGCCTAGCCTAAGTAACGTTAGGCCAAAGGGCCCTGGCCTGTCTTCGGCTAAAACCATGGGAACACAAAAGGAAATGTTTAAAGTTACCGGTGGTCTTCCAAGAAGAGTTCTGCTTGTTTTTGTTTGAACATTTTCAGGAGTGTAACCAACAACATCAATAACATCGAAATCTTGTTCTTGGGGCTGTCCGCCTGCGTATATTCTGGTCATGGCAGTCGGCAATGGAGAAGAAGCTCTTTGTGAAAGATCGACGTCAAATATGGACGCTGACTGGGCCAAAGCGAACTGACTTTCCAAAGTAAAGCTGCCATGCTGAAATTCTTTTTCCATCTTATATTGATGTTTAATGTAATACCACCACAAGTTCTTACGAAAATATCCGAACAGTAGACCCCACAAGCCTTAGTTTCAGACTGTCACTGTGGAAATGCTACTGTGAACTGAATACGACCCGTACAGTACACAACAAATAGAGCCAATCATCAGTAACCACAAAGGCGATTGAAGGACGCAAACTGAAGCTCAAATTATCTTCAATTATCAGCTTTGCATTTTACTATACAGTCGAAATAAGCCTCGAAATAAACCTCCTGGTGATTTAGCTTCTCAAAGAATCGAAAACACAAGCACGATGATTCTAAACGTGCAAGAAATTAGAAGATGGAAAAACTATAGGAGCTTGAGTCCTCTGGGGGTGACTCTTGTGAACTTCGGGACTTCGGCTTGTAGCAACCTATAAAATTCAAGTAGTGGCGCGAATTATACTTGGCGCTGTGTATATCATGTGACCTTTTCGCGCATCGCCTGTACGAGGTCTCACATACATGTTAGCAATCCTGTCCTCTCTGAAATTGTGTTGACAAAATTGATAGCAAAAGGCCGAATATTTTCAATAAGTACAATCTAGAATGAGCTGTACTTATACTCTCCTCTATATTCCTAGATCATCAATTAAACTAGATAGGTTTCTGTTCATGAACATCAATTATGTTCGGGTAAATCTCGCGTTAAAGAAGAAAACCAATTGTATATTGAAGTCCGAACTCTTCGAAATTTTTCGGACATTCACAAGGATATATAGCTACTTAACTCGCAAAGAACAAACGACTTTTACGGATTTTGCTTCAAATGAACTGGATCAACGTGCACAGGTTGGGGACTGGGGAGTTGGGGTGGGGAGTGCGCAAAACATTATTTTCACTGATCTAGGTGATGGATGAAATGAACCTTACTGGAAGGGCGTCCTGAACTCAGAGGAGAGGTCGAATTCTTCCCCGACTTTAGGGAAGTTTTACCACGGACTCATGTTGAATGTGAGGACCATGCCTGCCCACACCATGGCACTACGGCACCGTGTATAATTACAATACTTTACGATTACACTTACATGAAAACTTGTATATACTGCAAAACCGATTAAATTTGACAAAATGTTTGGGAACAAGGAAACAAACATTGAATATATATAGGAGATGTATGTATATATAGGTCGAAATAATGCGTTGCATAGGGTAAAAATATATGGTGGTCGAAAACATGTTGATACTATGCAAAAGTATACAACGATTCGGGTATAAACACCTCAACAAGGTAACAAAAACACTACTAACAAGACACGTACAAACACACAGTCTGGATACGCTCAAATGAACAAGGGAACCACACACTGACTGGAAGGGAGAAGAGCACAATGAACTGAGGATAAGGACAAGGGGATTAGCTGAGAGAACTAAAGTAAATCGAACTTGGAATTGAGACCTTTAGGGAAGAGATTACCCAAGGAGAAAATCAGACTATTCTCTGCAAGTTCGTAATTAGAACCTCTACAACCAATAGCTGCTGTGACCGAAAAATGAATTAGCCTATATTCCATTGAGATGGAGGGTTAAAGTGAGCGGCGATAGGGAAATCGGGGAAACTTTTTTGAATGGAGCGTTAATATTCCGGGTGACGCGGTCAGCAATCTCCGTTTGGTTTCCCCGATATGGGGCTCTACAATTTGTGCAGACGATAATATAGACGACATTACTACAGATGCAAGTGAAATATATATATATATATATATATATATATATATATATATATATATATATATATATATGTATATATATGTATATATATATATATATATATATATATATATATATAAATATATATATAAATATATATATATATATCAATATATATATATCAATATATATATATATCAATATATATATATATACATACGAATAAATATAATGATTAGAGTACACAGTTTTCAAATAGGGGAAAATAATGGTAGTTTAATTCTTTACCAGGAAGGTATACTATAAACTCGACACCATCACCATATATGAGTAGCCATGAATAATATCTTATGTGGATACAGGGACACATTCGATTATGTGTAAATATATACATGAAACATGGAGCCGCCTGCACTGACTGATGCAGGCCTGTTCAGAATAACCCGACTTTTATGGTTAACTATAACGCAAGACACCATTATTCTGTTTCGGAAGATGAAATGAATAACACTTTAGTGGTTATTCTAAGCTTTAAAGTATGATACATCCCAGCTTGGAAACTTTGATATGTGTCTTGTGTCTGCTATATAAAGAACAAAAGAAGTTTAATATTTAACATAAATTTTCAAACAACTTTGACATTTAAAATCTATATATCAAACCCGATTTTATTTGAAAGTTGATTTTGTTTTCGATTGTCATCAAAATCACATAACTAACCTTGCATGACAAAACCTCATATATAATAGATTGGGGAATCGTGTTATTTTATCCTTATTTCATAGATGTCACTTATCAATAATTCTGAAAAAAATTAATAGCGCTTGCTTGATTTCGTGATTCATCATTAACTATATGACTCCAATCTCTTTAAACATTTACAACAATGCATAGTGAAAGTGAGAAGATCACAAAACACAGACATATATATATATATATATATATATATATATATATAAATTTATATAACACCGCGTATATAGTATATAATATCGTTTGTTAGGGAAAGTCAAAAGTGTCAAATTTAACCTTCCCGACGACGATCAAGGCCACCTTGCCTATAATACATATGAAGAAATAATGAAACATCAATGATCATGATTGTGTTAACAATTTTGATCACGAGATTAATAGAAACTATTATCACACAACTGAATGAATTTAACTTCGAATTATTTTACAGCAATCTTTATGTTTTTGTTTTATGCTGATGAAATGTCATTCATGTTTTCGCATAAACTTGTCATAGCTTGATGGCCTAGTTAATATTGATGTCATTTTCTAGGAATTAAACTCCCTCTTTCATCTCCTGCTTTAACTAAACCAACAGCGGAATTTTATAAATAACATTTTTTAAATAAAAGTAGGCCGGTATCAAATACCTTTTTTTTGAGGCAACTGTCTGTGAGCGAAAAGTAAGAAAACAAAGCACTAAATCTTCAAGAAATTGGTGTATACTTCCCCCTTTGAAAATAGTATCGTCCATATCGGTTGGTTCAGAATTGAACCTTGAAATGGCCTAACTCTGTGACATGCGTATCATATGAAATGTGATTGCGACATGTGCATCTTATATTTTAGGTTATATGTGATTGTGGCATGCATTTCTTGAATTTTGAATTATATGTGTTTGTGACATGCATGCGTATCACATATTTTATGTAATACTGTGATTGTGACATGTGTATCTTATATTTTATGATATATAGATTGTGGCATGCGTTTCTTGAATTTTGTATTATATGTGATTCTGTGACATGCGTTTCTTCGACGTATTTTATGTTATATGTGACACTGTGCCGTGTCTTTAATATGTGATTGTGACATGCATATTGCATATTATGTTATGTGTGATACTGTGCCATATACTAAGTCATGTGATTATGTGACATTCATATGGCCTATACTTTATGTGATTTTGTGACATGTGTATCTTATTATGTTTCACGTGATTCTGTGAAGGTGACGTCGCTGAATTAAACTGCAATAAATGAGCCTCAGGGCAAAAACTCCAAAAACCCAATGAACTGAAGTGTTAGTTTCTACGCATATGGTTGGCAAGGTAACTACAATGATCAAGTAACCGTGTTCTTATTAACTCTTAAAATGTCATGCCTGATCAAAAATATATATTTTAAGGTATATGCTATACGTAGATATTTTTATGCAAGGGCGGCTAAATGAGGGAAAAGCACATATCTGTTCTTGCTTCATTCATATTTTATGCACAGTGTGTCTGTTCGTAAGCATTTAATTTGATCAAAAGACATGCAAAAGACACCGAAGAGATTTCTTTACCTCCCAAAATAGTCAGCATTTAACACATTGAAACTTGTCTAAACCACTGTGACCATGTTAGAAACCATTGCTAAAATGACGAATATCACATTTATAATATATATGCATTACTTATCAAGAAGAATATCACATTTATAATATATAGGCAAGTATTTCATTCACGCAAATAGAAAGAAAGAATCTAACAGTTGATAACGCATGGGGTGTATTTGCCTTAGAGATAAACATGTACACCGTACCACGTTGTACAGTTATGTATATGTAGCGATACTGGAAAGGTAAAACATTGCTTGGGGTGGTGGGGGATGTCCTAATGGAGTGAAAAAAGGCACGGCTGCTCAGACCTCTATTACGTAAGTATGGTGGGTTTACTTATGCCACATTTAAGAATTTGAACGACGCATTTTACTTTATTGAATAAATATCTCTAATTTCTACATATGTTTATATATGGTAGCTTTCGATATTTGTTAATATCATGTATATATACATTTTACGTATTTTGACAAACTTTTAGAGACACTCTGGGCAATAGCTAATTGAGTATAATGCGGCCCCCTCACAAGTACTTATTATATCGCAATCTACTTAAAGGGTGTGAAGACTCGCACACAAAGAAACGTCTCAAGCCGGTAATCTGACCTAGTTTCGAATGAGGTGTAACAGAAGTGTTAGACCAGGGAGTTGTTATGATAACAACTCCCTGGTTAGACACCACCATCGATCCCAGAAAATACACACACAGCTTGCTACCGTCGGTAATTAGACACTTGTGTACATTCAATACATACAGTTATGGTCAATACCCACAACACAGTGCACATATCAGCGGTGGACATCTCAGGTCTAGATAAAAGATAACAAGGTACCACGTTTCATTACTGTCTGCATTTTGTAGCGACAAGAAGAAAGCTTCACTTGCAAGCAACGGAAAGTTAACTTTTTTTCAGAGCGCGACACGCTGTTTGGGACGAGTCTTCAATGCATGAGTGGATGACCTTGATTGAGTAAAGAATATTATCCTTTGTTTAACTGCAAATATAAAAGTACAATAAGAAATGTATAGAAAGAATCATTTGTGGATTTTTCTTCATTCTTTTCATTGCAAAGAAACAAATAACAGTTTTAAGCTGATATAAGTAAGTTAACACAATAGCAGTTGCTATACTTGATAGTGATGTATTGACACACCATCTTTCCATATTTAACATCGTTGTTCGACTTCATTTGAAAAACACCAGGACCGTAGCCTGGGTGAAGTCCCTAGAGGAAAGCGGCCCTGCCCCCCCCCCCCCCCACCAGCAGGCTTCAGCTTTGAAACCCTTGTTCCAACTTCATGTTTGGCTTTACGTTGCTAAGGTAAGATCATGAAAATTTACGAAAGTGCGACATATTAGAAACTCATCAACACAGGTCCCTCGACTGTACACAACGTACGTGCTAAACAACCAATTATGGTGTACATTTGACATTTTGACAAATATTTGATTTAAGTAAAGCAAAATGCATTTAGTTGTGTTCGCAACTGCATGTTTGCCATGCATGGAAGCTTTAATATCAAACGTCAGATTAGAAAAAAATCAAAGTATCTTATGAACCTGTAAATTATAAGGACAGCATAGTAAATTAGCAACCAGAATTAATAATGAGGACAAGACAAGAGTCCGGGAGAAGCAGATTTAATATATGATAAATAAATATTATATCTTAAAAAGATATCGTCATGGTATGGCATCTATAGACACAGACAGTTACACACGTGTCACTGGAGGTGTGCGTATCGAGCACGAAGTTTGGCCACAATTGACGGTAGCAGAGGATGTGTCTTGACGTCACTAGAATAGTCCATTACACGGTAGGGAATAAATTCCGTCTCATCTACATTCTGGTTATTTAAAAGAGGTGAAAAGAAAACTCATTGCAAACAAAATATGTAATATGGCATTTATAAGTTGCGGAACATAGGTTACTACACCAAACGAGATTGCATCATGAGTCCGTATCCCATCAGGTTTTGAAAGAGACGGACTGAGCATTCATTGCTACCGTCTCAGGGATCGAACAAACCGGGCGCGATTTTTTTCGTAGTACAGTAAGGGAAGAACATGAATTATTCATCTATATTGCACAATTAAACTAAAATGAATAATGGATTTTTTAAACTGGATATGATGGAGAGCGTTATTCGCAGAACCGGAATGCTCCAGTGACTATGGACCTGCTCTGGTTACTGATTGGCATACAGTATTATGTATATACAGACATCAATGTAAAAGTACACAGTTCAGGGGGGAAACGACATGAAAGTATTGAATCAAGTTTATGTGTGTTATTACAGTCTACATCTCTCTGTCTAAAGAAATGACACCATCTGTCTCACGATAATATCTAAATCACGTATAATATACAGGCTGGTATCAAATTCCCTGCACCAGACGATGACACCAATGGGGACGGGAGTTCCATAAAGTGTTTCAAATGTTAATATGGTGAGGTAACTTCCTCACTTGCTGTGGATTGATATACTGGCCACCTCTGCTCACTTCCAGTACTGGCTTCAGGACTTATACTGATGTACCCCGTCCCCAATCTCGATTCCTACACAGAGAAATACATCTCTTTGCCAAAACTTTACTTTTGATGTCGGCTGAAATCTTAATTTTTAATAAAGCCATCTCAGAGTTTGCCACCAATCTCTGAACCCTTTTGATTTCCTCCTTATGTCCTCTTCTCCTTCCCCTTCCTTGTGCTCCTTCCCTCTTCCTTCTCCCGACCTTCCCTTTCCCAGCTTAATTCAAACCGACATCGCAGTGTTAATGACAGTAACTTCAATTGAATTCGGTTGATAACCCTTACAGATTATTGCACATGTGGCGTGCCATATCCAATTCGATAAACTCGGTTTATCGAGCGATAAACTCAGTTTATCGATAATCTCAGTTTATCGATAAACATTGATTATCGATAATCTTAGTTTATCGAGCGAAAAACAAAGTTCCCATTTGATTAACTCGGTTTATCGCCGATAATCTTAGTTTATCGAGGTAACCCTGGTTTTCGCTCGATAAACTGAGTTTATCGCGAAAAACACGGTTATCCATTCGATAAACTGAGTTTATCGATCGAAAATAGAGTTTAACGGCGATGAACTCGGTTTATCGAATTATTGCACATATGGCTTGCCATACACAGTGACACTCAACTATACGGTTACATGAAAGTAATTCTCTCACTACGACTGCTATACTATAACATATTGTAGCATTACGTACAGTACGTTATATCTGATTACGTGCTGTCACTGGACGTGACTACAGTGCACCGAAGTAAGGAAATATGAATAATTCTTAACTCATCCCTCGCTGTACTACGAAAAAGTAATTCGCAAGCCGGGCGCTGGGGCATTGAAAGAAGAGGCGCATTCGGCGCATCAAACAAAAACCAACACCTTTGGCGATCATTTCAATCTGGCTGTGTTGTGTTGCGCCTATTACCCAACGGGGGACCTATTCCGAGCCAGTAAACCGGTATATAGGACAAATCGCTCCTACCCTTGGGTACTTTATTGCCATTTACAATTTACATGCAAATATAAAAACATTTTCAGGTATACTTACCGTGCTTACTTGGCCCAGGAGGCTGTTTTTCTTTGTTTTAGGGGCTGCCCTTCCGCTTATACAAGCCCGTCCTCCTGAATCATGTAATGCAAATAAAAAAGCTATAATTATTAAAAAATCATGAAGAGCGACCTTGAAGGACTTTTGACAAGAGCTTTAAACATACCGCATTTTGGGGTTGAACATATCAGATTCTTATGATACGGTTAAGTCGAGAGTTAAGTGAAATGTAAGGCACCTAAACACATCATTTTGAGCCCATGAAAATCACATCAGTAACGATGAAATTAGGCAAAAATTTCTATAAACACACAAAACATTAAAACTAACTGTGCGTTTTTGAGAGGGCGCTGTCATATTGGTGCTGTTTAACGATCTCTGAAATAATTAAAGTAACACGATCACACGTCAAAACGCTTTCACTCTGCGAAAAGGCATCACGAAGTTATACGATGGCGCGCTGCGTGATTGGCTAGTCCATGAATGGTTCCACTTGTGAATTTTCGCCGAGCGCAAAACATGATTTAGAAGCATAACTTATAAGTTCCTTAAAACAGTCCTTTTGACTTGAAAATATGGTTCAAAAGATTTCTTCTTTATTGATTACGGACGAAATATTATATACCACTAGTGATCTAAGCACGGTAACGTTATGATGGTGACTCGTTGACAGCAATTGTCAAGTTTCGCGGAATTTAGGGAGCAATGATATGAGAGCACCCTCTGTAAATTTTGGGCGTGGCTAAGGACGGTAAGGTGATCACTTAGATCACTAGTGGTATATAAAATTTCGTCCGTAAAGAAGAAATCGTTTGAACCATATTTTTAAGTCAGAAGGAGCCTCATTATGTATGAATATTAAATTGGTTTGGTCAGACTAGTGAAATTTACAAGTAGATCTGAAAATACAGCGTAAAATAGGCAATAGCATAGATTTATCCTGGCAGGTGTTTTTGTCAAATCATATCCCAAATGGAAAACGATTTTTCGTATATATCTGTTTGAGGAACTTGTTCATCATAGGTATGTCTGTTACTACATAGACCACAGTAAACCAGTACATAGACTATAACATAGACCATTACATAGACCATATACATAGACTATTGTAAACCATTACATAGACCATTGTAGACCGGATTACGAGGACCATTACATAGACCATTACATAGACCATTACATACACCATTACATAGACTATTACATCGACCATGGCATCGACCATTGTAGACCATTATATTGACCATTACATAGATCATTCGACGGAGCTGTGTTCTATATTCGAAGTTATAAGTACATGAATTGCTTGTGATATTTTAAACAAAGAATTAGCATTAACATTTTAGCATGTACGGAGGAGACGGTGCATTACACTTAAGAAATTAAATGAGCATTGAAGAGAAAAGATGAATATACCGATAACCACAATAGGTATATAAAAACATTACCAACCATCAAAGTTTGCGACCCCCTCCCCCTCCCACTCCCCCCTCACAAAGAAATATTTATGTTTCAATCACCAACGACTAAGGGTTGTAAAGTTTAGTTGGTATAGATGTCACAATGGGGGGTCACCGGTTCCAGTCTTCGTAACATATTGTTTATTATTTCATACTCAGTATCTCTTCATTACTTCTTGAATAATACTTGGCGTGTTTGGGTTAAATTGCCTAACAAAGGCAAACCAGCTGCCTAAATATTGAAAGTTTAAGCAACGATAATTATTGAAGTTTCAAAAATGGCTAAACACATCGCTTTTCCATCATTTATCCGAGGTTATATACGGAGCGGAGCATTTGACCTATATTATCGACGTGCATATACATATGAAAGTGCTATAATATTTTTCTACAAAACTTCTTCATTTAGGACACACATATTTTATTTTTGTAACAAATGGCAGATATTAATTTGCGTAAATAATGAGCATGCAACACACATGTATTTGTGACATTAAGCGACCATGCAAAGAGATACCGCAATATCTGTATAATGGCAGTAATAGTGTTAGGGCCTAATAAATGTTAATCGCACATATGTAGCCAAATACAGGGACATGCATCGAACAAAGATAAGAAACAATGTTATATTAATACTGAGGTATATATCGTGAGGAATATAAAGTGAGGCATAGATAGTGAGGTGCATACTTAGGTTTATATAAGTGAGGTATATATAGTGAGGTATATATATAAGTGAGGTATATATATAATGAGGAATATATAGAGAGGTATATAGTGATACATATAAAGTCAGGTATAAACTTTATACCTAGGTATAAAGTGAGTTATGTATAGTGAAGTATATATAAGTGAGGTATATATGTAGTGAGGAATATATGGTATTTAGTGAGGCAAATATAGTGAGGTATATACTTTATACTTAGGTATAAAGTGAGTTATATATAGTGAGGTATTTATGTATAGTGAGGAATGTATAAAGAGGTATTTAGTGAGGCAAATATAGTGAGGTATATACTTTATACTTAGGTACAAAGTGAGTTATATATAGTGAGGTATTTATGTATAGTGAGGAATGTATAAAGAGGTATTTAGTGAGGCAAATATAGTGAGGTATATACTTTATACTTAGGTATAAAGTGAGTTATATATAGTGAGGTATTTATGTATAGTGAGGAATATATAAAGAGGTATTTAGTGAGGCAAATATAGTGAGGTATATACTTTATACTTAGGTATAAAGTGAGTTATATATAGTGAGGTATTTATGTATAGTGAAGAATATATAAAGAGGTATATAGTGAGGCAAATATAGTGAGGTATATACTTTATACTTAGGTACAAAGTGAGTTATATATAGTGAGGTATTTATGTATAGTGAAGAATATATAAAGAGGTATTTAGTGAGGCAAATATAGTGAGGTATATACTTTATACTTAGGTATAAAGTGAGTTATATATAGTGAGGTATTTATGTATAGTGAGGAATGTATAAAGAGGTATTTAGTGAGGCAAATATAGTGAGGTATATACTTTATACTTAGGTACAAAGTGAGTTATATATAGTGAGGTATTTATGTATAGTGAAGAATATATAAAGAGGTATTTAGTGAGGCAAATATAGTGAGGTATATACTTTATACTTAGGTATAAAGTGAGTTATATATAGTGAGGTATTTATGTATAGTGAGGAATGTATAAAGAGGTATTTAGTGAGGCAAATATTGTGAGGTATATACTTTATACTTAGGTACAAAGTGAGTTATATATAGTGAGGTATTTATGTATAGTGAAGAATATATAAAGAGGTATTTAGTGAGGCAAATATAGTGAGGTATATACTTTATACTTAGGTATAAAGTGAGTTATATATAGTGAGGTATTTATGTATAGTGAGGAATATATAAAGAGGTATATAGTGAGGCATATATAGTGAGGTTTATACTTTATACTTAGGTATAAAGTGAGTTATGTATAGTGAGGTATTTATGTATAGTGAGGAATATATAAAGAGGTATATAGTGAGGCATATATTGTGAGGTTTATACTGAGGTTAAAAGTGTGGTATATATGGTAAGGTATATGTAGTGAGTTATATATAGTAAGGTATATATAATGAGATATATATAGTGAGGTATATAGTGAGGTATACTAAACACATCTTTAAGCACAATATTGTATATTACTACAATACTTGTAACGAGAAAATAAACATAACCTTGTCAACGTATACACTGACGTCATTTGCTTCAATGTATACAAACGAATCACGAAATATGCTATTTTACAAAATATCACTGGGGATATATTTGGTGGATTGAAAGCATTTATACTAATTATGCAAATGAAGTTTTACATAAAAAGACGATAAATGTGAATCAAGAATAGTTATTACATCTAGTTCATTTTAATCATTTAAAAATGATTCAAATAAATTCAATATAAATGTGAAAGTGAACAAAAAATTATAAGCAAAATCAGATCAAGTTAAGATTTATGATGGATAGGCAGGGGAGCAACCTTTGTACTGTGGGGGGCAACCTTTGTACTGTGGGGGGGCAACCTTTGTACTGTGGGGGGAGCAACCTTTGTACTGTGGGGGGGCGGCTAAGATAGTAAGTCGTCCATGAAAGGTATCTAAGGGTTTCGTTTTTATTATTTTTATATTTTGGCTATTATAAATACAGCCTGCTTATCATATCAATCGAACAAGCAAAAGCAAATAGAGGAAAGAAAGTGACACAAATACATATTTTGTAATATTTCAATTTCTTTGTCCACATTTCGTATTTTTAATAATCACTTCACTTTTCTTTGGCGACTTTGAAATTATTGGCATCACTGTGAAAAGTTATATAGGAGCCGAGAAGATAAAAAAAAAATAATAACATACCTGGGAATGGTAGGCATCCTGTGAATGAAAAAATATCAAGAAATAGCAGTAATAAGAAAAACTGAAATGTTTAATTAGCTATTTAATTATCTAATTATCTATTGACCATGTTGATTGTTGACAGCAAACGACCAACAAAAATCGAAGGGATATTCCAGTGGCAGGCAATGTGATACAAAAGCAGGAAAAGACAATACTCTATTGTTATATATTCATTGTTATTTGAAGACACCATATCAGTATGTTGTCCCTAGCTTTTTGACCTGTTAAACCCCATGATACCGTACTTCCCTTGCGTGGATCACAGAAGATTATCCGTGATGTCATAAAGCCTCCCTTGCGTGGATCACAGAAGATTATCCGGGATGTCATAAAGGTAACTCTATTTCACAAGCGTTTATTTCCTTTTCTAATTTATACGCTGATTTATCCTTGAAACCAGCCTGCGTCTCATCCATGCATTCACTAGGGCAGCGCTCAAGAATTCCTTGTTCTTACATCAAAAATAACATTATTATTGATTTATTTTTAAGAAATATTTTTTCCCTCTGAGAATAAGTGAGATAAAAACATTTTAGCTTAATTTACGTGATGATATGATTCACTTTGCTGTTTTCCAGATGCATTCAGAAATGCCACCAAATTTGAAAGATTAACATAATAAAACATAAATAAATGATATAAGGATGCGGTTTTGACTTGGAGACGCAGAACCATTTCCCAATTTTTGAAGCAATCAATTTCAGTCAACGGGATATTCCATCGAGATTCCTCTTGCAAATTAAACAAGGTACGTTCCTTTAAGTACGATCATACCTCTGTTGAAGTAACAGCTACATCTGATAGTCTTGGAATAAGCTAAATAACAGAAACTCTTAAAACAGCTCACTTTTGATATCTAAAACTCTCAAATTTGTTCCTTCAAAGCGGCCTGATCAAATCTCAACCGTCCCCTTACATCGTTCCTTCAAAATGAAATAGATACTATACACATGATTCTGGTAAAATCAGTGGCGAGCGCAAAGGAGACTGGGCTGGCCCCTGACCTCCCATCGTCAATCGGGGAATGGTTCATTCATCCACTACTATGGTGTACCCCCTAACCCACCCCCCTATCCGCCCCCTCACACACACACTCACATTTTCAACCTTACAAAAAAAAAGTTTTCATAATTTTGCATAAAGGGCTACTTAATATATATACCTATTTTATAGTCTAAATACGCCTCAGAAATACAGCATTTGACTTCTAATTCTTTTATTGGATAGGTCCACCTATACATGGGTGTCAATGACCCCAGTGTAGTGTCCCCTGATTGATAAAATTCTTAGATTCGCATCTGACCATCCCATGATGGTTCAGGCCCCTATCTATTTCGAATCCCCGACCCCCCCCCCCCACACACACATCTGTGCATGGGCGCAGATCCTGATGGGGACAGCGGGACGCGTCCCCACCACCTTTTTCAGCGGTGGGGACATGATATACCGTGTCCCCACCAATTTTTCTTGACCAAACGCTGAATTGCTGAATTTCAAATTCCCCTATATTGAACTTTGGCGTAGTTTGATCCAGCATTGTACAAATGACATGCTATAAAAGACAAGAATTGTTAATTTTTTTCTGCAGACGCCCATGTATTTCCCCAAACTAAATTTGTAAGCCAAGAGATCTAAAAACTTAAGGAGGTTTGGGAGCATCATTTGGGTCTGGGAAGTGTTATTTCCGGCGATCTGGGAGGTATATTTGCCAAAACAATTCTTGAACGCTACGCGCGAACCAATGGTCGCGCTCCGCTCAGATAGTATCAGAGAACAGACATGCGTCCCCACCATTATCCAAGACTGCTCTTCGCCCATGCACCTGTGAAATCGTGCACAACGACACTGAAACAGATATACTTTTCTATGCACAAGTCAAACTGGTTGACCAACCTCACTATAAGTTGCATTATCTTCATAAATGCATGCATGCAGCAAAAGGAAAATGGGGCAAACTGAACTAAATCAAAATAAAGCAACTTAATTTCGTAACCTTCTCCACTTAGAAACCCACTTAACGTACGACAATCTGGGTCGACTGAACCATACATGATATCAGGCTGTTAAGCAGTCTTCAATTTTACTATTTATAAGTGCGTTTGGAGGGTCGAGTTTAAAGGCTGTGACATAACAGTAAACATTGTGTTTGTACTTTCTACCATCGTCGTACCGTAGCAATTTAGGGTGTTATTTCCATAAATTTCCACCTGATTAAGCAAAATGGAGGTTGCATTATAAGAACGGATCATCATGTGGCAATGTTATGCAACAATCTTATGATCTCCAAATGTATTCTTTAAATTATTGCAAATGCAAGGTTTTCTTTATTATGGCACATATAGTTGGCGTCCTCCTTGCCTGAGTTTTCCTTCGCATTGATTTTGGAAAGCCATTTGTTGAGTTCTATTGCACACCAACATGCAGATAGCCTGACACCCAGTTGCGACAATGTTTTCTATACTGTACTGTCAATTCCCGCTTCAAGGCACCTGTACTGTCAGTATGACCAGTATGAATATCATCTTTCTGTCAGATAAATGTTAGGAACTGTTTGCACTGTTAGTAATAGCGCTTTGAAGCACGGTATGGACAACAGTATGCTAAGTAGCATTACTTATTGTATTCAACTTCTTTCTCTGAACTTGTGATTAACACCCTCTGTGACAAAACGTCCCCCCCCCCACCCCCACCAAATGTTATCCCGCCCCTTATTTTTACGTGTCAGTAGAACTAATTCTAATTTACTATTATTTTCTTAAAACATTTAAATGGAAATTCAGATGTTAGCCAATTTAATTGCGACTAACACAGAACCCCGCACGGAATAATGAAGTGTTTTATTGGTTTTTATTGTACTACCTGAGAATGGTTCAATCTTAGTTTGCTAAACTTGTTTCCCGTTCATTTGGACGGAATAAGCATAACATGTGTACGTTAAGACGTGCATTTTGTTATGATCTTACCCGACGCTATTGTGATAAATGATGTGATTAATGAGCTGTCACACGTCAAGATAAGTCGTCTTAGGATGTGGTTAATCATCAGCGGTTTACTAAAGATGATTTTAAGGAAGAATATTAAACAAATTTTAATCGAGCGCTTCAGGCACAGAATATAATTTTGATATCTTATAGGTCATTGCAAGTTATATTTTCATCCCACTTGAGCTGGATGGCCTAGTCCAGCAACTGGGTCAGTGCCTCAAAGGTAACATAAAACTTTGTACAAGAACATGATACTTCTATGGCAATTTGTATGGCATTTTGTATGGCAATTTCACAATGACAAATGAGGTAATCAGGAGTTTTTTTTTACTAGCGCCACATCCTTCTTGTTATGTAAATGTTCACCTGAACTATCCTTTTAGTGTACCTCCTTGGTCTCGCACCACAATTAATTGTTCCATTGACTTACACACTAAACTCGTCACTTTGAAGACCTGCCAAAGCATAGATAGAAGTTTATAACTTGTATATCCTACCCACCACATGATAGCTGAGATCTTGGCCTATAATGGCACTTGCAAATTTCCATATCATGACCATTTTAGATTTTGAGCAAGAAGAGGAGCAAGTTTAGCATACTGAACCCCCACCCTTCCATCTGCTCGGTCGGAGTAATATCAACGTTTAACCAAAGATTTTCTACAATGATTTATATCACCTTCGATCCTCCCTATTTTCACACCATCTGTACTTTAAATTATGCTCTTACATATAGAGGCAGAATAACAATAAACAATGAGAGTAACTGATAACATTCTTAAACATGCTTTACCTTAGGTACTTTTACCTCTTTTCTCTGTTAACCTTTCGAGCGGATGAACACTACTCTAATTGTGGTGCGGTACCTAATATACTATAAATGTTCACCTGAACTATCATTTTAGTGTTCCTCCTTGTTATATAAATGTTCTCCTGAACTATCCTGTTAGGTAAAGACCTGGTCAAGTCTAAATGTGAAATGATCGAGCCACATTTACTTGCATCTATTCTTTCCTTTGTTTTCTTACGATGTTTAATTTCTGTAATTGAGATGGGTTGTGCATGAATTGAACTGTGTCCATGGCCTAATGATGGCGTTACTTTCAGTGTCAACAGTGTTGACATTCTGCCTTGAAAATATGAAGAGAAGAATACAAAAACAGAGAGGAAAAAAATATTTTAGATCCTAGTGGCACTATGTTTCAGATTCTGGTGGCACTATGATATCACAGATGTTTCAGATTCTGGTGGCACTATGATATCACAGATGTTTCAGATTCTGGTGGCACTATGATATCACAGATGTTTCAGATTCTGGTGGCACTATGATATCACAGGTGTTTCAGATTCTTGTGGCACTATGATATCACAGATGTTTCAGATTCTGGTGGCACTATGATATCACAGATGTTTCAGATTCTGGTGGCACTATGATATCACAGATGTTTCAGATTCTTGTGGCACTATGATATCACAGATGTTTCAGATTCTGGTGGCACTATGATATCACAGATGTTTCAGATTCTGGTGGCACTATGATATCACATATGTTTCAGATTCTGGTGGCACTATGATATCACATATGTTTCAGATTCTGGTGGCACTATGATATCACAGTTTGGACTGAAGAACCAAACATATTATCGATCTTGTCTCTGGGAATCATTCAAGACATAATATATTGGTGAATACTAGATGGAAACATGAGTAGATATAACAGCATCACCTCCAAAAACATATATATATTTAATCCTTGCATAACAGTGGACAAGAAACTGACTATTTAAAGTCCTAAATATTAAGTCACGTTTGACTTCATCTATTTGCCAAAATAAGCCAACTAATGTTTATTGAGCAAGCTATTCCTTATCTTCATTATATAGATCGGGATTGTCTAAAATTAAATTGTAATAATTAGCATATCTGACAGTCGATTTGTTTAGCTAAACATATTCAGTCCCTGTCTCTCACACACAAACCTACAATTCATATACAGCAACATATCTTACGAAGCGGTAATGAGTAGTAGTGTACGGAAGCTTAAAAGTGCCATCCACATAAGAAAATTTTGCCCCAATAAGTCAACATTTGTCAGTAAATTGTTTAGATAACAAGATAATATCTTATCAAAAATCAGGAAAATGTTGGATTGCTCAGTTGCTTCAACTGAGCAATTGAACATTTTTCTGAAAATGTTTAATTGTTAACTTCATTCCATTTGAGCAATTGAACAATTTTCTGCAAAATGTTAAATTACAACTTATCGTATCTCGTCAATTCAACATTTTCCTGCAAAATGTTTAATTGTTCACTTCATTCCAACTGAGCAGGTGTTGAGTCGATGAGAATAAAACATTTTGCAGAAAATTGTTCGATTGCTCAATTAAAGCAACTGAGCAATACAACATTTTTCTGATTTTGATTAGATATTATCTTGTTTTCTAAACAATTTAATGCAAAATGTTGACTTATTGGGGCAAAGTTTTCTTATGTTGATGGCACTTTTAAGCTTCCGTGGCAGTGTGATATTTTCACTAACAACCTGATGATTGATCTTCTCAGATTCATCAAAGTTTTAAACGCGCGACTCATCTTATTATAACTGTAATAGATCTATGGCTTATATTAAATATAAGTATTAAATGTAATCAAACTTGATGCTTCAAGGTAACTTGATAAAATTATCTCCCAAACTTTTTTAATTCGCAAGTATGAAGGGAAAACAGGTCTTCAAGTATATAGATTATTTTAGTTATATTTGATATTTATTCATTCCTGCATAAAATACATCGTTTATGATAGCTATAGTAATTTTTTGGACTAGATTTGGGGGAAGTAGAAGAAATGAAAATCAAATGTTTGTAACCATCAATTCCATGTAAAATGGCAGCACGACGTATTTATATTTGTGCCGGGGATTTGGAAATACATGAATAAATGTAAACAAGGTATAACAGGAAGCCCTGTTCAAGACAGATCACTGACTGGGACATATCGAATAAGTTATGTATTAATATTAAACTCCATAAAGTTAATATTAAAACTTAGTATTGTAACCACATTATGTCTATTTTACCCTGATGTCAAATATGAACATTTAGCTAACTCACATTAATGTGTGGTAAACAAAGAAACGTATAATACTTAGTAACACTTAGTCTAGCTTTACAACACCGAAGAATATTTGTCAGACGTATTTTATTAATAGTGATACGTTAAAGGACACAGAAACGTATCCACCATAGTAAGTATATTTGTGATAGAAATGACTTCCCCTAATAACTAAGAATAATCTGCTTCTATTTGCCTGATATCACATATTTAATATTCTTTGACACAAAATGCCGAAGAATTAATCAAGTGTAGTTATGACGTCGTCGAGCCACATGCGTCTCACTTCATTTTTATCTTTATCCGTATTTATTTGCAATGTTTATTTGCTGTAATGGGAGATTAGTATAGGCTGAGTTTTAACTGTTGAAGCTCTTAACATAACATAATGATGACATTGGTTTCAGGGTCAACACTATTAACATTCTACGTTGAAACAAAAAAGTGAAAAGAACAAATGTGAACGCTAATAGTTGCAGATTATATTGGGACTATAACATCACATATTTACAGAATGACAGATCCCAGACAGGACTTTTAAACTAGAGGATATCTACCTAATCGAACAAGTGTTATTTGGGGCAGTCGTTACTCATATGATTTATATAAAGTAGTTATGGAGGTTGATATAGTCTAGGCCCTACACTCTAGGGTATCTTGGAGAGAGGCGGCAATGCGGGGGGGGGGGGGGGGGGCTTTATATCGTATTCTCTGTTAGGTTAATCCAATAACCTCAACCTGATTATCATGCAAAGTAAGATCGATTTTACTTTGAGAGTTACTCTGAAAAAAAAGAAGAACAAGTCACTTTCTGTCACTAAGAGAAGTACTCCATAAGTCTCTGACTGTCACCTAGTAATCTATTGTGAAGAAACAGAACAGGTCTATGACTGTCACTTAGTATTATATTCTGAAAAAGAGAACAAGTATATGGCTGTCACCTAGAAATCTATTGTGAAGAAACAGAACAAGTCTATGGCTGTCACTTAGTAAGCTACTGTGAAGAAACAGAACAGGTCTATGGCTGTCACTTAGTAATCTATTTTGAAGAAACAGAACAGGTATATGACTGTCACTTAGTATTATATTCTGAAAAAGAACAAGTCTATAACTGTCACTTAGTATTATATTCTGAAAAAGAGAACAGGTCTATGACTGTCACTTAGTAATCTGTTCTGAAGAAACAGAATAAGTCGATGGCTGTCACTTATTATTCTATTCTGAAAAAGAACAGAATAAGTCTATGGCTTTCACTTAGGATATAAGACTGTCCCTTAGAGAGTTCAATAGAAGTCGTCGATGATGACTTCTATAGAATATACGATATGTAACAGCATGTGTGCAAGTTTAACATAACGCATATGCCCTTTTACCTATAGTATTCAGTGACATCAATATTGCTATTGTGTGTAACAGTCCCTATACTTATACTTAAGGCGAAAAGATGCATATATTATAGCCTACAATAAACTTATTTTGTGTACTAACTGCATACGGAAATTCAATTTTACCACAAATATTCAATAGAAGAAATATATAGTATAAAAGTTTTATTTACGATTATTAGTGATGAATGAAGTAAAATCAAACTAAATATGCAAGTTACAGTTGTTTAAATTTATCTTTCATCAATGTAAATTTTTACTATACCTTCTGACCTTGTTCTGATGTAATTCTTCACTTAAACTGTAGTTACTTTACGGTAAATTTATGTTAATACATGTTTCTATATGACAATGTGATTGTTATACAGGTCTAATTCATGTTAGATGGTAATGCGAATCACACATCAGGACAAATAACAGTTAAGGGCAACGACGCTAACTGAATTTCATTGGAAATTCACGTAAGTAGTCTATTTCATTACCGTACAAGAAACACCCATTTATTTATAACACCAAGCAAAGAACAAGGCCTATATAGAAGAAAAAGACATACAGATACAGAAATAAATACAAAGTACTAAAAATACAACAACAAAAACTTACTTGATGCATTTGAAAACCGTAGGGTTGATCCTACAAGACAAAGAATTAAAAGACCGGCTAATCCTTTCATCTCTTTCTAATCCGATTATCTTCTAGTTCAAAAGAAAGGAAAATAGTTCAAATAATTCAATACTCCGAATGCTTTACGCAGATTTTTTTTCAGTTTCTCAATTTTTATTTCTTTCAATGGAAGCGAAAGAGAAAGAGAGAAAAAGAAAATATTTATCACTTTGATCGTCGAAGTTGCAATTTGATTCAAAATGTGTCGGTAATCTAATAGGCATGCAGCAATATTTGTAATTATTCTGCGCAGTGGTTGCAGCGGTTGTAAGTTGACTGACAGATTCAGAGATCCTTCTCTCTAAGACTTCCAACGCGCTCTTCTTTATACAAGTCACCAGTGACAGAATGAATGAAACGGCTGAAGTTACACACCAATCATTAGCCAAATATATAACATATTAATTCAACAGGTATATTTCTTAGCAACATCTCTGTGAACAAACCATTATTAAATATAAAACAAACCATCCTGGAAGACGTCATCGTGTGACATCTTTCTTAATTCCTGGAAATTAAAGAGGGCGCTTTTATAACGCGTTGGACAGAGCCGTATATAGAGTCTTCCATCACTGACTGTTGAGGAAACCTTTGCATCCGTCAATCGTTAACTTGGACAACAGTACAGTAAGAATAGTGAACATGTTCATGTAAAATGGCGGCATGGTAAAAGTTAATGTCGGAGAAATGGTTGCAAAGCCAACCTTTGAAAGCATACAGCGCATCAAGACTTTGTTGTGTGTTGCGCTTTATAAGAACTGTCTTATTATGACTATCATTATTATGATTATGATTATGATTATTATGATGATTATGATTATAATTATAATTATAATTATTATTATTAATATTATTATTATTATTATCCCACCTACCTGGCAAAGACTTGCTTAAAAGGGATAACTCTCTTGAATGTTTGTTTTGTTTCAGTTTTGATCAACAACATGAATGGCTTGAAAGGTGTGATGTTGGTTTTCGTGGGAATGGAGAGGGAGGCAGGTCCGGCAACGCGGCTTCATATTGAGGGGCGGAGGGGGGGGGGGTTAAGATGTCTTCTCTCAATGCAATGGTCGTTTGTGAGCCTACCGTCGAGAATGTCATGTGTTGTGTTCGTGATCGGTTGACTGGATAGCGCAGGAGGTGTCGAGATGATTGTTTCTATAGTTGTGTTTAATAAGGAATATCTTATTGAGTTCGTTGTGCAGTGTTGGTCACGAGGTATTGCACTGGGTGGTTTCATGTCAAAAAGGAAATCTCCGTTTCGTAACTTCGCTGAATACTTTTGAAAATGAAAACTTTGAAATGATTCCTTAGTCATCTAACGTAATGAATGTATGAATGGACCACAGAATTAATGTTTAACTGTTTAGTTATAATATTAAAAGCAAAGAATAAAATATACTTTTCATTTGTTAATATTGAAGCATAAGTTGTGATTAAACGCAACGTTATAAAAATTCGACCTTTCTATCTAAAATATTGCCAACGTTCGTTTTATGCAATTTAATTTGCGTAAAACATGAAAGTAAGTATGAACTTGAATGGTCTTGAATAATCTATGACTCTTATTTGAGCGTTCATGTCTTACGGATTTTGTTAACGGAAGTAAACTTATAATTGCAAATTTCATAGTAGTTCTTTACAAGCTTATACGTAATATGTCACCATAGCAGGAAACACATTTAACCAAAGTTGAATCAAACAAAAAATTACCTTGAAGTTCGTGTATCTTTGTGAATCTATGTGTTTTTTTTTTACAACAAGAGATCAATATTTAATAGCGGTTACTGCAATTAAAAGTGAATAAATAATTGCAATTCGTGCTCAGTTACAAAGTAGAAGTATTAATATTCAACATTGTTCATCGTTTAACTTCAACTTTGACAAGAAATATGCGAATGAACGAAGATCACTTTGACAAAGATACATTACTACACCATTAAAGTACCAACGGCTCCTTCGTTGTCTCTTCTTTATTGTCGCTGAGATACGTGAAATTTCATGTTGAGGCCATCTTCATGAGTTTGATGGGCGCGTTGCCAAGGACATGCCTTGTTTTAAGGAAATATATATATATATATATATATATATATATATATATATATATATATATATGTATATATATATAATTATATATATATATATTTTAATATATATATATATATATTACGATTTTCATTTATATATATATATATATATATATATATATATGTGTGTGTGTATATATATTATCTTGTCCCTGTAACTTGTCGTATATAGTTCAGCCAATATTAAATGAGTGGCACCAGCTTCTGCCATGAAAGATATGCAAACTTAAAAAAAAAAGACTAGGCACAAGTGTCCTGGTTCTTTTCCTTGTTAATAAACAAGATACTTTAATCTCCAGCTAGGTAAATTGATACAAGGATACGTTTTTTTAGTTTTCTTAAAGTAACGAGTGTTTTCTTAATGTATCAATAATATGGTTTACTCGTCGGTGATGAGGTGAAACTTAAAGAGGCTGTGCCCCTCTCTCATTTAACTCACATAAGATCAGATCAAATACAAGCAACACTGATTAAAGCGGGACAGTGCAACAGTTTCATTTCCGTTACGAGTGTATTTAGTTGCCTTTTGAGTTTGGTCTGTACGTTTGCAAACATACCGACCATTACTTAAAAGTGGTAGTAGTAAGTGTATTAGTAATAGAAGTAGTAATAGTAGTAGTAATAGTAGTAGTTGGTTGAAGTAGTAGTAGTAGCGTGATAGTAGCAGTAAAAGTAGTAGTGCAGTAGTAGTATAATTGGTAGTAGTGTGGTTGAAGTGTATAGTAGTAGTCGTAGTATTAGTAGTAGTAGTAGTAGTCAGGCCTCAATGTTAAGTTAGTGCTAATTCATTGGTTTGTAAATTCTAATACCTAAATAAACCATATTCTTTTGACTCCTTATAAAAGAGCAGATGTCTCCAGCATATTATGTTGTGCATAAAGTCATGCTTTAATGTTAAAGATGATTAACATGCTTCTGATAAAAGAAAAAAACTATAATAATTTGAAGGCACCGCCTAATCTTGTTTACTTTACGGCCTTTATCGCTGTTCCACTTGGCAGTTTAATTAACAGGAGAAAAGATCTTAATAAATTTCTGTTTGAAATTTATTTCAGCGATTATTAATGGTACATTGAAAACGATGGGAGTGATATATCATTGACAATTTGAGAGAAGTACAGCAGTGGCTTGAACTTTGTGTATATTTTATATGGTTATAAACTAAGCATTCATTACGTGAGTTTGCAATGATAAGTCCAAAACATCAGAGTGAACAAAACAGCCAACAATACACCTTCTTAGTGATCTTTCATGAAAATCAATATACGTTAGCTCTTTTTTGTGTAACATAGGAGAAATTGTAGAAAACAAGGCGGATGAGTAGAACAAAAGAGTAATAGATTTCTTTTACTCTATATGATAAGTCTATATGGGGAAGAGCTGAATTGTTTGATAAAGATATAAGAAACTAGAACAAAATTCAAACAGAACTGTTGTTAATGAATTCGATGATGACTACATCTTGAATATACACAAAGAGGTTAAATATTCATGAATCTATATCTAATTATTCGTGACATGCGGTTCAGAATAAAATAAAGCTACAAATTAATAAATGAAACAGATCCGTTTTGACGATAACCAGGCTAACTATAAATTATACATAATGGCCGGCACCGAGGCTCACGGAATACAATAAACTCGTTAATCAAACAGTGCAAAAGACACATTACAGCTATATAGAGCAGCAAGTGGCTGTTAGGTAGACATGATTGAGTGTTTAACAACTGTTTCTGCATATATGAAGACCCGAAACAAAGTATCATAAAGGAAAACGAAAATATATTACAATCATGAAAAATACTCGAAAAAAAGATGATCTATTATTCATAAATTTGTACAAATTACCTGTCCGGCCAATGTGATCTTTTATTAAACGTAAGAACGTATTACACTGACACAATATGATGTAAATAGAAGTCATCAATAATATGTATCTTGTATAGGGCGTGGCTTTTATACGCACTTACCTGATTGGTCTGTGGACGAACGTCATGCGAGGAGCACATACGTAAATGTCTCTGCTGAGTTATAATAATATGAATGTTGTTCTCTATTAGACAACTGCACGGAAGTATATTTACGAAGGCGTTTACTGAACTGACTGCAGACGTTGACATGTTTTGCGACGTAAGCACTGTCGGCCTATACCTGTGCACATAATATATATATATATATATATATATATATATATATATATATATATATATATATATATATATATATGTATATATATATATATATATATGTATATGTATATATATATATACATATATATATATACATATATATATATATATGTATATATATATATATATATATATATATATATATATATATAGGCAATGTTCTGCGTAGCACTGAGAATTGGTGGTGGGGTCACGTCCTACACGTGACCCCACCACCAAGGAAGTTTTCACGGAGATGCCTATTACTGCCTACAAGCGACTGAACAACCTGGCGGATCATTTGGTGAGGGCATCGCATCCTCAGCCCATCCCTGTCGACACTCCCGGCACATACCCTTGTAACCGTAGTAGATGTAATACCTGCAAATATGTCACCTCAAATACTATACTTCGTATCACTGGCCCTAAAAACTCTTTTATAATCAAACATCACTTTTCTTGTATTTCCACTAATGTTATTTATATTATCATATGTAAACGTTGTAATTTACTTTACATAGGTGAAACCAAGCGAAGACTGGCAGATCGTATTACCGAACACTTACGCTCCATCAAATCCAAGTTTCCTGGTTACCCTGTTGCCTCTCACTTCAATTCCCCTCCCCCTGTAAAATCACTGACTTTTCAGTTACGTGTGCTCTGTCCCCCAGAGGCACTGACATCGATCGCCTTAAATCCGAAAATAGACTAATTTTCCGACTTGGTACCTTATCCCCTTATGGTTTAAACTCTAAATTCGATTTGTTGTAAGTCCTTTTACCCTGCTACTTTTCGCTTCTTTCATGTGTGTGCATTGGACCATTTTATCTTTCTTCGTTCGCTGTTTACAGTTTTAGTAGTCTTTTTGCTCACTTTGTTAAAGGGTTTATACCCGAAACGTCGTGTTTCTTTTCTTTATCATTAGCACTAGCAAACTTTACTATTTCATATATATATATATATATATATATATATATATATATATATATATATATATATATATATATATATATATATATAGCAAAGATGGTACATTGGTTATTTAAAAGCCATATTCGAAAAACGATATTTGGCTAGTTTGAAACTTGCTCAGCCTGAAAATATGGGTTGGCTTAACTGACAATTTTGCTCCATTTTAAGAAGTCTCTGGTTGCGTAATGTTGTTCGTAACACCTACATTTATGCTAAATGTTATGCATGCAACGGATATATACAATTAATATCTGTCATTTCCATACCAAAGTAGTTTGTTGTTCCACAGAAATAACAAACAAAAAATATATATATTATTGGTTTGTTCAATACATTTGACAGATCCCAGAAAATATCCTGAATTCCTTTGATAACAGTTTTTGTTTTTATCAATAATTGCCAGTTTTGGCTTCATTAAGGGCATTGGATTTACACTGCTGCTATTATAGACACCACACCCTACACTGCGGTACTGCATGCTGTATAGTAACATGATACACGAAGGAAATCGTTCCTGGCTTGTCAATAGCTTTGATAATGGGTTGGGTTTCCCGAAGAAACGACTATGTTATTCAATCATTTTCTGGCGCCATAAATCACCCTCCCCTCCCCGTCCCCTCCCTCCCGTTCAATAAAATCCCTCCCCTTTACCCCAATCCAACCACACTAATATAGTTACCAATCCATTACACAACAGTTAGCTACATTAATATCAGTTGAATGGCTTATATTGCTCTTAAAACGTGTCACATACAACAGTACAGAAACTTAAATACATTTTGCTATTAACAAATGCTATAAAGCGAAGCGACGTATGACGTCATATGTCAAGCAACCAATCACCTATTAATGTAACTTCATAACTCATGTGTTCTCTATACTGCTATAGACATTCATTATGCATACAGTAATATCAGGTTAAAAATCGAGATTATCAAAAGGATTCTTCAAAAGTACAGACGTTTTAAGAAAAGGTTCAACAGACTTCCAGGTAACCTTACGTGACGAAGACAGATATTTCGACAAAAGTCCATGTACGTTCTTTCCTCACGCTATAACATTTGCGTGCAATTTTGTGGCATAAAAGGCGAACAGTGTTGTCTCTCGTTTAAGTATGTACGTGTCATTTTACTGTCATCCGTCTAACTGCTCGTCGTATTTCAGAATTGTTCAAATAAATTAAAAACAAAGTGCTTCATGTTACATCTCTGCTACCGAAGACAGATGTGACCATAAAATAAGATTTAAAATAGGCGAAGGAAAAGTCAAGAATACTTACTATATAGGCTATACCACACGAAAATAAAAATTGAATAAATGGTAGGAAAAATGAGAAATGTTAAAATCGTCACAAGACACACACCTTTGTATAACGAAATTTAAGTTACAGAGAAAAACAGAAATAATTTAGGGGTGGAGAAGGGTAGAATTTGTTGGTTATTTTCGTGTTCCTGCTCGGTTTTGTTTATTAGTTTGTGTTGTTTCGCTCCCTTGTGGTTTACAATCATTTCTGGCTGGTGAAAGGTATCGTTTCCTTTCGTTTTTTGACAAAACTATTTCTGGCTGATGGTCAACTTGGTCTTCGGTAGGTATAATACTTCCAAAAAATCAATGTACTTCTGCAATGCAATCAACGCACATGTAACACAATAAGACGAGTTTGCCAAATGTAAATCATTCAAATACACAAACAAGAAAATATTGATTGATATTTGATATACGTTATAGTTAATAAAGAAATCAATTTATCCTTGTAAAGAAAATAAAGGAAAAATCAAAATCAGAATAAGATTCTCAAATATCTGAATTTCTTTATTCAAGCAAAACTATAAATCATGGGACTTTAATTATTGAGTATGACTGGATATATACAGGAGTAAATCCATTATTTTAATGAATTACAGTTTATATATACATAGACCACGTCCCTCCCTCTTTTTTGCCGGGCGTACCAATTGGTGCAAATATTTGGTAAGGACCTTGGGCTATACTTAACCTCCTCACATATCTGGAAAAGCCATTTTCTCCATGTTTTAAACATCTCTTTATAGACTGAATTTAAATAGAGGAAGTTGTGGGGGGGGGGGTGGAGTTGGAAGAGCCCCAGGCTTGGGTCATTAATGATGTAGGGAAAATATAGACAGAGATCATTTAAGCTTATTGAGTAGCCTACGTTAAATATTCACACCCTCAATAGCATAGATCTTACGTTGCATAAAGTAGTATTTTACAAATTACTAATAAACGTAACATCACTCTTTGCAAAATGTCACAAACATTGATTATCGCTCTATAGATTACAGTGGCTGATCCAGGACAAGGGGCCCTCAAGACAAGTATCGGTAGAGATCGATATTATTAGCGAAATAGCGTATTAAAATAATTTACTATGTACCTTGGTTAGAACGAAATTATGCTCACAGACAAAGTAGAAAGGGAGGTCTAGCCACTATCCATCTATTTATATATATAAATAGAGAAAGGCCAAGATTGAAACAACCAAAAACTTAAAAAAACAGATAAACAGATAAAAAAAAACAGCAAAACAAACAAGCAAATCTTTTTTAAACGTGGCTCTTTATTTATTTCTTGCTAAATTATTATCCTGGTATCGATTTAGAAGTACAATTTTTAAGTTGAAATTACCACTTGTTTACATATTGCTTTGTGCATACCAAAGAATTGTAATAATTATATACTGCTTATCTCCCCTTTCAAACTTATCCCCCATCCAAACTTATCTCCCCTTCAAACTTATTCCCCCCCCCCTGCAAACTTATTCCCCCCTCCAAACTTATTCCCCCCAAATTATCCCCCTCCAAACTGATCTCCCCTTCCAAACTTATCCCCCCCTCCAAACTTATCTCCCCCCTTTCAAACTAATCCCCCCACCGAACTTATCTCCTCTCCCCTTATGTCCCCCTCCAAATTTATCTCCCTTCAAACTTATCTCCCTCTTCCAAACTTATCCCCCCCCTCCAAACTTATCTCCCCTCCAAACTTATCTCCCCCCTTTCAAACTAATCCCCCCTCCGAACTTATCTCCTCTCCCCTTATGTCCCCCTCCAAATTTATCTCCCTCCAAACTTATCTCCCTCTTCCAAACTTATCCCCCCCCCCCCTCCAAACTTATCTCCACTCCAAACTTATCTCCCCCCTTTCAAACTAATCCCCCCTCCGAACTTATCTCCCCTCCCCTTATGTCCCCCTCCAAATTGATCTCCCTCTTCCAAACTTATCTCCCTCTTCCAAACTTATCCCCCCCTCCAAACTTATCTCCCCTCCAAACTTATCTCCCCCCTTTCAAACTAATCCCCCCACCGAACTTATCTCCTCTCCCCTTATGTCCCCCTCCAAATTTATCTCCCTTCAAACTTATCTCCCTCTTCCAAACTTATCCCCCCCTCCAAACTTATCTCCCCTCCAAACTTATCCCCCCTTTCAAACTAATCCCCCCTCCGAACTTATCTCCCGTCCCCTTATGTCCCCCTCCAAATTGATCTCCCTCTTCCAAACTTATCTCCCTCTTCCAAACTTATCTCCCTCTTCCAAACTTATCCCCCCCCCCCTCCAAACTTATCTCCCTCCAAACTTATCTCCCCCTTTCAAACTAATCCCCCCTCTGAACTTATATCCCCTCCCCTTATGTCCCCCTCCAAATTGATCTCCCTCTTCCAAACTTATCTCCCTCCTCCAAACTTATCTCCCTCCAAACTTATCCCTCCAAACTTTCCTCCCATTCTCATTTCTTACTTTTCCTGTTCTTCTTAAGGAATTTACAAAATACCAATGAAAGAAATTAATCATAGAAAAAACGCAGAAACAAAATCATAACAACCTTTTTCATTCAAGATCCCCTGCCAAAACAAAAGGGAAGATATGAAATCATAAATAAATGAGAAAGTCAAAAACCTTAGTGATTCCTTGCCAATATGAGAAGAAACTTTAAATACAAGATTTTCCAACGATCTGAATTGCTGAGAAGAGATGGCAAGTCTAGCAGAATTGATTAATTCGTACCTATGCAAAGAGGGTTGAAGGTCAAACAAACTTCACTTTGATTCATTCTGACTTTAACCTGTCATTGAACTTTAAATGACCTTTGACCTCCATGAAAACTGATACAGAACATATAACCACTATTAAAGGGCTACCTACATATCAAGTTTGAAGTTCAAGCAACTTTCACTTCTTGAGATAATGTATTTACAAGGTATCATAGAAGCAAAATAAATTTGTATTGTTACCTTTTACATAATTATAAAAAACTAAAATGACCAACATCAAATTCCTGAATCAGTGGGTGTTTGTTACTTCACAAATAATTAAGTAAAACATTATGAAGACAAAGATAACAGACAAATAGAAACAGTAATTCAATGAAGACATGCAGTAATACCTAGATTTTGAATGCTTCTTATGAAAAACTTATTTATATACAGGGCTCCTCTGTTTTATCTATTTAAATGAAAATCCTGACAAGTGCATTAGTAAACTGTTCACAAATGACACAACTAGAGCACCAATGGTGCAGAAGCTCATACCTTTTCGAGCTTAAAAATGTAGGGCCCACAAAACCAATTTTGGGCCCATGAGGGATACCCCCCCCCCCTCCATTAGCAGAATCCTGGCAACACCACTGGCTATAATTCCTATTTTCCCCTTTAAATCCTATTTTACCCACTCTCTCAAACAATACCACTGACCTACTCTACCCTGTTAAACCTTCTCCCCTCTACCTTAGCAGACATAACTTCACAAGCACTCCCTATATATAACTTCACAAGCTGCCTACATACCTTAGGCTCAAAGACTTCTAAGAATCGGCAAGTGCTGATTGGCTATAGGGCTCTCACGCTTACAGTTCAACAGTTAATAACAACTCCCAGTCCTGCTTTAATTCCACTAACAGCCTCTGCAGAGCTTAACCACAAATGTAAACAAACACTGCAGAAACTGGGAGACAAATTAAAGGAGCTTTGGCAAAAAGTGAAGGCTCAGATTTTTTTTAAACAATGGGGATGAATTGTAATTAATTAACTTTTGACCAAAAATTATTAGGCATCACCTTATTCATACACTATCCAACAATCATCAGTTCATCTTTGAATATGATCTATCAAAATCTTGAGGAGATTGAGATATTTGAAAATATTACAAAGAATGACCCCCGATGACCCCCTAAATGACATTTGACCTCAATTTTCTGAACACCCCTCGTAACTCTCATCTCGAGGAACATTGTGACCAAGTTTCATTATAATTGGCCATACACTGTACGAACAGGAGCAATTTGAAAATATAGGGCCGTGGCCCGGGCCACAAAAGACCCCTAGTTGATCTTTGATCTCAAATTCATGAACACCCTGAAGGTAAAACTACCATAGTACTATCGTGACAAACCCTCAACATTGTACCATGGAATCTGTAGGAGAAGAAGCATTTTGCGTATTTCCACAAAATGGCCCATTACGGCCCACAGGTGACCTTTGACCCCAAATTTTGGACCATCTCTGATGGCCCTATACCCAATGGTCCTTGTGTCCAAGTTTCATGAAATTCCATCAAACACTGTGCGAGTGGGAGCGGTTTTACCAATTGTTGACGGATAGAGTGATAGAGTGATAGAATGATAGAGTGATAGAGTGATAGACGCCGCACTGTAACAATAGCTCACACCAGCATGCTGGTATGAGCTAAAAATGAATAGAGTTACTAGTAACAAAGCCCACTACCCTGCTCACCCTGGTATATAATGGACGATCTCATATAAAGACCTCACACAATCATTAGCAAAAGCAATTCAAGGAGCATGGACACAACTGTAACAAAAATGCAATAAACAAATGAATGAGTTAAGATATGAACTACAAAATAAAACCAAACTGTTAGCAAACTGTTTTGATATGAAATACAGAAAAGTAAGTACTTCTTGGCAGTGTTGATTGCATCAACAGCTTGTCAATTATAATTAAAGACAACAAAATAGTAAGATAGTTGCTGGTTCACATGGATATTAGACACACATAAATTAACATGCCGGCTTCCAGGATCATAAGGCAGCATATGCTTGCCTCCTTAATTACTGCTTCATAGTAAGTTTGCACACAAACATCCACACATTGTAACACATTGAGATATGCAAGGTTTCTAAGGCAGCACAGCAAGTAATAAACTGATAGTAGGTGGCTGGCATGCTTTCCCAAATGACTACCAATAGGAAAACTCTATTACATACATTCATATAACAAAATATCAATGGATCAATTTCAACTATTTGTGCACCCATCGGAATGTACAGGAACAGAGTTTCCTGCCTCTAGTGGGGGCATTATCTTGAGCCACTTTGTGATCTCTACTGGGCAAAACATCACACTCTTGTTTGAGTCACTCTGTTATCTCTACCGGGCAAAACATCACAGTCTTGTTCCAGTCACTCTGTTATCTCTACCGGGCAAAACATCACAGTCTTGTTTGAGTCACTTTGTTATCTCTACCGGGCAAAACATCACAATCTTGTTCCAGTCACTCTGTTATCTCTACCGGGCAAAACATCACAATCTTGTTCCAGTCACTCTGTTATCTCTACCGGGCAAAACATCACAATCTTGTTTGAGTCACTTTGTTATCTCTACCGGGCAAAACATCACAATCTTGTTTGAGTCACTTTGTTATCTCTACTGGGCAAAACATCACAATCTTGTTTGAGTCACTCTGTTATCTCTACCGGGCAAAACATCACTATCTTGTTTGAGTCACTCTGTTATCTCTACCGGGCAAAACATCACAATCTTGTTTGAGTCACTTTGTTATCTCTACTGGGCAATACATCACAATCTTGTTTGAGTCCCTTTGTTATCTCTACCGGGCAAGACATCACAATCTTGTTTGAGTCACTCTGTTATCTCTACCGGGCAAAACATCACAATCTTGTTTGAGTCACTTTGTTATCTCTACCGGGCAAAACATCACAATCTTGTTCCAGTCACTCTGTTATCTCTACCGGGCAAAACATCACAATCTTGTTCCAGTCACTCTGTTATCTCTACCGGGCAAAACATCACAGTCTTGTTTGAGTCACTTTGTTATCTCTACTGGGCAAAACATCACAATCTTGTTTCAGTCACTTTGTTATCTCTACCGGGCAAAACATCACAGTCTTGTTTGAGTCACTTTGTTATCTCTACTGGGCAAAACATCACAATCTTGTTTGAGTCACTTTGTTATCTCTACCGGGCAAAACATCACAATCTTGTTCCAGTCACTCTGTTATCTCTACCGGGCAAAACATCACAATCTTGTTCCAGTCACTCTGTTATCTCTACCGGGCAAAACATCACAGTTTTGTTTGAGTCACTTTGTTATCTCTACTGGGCAAAACATCACAATCTTGTTCGAGTCACTTTGTTATCTCTACTGGGCAAAACATCACAATCTTGTTTGAGTCACTTTGTTATCTCTACTGGGCAAAACATCACTATCTTGTTCCAGTCACTTTGTTATCTCTACTGGGCAAAACATCACAATCTTGTTTGAGTCACTCTGTTATCTCTACCGGGCAAAACATCACAATCTTGTTCCAGTCACTCTGTTATCTCTACCGGGCAAAACATCACAATCTTGTTCCAGTCACTCTGTTATCTCTACCGGGCAAAACATCACAGTCTTGTTTGAGTCACTTTGTTATCTCTACTGGGCAAAACATCACACTCTTGTTTGAGTCACTTTGTTATCTCTACTGGGCAAAACATCACAATCTTGTTTGAGTCACTCTGTTATCTCTACTGGGCAAAACATCACACTCTTGTTTGAGTCACTTTGTTATCTCTACTGGGCAAAACATCACAATCTTGTTTGAGTCACTCTGTTATCTCTACTGGGCAAAACATCACAGTCTTGTTTGAGTCACTTTGTTATCTCTACCGGGCAAAACATCACAATCTTGTTTGAGTCACTCTGTTATCTCTACTGGGCAAAACATCACAATCTTGTTTGAGTCACTTTGTTATCTCTACCGGGCAAAACATCACAATCTTGTTTGAGTCACTCTGTTATCTCTACTGGGCAAAACATCACACTCTTGTTTGAGTCACTGCTCTACCGGGCAAAACATCAGAATCTTGTTCGAGTCACTCTGTTATCTCTACTGGGCAAAACATCACAATCTTGTTCGAGTCACTTTGTTATCTCTACTGGGCAAAACATCACAATCTTGTTTAAGTCACTCTGTTATCTCTACTGGGCAAAACATCACAGTCTTGTTTGAGTCACTTTGTTATCTCTACTGGGCAAAACATCACTATCTTGTTCCAGTCACTTTGTTATCTCTACCGGGCAAAACATCACTATCTTGTTTGAGTCACTCTGTTATCTCTACTGGGCAAAACATCACACTCTTGTTTGAGTCACTGCTCTACTGGGCAAAACATCAGAATCTTGTTCCAGTCACTTGACTTTTGTAATTTAGGGACATGTGTTATCACTCGCAACAACACTGGCATGTAATGTAGGAATATTCAAAAGATGTTACAAATTGAAAGTTTACAGATTAATAAAACTAAAGAGAATTATTATTGCAAAATGAAAACAAACAAAAATGATAGCCCAACCAATATGTTAACAATACAATGTTTTATATAAAAAAATAAGCTTATCTTGGATACCAAATTTTCATGAAACTTGACAAAATGTCACTCTCTTCTTCGGAAATAATCTTCAATCTCTTCCAGGGATTTGCCTTTTGTCTCCGGTACGAATAAGATCACAAAGATGATCTCCAGGACACAGACCACTGCGTACATCCAAAAAACACCCTCTTTGTGAAGCAGATTCTAAGTTTTAAGAAAAGGACAAGATTACCGTCATTGGTAGTATATTCTAATATATTCTGACCAAAATGAATTGAGAAACAGTGACCAATTACCTCTACGTCTAAAAACTAATTGAGAACCCTGACCACTCACCTCTAGGTCTAAAAATTCTTTGGTGATGATGAAAGAGCAAGTCCAGTTGAAAGCCGTTGCAATGGAACTGGCCAAACCTCTGGCTTTAGATGGGAATATTTCAGACATGATGAGCCAGGGAATTGGTCCAAGGCCAAGAGAGAACCCGATGATGTATATCACCATACTGCTAAGGGAAAGCCACCCCAGATCTGACTTGGCATTCCCAAGTACTGGAAAGGAACAAAAACTTTGTAGTTACATTTTGTTTTACATTATTTAAATATATCTATGTGCTGTGTGTATTCAATTAGAAAGACTGTTTAGTTTATTTTAAGAGCAAACTTGATATAAAACTGACTGGTAGACAGACAGACTGAAAGTTTCTACTTAAATGACTCATTGAAATAAGTCTCTGTAAGAAATTACTACAATACATCGTGAGTGAGCTGATAAAATCTCTAGTTACAATATACCTAGTCTAGTTGTTTGTTGACTCAGAGACTACTTTGCACAGCTAACTGCACTTTTCTGGAGCTACTGGGATAAGACTGATGTATTACGTACAATATTAATCTATTACATAGTCAACTTACAAATATCCTCAAGACCACTAGGTGTGGTTGGTGATATTTCATCTTTCGTTAAAAAGTAATAAAGGCCAAAAGTTGTTGAGCTGATGGCCATCAAAACTCCTGAAAAATAAAAATCCCAAATAATAAAGCTAATAATACATTAACATAAAATATGAGGTGAAATTTTGACAAATTGCTATCTTGTCACTGAGGGGGGTGCAGCCAGGCTTTATAGGTCATAAACTGTTGTGTTCCACAGTCTCACACAATAGGCATTGCTGGTCTGTTGATATATCCTAATTGTTTGGTATTTATGCAGCCTTGCTGCAGCTTCTTTTTGACACAGCGCCTTAAAGTGAATAAGTATTAACAAGTTTAAGTGACCAACCATTTCATACAGTGACTGTATAATTAAACATGTAGCCATGAAGAAGCAGGACGTTGATTGTTTTTGACTTTGACTTTGACTTTTTGACTTTGAATTTTCCACATATAATCAAATCAACTGACAAATCAAGTAGATGTAAAGTTGCCAGGTTACAAATGTCTTCACAACTGATAAGAACATAATGGCCACAGAGCACTTAATACTTCTCCAAAGGAAATTAGCAAATTAGGCACAGGATGGCAGAGAAAGTTAGGGGAGGGGGCACAGACTCAGTGTAAGGTTTCTTCCAAATTTCCAAAACATATTTCCATTCTATTATCCTACATACCACAAACACATCATAATAAAGCAGCCATTTAGCATCCCACAAACACCCTAGAAGAAACTTGTCATAATGCAGCAACCATTTAGCATCCCACAAACACTCTGGAAGAAACACACTGTAATGCAGTAACCATTGGCATCCCACAAACACCCTTGAAGAAACAGGCTGTAATGCAGGAACCATTTGGCATCCCACAAACACCCTTGAAGAACAGGCTGTAATACAGTAACCATTTGGCATCCCACAAACACCCTAGAAGGAACACGTGTAATGCAGCAACCACTTGGCATCCCACCAACACCCTAAAAGGAACACGATGTAATGCAGGAACCATTTGGCATCCCACAAACACCCTTGAAGAACAGGCTGTAATACAGTAACCATTTGGCATCCCACCAGCACTCTGGAAGGAACACGCTGTAATGCAGCAACCACTTGGCATCCCACAAATTCACCCTGCCCACTTGGACATAATATCTTAAAAGTGGAATTAGACAAACCGGCTGTTATGAGGAGAACTTTGCGACCCACTAGATCCATTAACATCACCGAGACCAAGGTGGCCACAACCTGGACTGCTCCAATAACAATGGTGGCAGTATTTGCATCTATTGATGATCCAGTGCTCTGAAATATAGTCACTGTGTAAAACATGACAGTGTTGATTCCGCTGAACTGCTGAAAGAACATCAGAGCTAACGAGATCAGTAGAGGCATGAAAAGATGACGCTGACCAAATTCTGAGAGAGAAACGTTGTTATCCTAGAAAGAGTAAATATAAAAAAAATTATAAGAGTAAATATAAGTAAATATAAACAAAGAGTAAATATAAACAAATTATTCTTATTATTTTATTAAAAATTATTATATTAACCAGAAATGAAAAATGCATTGAGGTTTCTAGTGTTCGACCCATAATCAGTTAGATAAATGACATCGGGCTGATTATCAGACAATTGGTAAATAATCGGCATCGGCAAAATCCATTGCGATTATTTGGAACCGATTATTACGTTCCACATAAAGGATTGTATTTTTCCGCGCTTTTGATTCACACTTACCACAACGGGAGAAGAGTGTTGATCATTTGATTAAACGCTATTCATAGCCGGGGCCGTGCGCTAATCTACCGTTTAAGGCTATTGCAAGTCCCTCACGTGAGATTGTACTAATGCCATTCGATATACTATCCAGTTTTGGCAGTTAACATCATACAGTATATCCGCGATAAGCTTAGGGGGACGACGTAATTATTTGTTTTCACTTCGTTTCTTGCATCTAACAAAATCTCCTGTATCTATTTTTAAAGATTGATAAGAAGATTTATTGTCTTGACTAAATAATAAACCAAAACAATATCCTTTTAACCGCTTCGTTTCACCGTACGTGAGAACTTGAAAGTGAAAACGATAACATTAGAGGCTTTGTTCATTGTGAGTTCTACGTACTTACATGTGAGAATTACATGCACATTTCTATAGGATGTTACAATTTACGTGAGAACTTGAAAGTGAAAACGATAACATTAGAGGCTTTGTTCATTGTGAGTTCTACGTACTTACATGTGTTAATTACATGCACATTTCTATAGGATGTTTAGTTTCAGTTTTTTCATTTAGATAAAAAGTAAATTATTCTCTGGACTATCATTTATATGAGTCAGTTACAATGTTAAGATCAAATTAGTTTGCAAGCAAAATATGTGCTATGAATAGAAAGTAACCAGAAGTTTTCAAATCATTTTATATACTTACCAAACCATCCCAGTCAAGGATGCAGACTTTTTTGGAAGAGGGGGTGGAGTGTGGGTGGGGGGGGGGGGGAGAATAGTATCTGAAGATATTGAAATACTTTTCATCTAATATAAGCCAAATATGATGGTTGGGTTTTCTTTTCTTCTATGACCAACTTACAGAGTTGTCCAGGGTAGCTTCAATTTCCCGACACTCCAAGTCCACATCCACATTAACGTTCCTGACTTTATGGAGAACGGCCAGTGCCCTGTGCCTGTCATGTTTGATAAGCCAGTACGATGGTGTGTCCGGCATTGGGAGCATGAAGCACGACAACATACATGCAAAGATAGCACCGATGATGGCAAGCCAAACGTATGATAAATACACCCCTATGTGTAAGGAAAATTAAGTAACTTATAAAATAACAGTGGCAACACAAAGCAAAAACACTAAGGAAACATACAGACTGCATAATACAGTCACTGATACAATATATAGTATACAAGGTATTATATATATTAAATACATGATAATATATACTACACAAGGTAGTATATATACTAAATACAAGGTAATATATAGTTTACAAGGCAGTTTATATATTAAATACAATATATATACTATTCAAGGTAGTACATATATTAAATACAAGATAATATACATACAATACAAGGTATTATATATATTAAATACACGATAATATATATACTATGAAAGGTAGTATATATATTAAATATGCAATGTATAGTATATAAGGCAGTTTATATTAAATACAATATATATACTATTCAAGGTAGTACATAGATATTAAATACAAGATAATATACATACAATACAAGGTATTATATATATTAAATACACGATAATATATATACTATGAAAGGTAGTACATATATTAAATACAAGATAATACACATACAATACAAGGTATTATATATATTAAATACAAGATAATATATATACTATATAAGGTAGTATATATATAAAATACAAGGTAATGTATAGTATATAAGGCAGTATATATTAAATACAATATATATACTATTCAAGGTAGTACATTAAATACAAGATAATATACATACAATACAAGGTATTATATATATTAAATACAAGATAATATATATACTATACAAGGTAGTATATATATAAAATACAAGGTAATGTATAGTATATAAGGCAGTTTATATTAAATACAAGATAATATATAAAATATACAACAGGGCTGAAATTTCACAGTCGTCCGATCATCCGAATCGATTAAAATTTCTTTCGGACAACCAAAATCGAAATTGAGGTTGTCCGACGAACGACTAAATTATTTGTGGAAACGTACCATCACATTTATTTCAACTCGACAAGATTACACAATCAAAATAAACACACCTTAAAAATCTGATAGTTCATGTTGATATAACCCTCCATTCATGGTGTGACAATAAAAGAAATTACTAAATAATTTGGTACCTTCCTTGACAGGGCAAATTCTTCTCTCCTTTTTGCAAGTTTATGATTGGTACAAAGTTGTTATTGTTTTGAAAAAACATACCCCCTGCTACCATAAGGTAGCCAGTACATTCGATCGACATGCAAATGAACGTCCCATTGTAAATTGCATACATACAATGTATACGGCCATAAGTTAGGCCTAGCCAACATTTGAGTGTCGCATGATGAAATATATGTATCATACGTAACAATATCGGGAGATATGGTTACAATATATACAAGAAAGTTACCGATCTCACTATGTTAAAATCATTTGAAACAAACCGTGAACAGCCAGCTAGCTTTATTTTGAACTACATTCTAAAGGCAAAGTAACTTGGTCTTTGAACGCTAGATGCATGGAAGTGCTCACTAATATATACTACATTCATGATATACACGCACATACTGTACATCGTACGTGTTGACACAGTGCAGTGGTGACGCATGCGTTATCATGATACAGCCAATGCATGTGATGTGTGTCGTCAGCCGGTTAGCAAGATTGGCTGTTCTAATAAGCAGACTTACATAAACAGAAAAGGGAATCCTACTTTACAGTGCAGTCGTATAATGAGCAGATGATAGTAAATACCTGGACGGATCCATTTATTTTAGGTAGAAATATGATATTTGCAAATATAGGAATAATAAGTTTATAATCATGAATATATTTCCATAATAGCTTTTTTTATTTCTTAATATATTCATACATAAAAACGACATACGTTAAAAAATATTTAACAGTGTGTTAGTCATGAATGTTAAAGATTGTTTAGACATCCCTACAAACCGTGGAATTAGACGGATTAATAATGTTTTTTCCCACATTTTGGAACAAATATACCTTGTTATGTAAAGTACAAAATTTAGTTTAGTCTTTTTCCCCATTTTTATTCGGACAACCAATTTTTTTTCCAGACAACCAAATTTTGAGTGTAGGTTGTCCAATGGACAAGATAAAAAAAATTCCAAAAAATCAGGCCTGTACAAGGTAGCATATATATTAAAGTAAATACAAGATAATAATATAGTATACTTACAGTAGGTAGTATATATATTCAACACAAGGTATTGTATAGAATATAAGGTAGTATATATGGGTCATTCCATATCAACTCACCAAATTTTGGAGTATGTTGGTTTGACCTCTTTCAAAATTACCAATTTATTGTATGCTTAGAACACCACAAAAATAAGCATATTCTGAAAATTTCAGTTACATTGCTTTCAAATTGGGGGATTTATCACACTTTAAAATTCTGCAATTCTAAAGGTAAAATTCATCCATCATAGAGTCAGCTTGAGACGATACTTCAATAATGCTTGAGCTGTATGAAAGGCTAACAGCTTCTTTTGAAAGATGAATCTAGATAGCTTTTATTTTACTGGTCCTTCCTGTTTTTCCATCTTCCTCAATTTACGAATGGCTTAAGAACAATTGTAAGATTTAATCTGACTTGCCTGTGTATCTGGTGCTTTTGTTAATGTCTAACAATTTGAGCTGTTAGTTAAAGTGAACACCTTTACAATTAAATCTACTGTATTGATTAAGGTACCCATTAAACTTTCTCAGCAATCAAAGTTATATTGATAGTAAAGTCTTTTAATTAAGTTAATTAAACCAGAAGCAGACAGTACATTGCAAATATTTTTTGTTTATATGACATTGAAATATGCCCAGTCTTGAATTGAGTTACATTATGTTGAATCTTATTTTCTATCGGAATTAACCCTTTTGTAAGAAATGAACAAATAAAAGTTTTGTTTGTACCAGTACTGTATACAGTGTTACTTACAAGTCTGACTTATGACAAACACTATACTTTTGCTCACCTAGTGTATACACGAGTAGAATTCCTAATGTAATGAACAGCTGGAAGCTTGAACCCAAGAAACCCCGGTTATCAGGACTCGCCATTTCTGCGATGTAGATCTGGAGATAGAGAAATAATAAGAAGTACTGTATTCACTGAGTAGGATAATGTACAGGAAATAATGTATGTATTCACTGGGTAGGATAATGTACAGGAAATAATGTATGTATTCACTGGGTAGGATAATGTACAGGAAATAATGTATGTATTCACTGGGTAGGATAATGTACAGTAAATAATGTATGTATTCACTGGGTAGGATAATGTACAGGAAATAATGTATGTATTCACTGGGTAGGATAATGTACAGTAATAATATATGAATTCACTGGGTAGGATAATGTACAGTAAATAATGTATGTATTCACTGGGTAGGATAATGTACAGTAAATAATGTATGTATTCACTGGGTAGGATAATGTACAGTAAATAATGTATGTATTCACTGGGTAGGATAATGTACAGTAAATAACGTATGTATTCACTGGGTAGGATAATGTACAGTAAATAACGTATGTATTCACTGAGTAGGATAATTGTACAGTAAATAATGTAAGATAATCTAACTTAATATGCTTGTGTAAATAACACTTCATGGCTTTCTCGTCTTACAAGTATACTTAAGTATTTTAAATGACAGTACTTGTATCCTAACTAGCTTCAGTCAAAATTGATCCTATTATTGGACAATCATAGCCTGGCTACAAGTATTGTAAGACTTACCTGGTTTGGATATTTACGAACACAAACTTACCTGTCTCCCCACAACAACTGCACTCTCACTTTACCATGAATAGCACTGTATAGCATCTGGTAACCTATTAGCACTGCCCTCTACCGGTGACTGGCCCATTCCAGTCTACTACCCACGTCATGAAACCCATATATGAAAATCAGGTGGGAAACCGTGGAAAAACAGAAAGTATGCCAAAAAGTCCCAAGACAAGGATACTCATTGAATCTTCAACATGTACATTAGTGTTGAGCTATTGATCGAAAGGAATGGAGATACCAGGAAGCAGTCAAAGAAGATATCAGAAGGTGTCAACTATTAATAACAGAAGACTATGTAATTCCCGAGCTTGTGACACTTTGAATGGTAGAATGAGAAGGAGGGCGGTAGACCGGAATGGGCTGGTCACCAGTAAATCAAAAGATTTCTAGCTGAAAATTTAATTTCACAGATGAAATTAGAATATTTTTTAATCATGTTACCTCTATTAGTTAATAAAGGATGATACAATTGATTCTTTACATGTTAACATGTAACTGAAATGACACACAACCATTACAAGTTTATTACTGTCACCTCACAGTGCTTACAGTAGCTCACAGTGCACAGTACAGCACAGCACAGTACAGGTTCAGCACAGTACAGCACAGTACAGCACAGTATAGTACAGTACAGTACAGCACAGTTCAGCACAGTGCAGTACAGTACAGCACAACACAGTACAGCACAGCACATCAGAGCACAGTAAAGTTCAGCACAGTATACCTGTAACTGTACAGTACAGCACATCACAGTACAGCACATCACAGTACAGCTCACAGTACATTACAGCACAGTACAGCACAGTACAGCACATCAGAGTACAGTACAGTACAGTACAGCACAGTACAGTACAGTTCAGTTCAGCACAGTACAGCACAGCACATCAGACATCAGAGTACAGCACAGTACAGCACAGCACAGTATAGCACATTACAGCACAGTTCACTTCAGTACAGCACAGTACAGCACAGTTCAGCACAGTACAGCACAGTACAGCTCAGTACATTACAGTACAGCACAGTACAGTACAGCACAGTACAGTTCAGCACAGTACAGTACAGCTCAGTACATTACAGTACAGTACAGCACAGTACAGCTCACAGTGCTTACAGCACTTAGCTAATTAAAAGGACATATCCAGGTAATCCTTTAAAGGATATCCGGGTGAAATTTCATTTTTGACTGATGAAAGAGGAAGATATTCTGATATGTTCAACTTGCATTAGAGAGTACCATCCCCCTTTTTGGATGGGGAGGGGTTACTTTTATTTTCAAATTCACTACAGAAAAACTTTGAAAAATGTGTTTTGTAGAAGGCATTTCCAACCCACATTGCCTAAACTGCATACAGTATATGCCATTTTGTGATGGACTCACAATTAAATACACAGTACGCATTTTATCTTATTTGATCTGATCTCTAGACTTTCAATTTTGTCTAGCTGGTTGGATTCCAGCATACACACAATTGAAAGTACATCTGATCTACTTCATGCTCCAATGAAACTCACTGGTACAGTAGCACCTGGTTTAGCACAAACCTAATCCACACAGACTCTTACCGTGCTACTGTATGCAACTTAGGAGGCCTTGGCTTACAGAACTCTGGGACACTACTGTCACCCGTAATATTTGCTAGAAATTATCAAAACTTACAACAAGTATTTCATCATTTATATATATTATTATTTTGATCTCTTTGGAGTACTTACTGGACAAGCCAATGTTGTCATTCCAGTAGCAAATCCTGTGAGGACTCTACCGAGATAGAGACCCCAAACGTAAGGCACGCTGGCAATCAATGCCCAGCCAACAGCAAACGGCACTGCACAGGCCATCAGGGTTGCTTTACGGCCGATAGATCCAATCAGAAACCCAGCAACTGGACCTCCAAATATGGCACCCACATTGAGAAGTGACTGAAATAATAAAAATGTCAGCCAAATATGTTGAAAATGATAGGACAAATTTTGATCTGTCACCCTAACACTGTTGACAACCACCACAGATTTTGACTAACACTGCAGCCCAGAGCTGGTTTTCTAACCTACACATCTCCCAGGCTATAGTGTACATATGTACATATATTGGTGTTCTATTCAACAAACATACACATCTCCCCTATAGTGTACAAGTGTTCTATTCAACAAACGTACACATCTCCCCTAGAGTGTACATATATTGGTGTTCTATTCAACAAACGTACACATCTCCCCTAGAGTGTACATATATTGGTGTTCTATACAATAAACGTACACATCTCCCCTATAGTGTACATATACTGGTGTTCTATTCAACAAACCTACACATTTCGTCATATCAGCAAATAATATTTGCAATGCTATAGTCTGCTTCTGGTTTTAATTCACTTAAATAAAAGACAATATAAAATGAATGTTGACCAGTACAAACATGTACAGCGTGTACTGTACATTTGTGTATATACAGTAGTGCTTGGTGTAAAATAACACTGTACATGTACACATGTACAGTACACACTGTACATGTGTGCACCGGTTGACATTCATTATATAGGGTTGAGTAGATGATGTGGTGGGGGGGGGGGAGGGGGTGGGTTACATGCTTACAGACAATTTGAAGCAGAAGATTACCATACCAAATAATTCAGTATACCTTGAATGCATGTGTTATGCAGTCTCTTTGCAGTACAGTCAACGTCAGTCACATGCATACTGTTGTATACTTGTCTTAATGTTCAGGCTTACCAGCTACAGTGCTGTACACTATTTCAGTATTGAATATATATATTTTTTGTTCAATTTTCCAATTTAACAAATTTCAATGTTTCCCAAAAAAAAGGAAAATATTCTTTCCCTCTTTTTGTTGTTTCAATCTTGGGATACCTACCCCGAACCAAGAGGCAGAATTATCATCTAAGATGGTGTCATTTTTCAATTGTGGTATAGCTGGTGAGGAGTAGCCAATTGTGTAGCCGGCACTGATGGGTGCAAGTAAGCTAACTGCTACCACAATGTACAAGAATGGGTCACTGGACGGTCTTCTGTAAAAACAAAACATATAATGATTACTGCCTGTGAGTAGCACTTTCTTAATCTTTCCAGCGATTAAAAACTTGCATAATATTAACATAAAATAACACATTTACATAACCCCAAAGGTTGACACACTGCAGTTTACAGTATGTCAAAACTTGTTCAACATACTGTAAAATTACTGTAGGTGTTTAAGCCTCAGTTTGCATGCAATCTTGACAGCCATATTAATCTTTTTTTGATAAGTACTATTGTGAAGTAAATAGTCACATGCTATTATCAGGACCATGTACATGTTTTCTCCAGTTTGAGGAAATGAAAATTCAGACAGCAACATTGCCTTTGTTTATACCTAAAACACTAATCGGCTGGGTGGATGGGCAGGTGTATTGACCTTTCTGCATATGCAAATTGATATAGTGGAATTTACTGTAGATTATAAATAGTCTTTGCTCAGGTACTAGTCATCATACTGTAGTAATTATTATAGTATTTAAGACAGAGCCTTTGAACACTGAATTATTCCCTATTAATTAGTTTCAAATTGGAAAATCAAAGTAATAAACCTACATCACAGGGTAGGAATATTGAATATTGCAATCTTGTTAGCTTGCAGTATAACTAGTAGTTACAGTATCTGTTAAAAGTTGACCAGCTCCTTTTGATGATTTCATACCAGCATAAATACAGATCGTACCATTGATTTATGGTATGGGTGGAAATAACACTTGAAAAGCTCAACAGATCTCTCAGCTTGATCAGCATGGTGGTTTCAAGATCATATCAATGTCCAAAAACAATTTATTAAGTATTAAACAAATGACATAAAGGCAACCAATTGATGGATTTAAGTATGGGACAATTGTCATGATTTATTCATGATGCAGGCAGACATGAATCAGGATATACAACACAAATGTCTAAAAAAAAGTCTGTTTTCTGCATGTAACTTTGAATTATTGGAAGATAGTGAAGTCTACTGCTCACTTCAAGCAAGGAAAACACCTACTGTACAACCGGATGAATCTATCACACTTAAAGGAGACACAACATTAGTGTTTACACGGTTCGAAAAGTTGGGAACCGGGCACCCGAGAGCCGATACCTGTCGGGTATTCGGATTCCCCGGAAAAAAATTGTTTACCCTCGTGTATCATGATTTTCAAGAAATTACATATGGATGCTATAAATAATGAATTATATTCTCTACTGACAATGTTTCCATGTTCAAATACGTACATGTAAGATAAGGTATAAAACCTTCCTCAATAATTTCAATTTGCTTTTGTTTCTTTCATTAACTTGTTAATAACTTCATATAATAACATCACTATTAACATCGCACTGCCGCCGCTGCTTATGTTTGCTCTCAACCTCTATTGGATCAGACCATATAAATACCCAATTTAGCCCTTATACAGTTTTTACTACTTCTATCTAAAAGGCAGGCCCAGGTTTAGTATTAGCCGCGAGATTGCGTGATTCGCGCAATTTGATCGCATTTGGAATAAACTTTTAGTTAAAAGCCAATTGCGATTCTTATTTTTTAGTTATCTTGTCTATAACCCATTAGTAACATCTCGTAAAATTCCTTGTCAGTCTTTCCTTCTATGAAATAAACGAATGCATAAATAATAATTGTGAGAATTCTTTCCAGTTCTTCCACATGGTAGCCTAACACCACACAAAGTCAATGGGGAAATCTAGCCTTACCATCTGTTTACTGTAGCTGAAATTGTGACGCAGTTATAAGATATCCATGGAATACTTTTGTTATTGCTGTTATCTTCGACCACATGGTAGCCTATCACCACACTTAGTCAATGGGAAAATCTTGCCCAACCATCGGTTTGCCAAGAAAAAAAAAAAAAAAATCAGTTTGCGTAGGATTCTGGTAATAAATTAGGAACCGGGTAGTATCGCGTCGGGTGGGTGCTCGGAAACTCTGTGCAAACACTGTACACAACATATGCCTCATTTTTGAAACGTGAATGTACCTTTGGAATGATTGCTAAGCAAAATGAATGTTTTCTTAGAAATATTTTATTCCTCTGTGAATAAGTGAGTTAAATATTATTTCAAATAAAAACAATGTTTTTGCTGAATTACTGTGATGACATCATTCACCCTTCAAAAAATAGCACTAAATTGAAATAGTTCTGTTCATATCTTTGTAATACAGAATGCTATGAGGATAAAGTTTTGACCTGAAGAAGCAGTTCTGTTATTTAAAAACAAGTTCAGCTACCGGAACAAGATCGTCAACCATATCCTCTCAACATTCCTGTTAGGCTCTTCAACCACATCCTCTCCACATTCCTGTTAATCTTCAACCATGACCTCTCAACATGCCAAGCCTAATTCATCACTGAGCCATAAAAACCTTTTTCTGGGTATATTAGGATCAAGAGAATGCAAGTTAATGAACTCATCAATTTATTGTGGCAATAGTAATGTAAAACACTGTGGTGTACACACTTCCTTTCTACACAGGTCTCTCATAATCAACTGTTTTTTATACAGCACACTATGCTACATTAATAGCACTGAAGATCTCTACAAGAATTTGCAACCAATATCCAAGGTTGTTGATACTGCTGGTGAAAGTGTCATTATTTAGCCTAACCACACTGTCACTGATCACTACTTTACCTTATATATGCATGGATATCACCCCTCACCATACCTCCCCCTCCCTCCCTACCTACCTCCCTCCCTCCCTATCTCCCACCCTCCTTCCCTCCCTCCCTTCCTCCCTCCTACCTCCTCCTCCCTGAGTCAGCATTGAATAGATCTGTTGAAATTGTAAAATGTACCACAGTAGGCTAGATCTATGTATTTTAGTTGAACTCAACATTATTTTATATTTAACAGCCCTATTCAGTAAAGTGTCTACATGATCTAGTTTGTTTCTGTATGTACCTACATGACTCTATAGTCTTCGTCTTCTTCGTCTTCGTTACGGTGACACATCCGCAAAAAGGGACAATATCTCACCACACACACGTCAAGAGAGTAATTAGTTAAATCTGACCCGAGTACTGATATGTTTCAGGACACACAGAACCACTGGAACTACTAATGAGGTCTGAAGGCAGGCTATTCCAATCCCTAATTGTATTTGGAAGAAAACTATACTTTTAGCAATTGGTACTGGCATACAATTGGCAGAAATGCATATCGTGCATGTTCCGACTCCTACGCTGAGGCTTTCTTAGGCAGTCAATAGGGATCTGAGCCTGACCATAGATGCCCTTAGCAAATAAGATGATTCTACTTTGCCTGCGCCTCTCTGCCAAGGGCACCAGGTTTAGGTCCCGTAAAAGAGATGAGACAGAGCCAGGCTCTCTTGAATAATCTGAAGCGATGAAACGGGCTGCACGCCTCTGAATGTTTTCCAGGTTGTGCTGCAAGAAAGCTTGGTGGGGATCCCAGATAGAACTGGCATATTCCAATACTGGCAGGAGGAGACCTTTATACGCAGCCAATTTTGCATCCTTCGAACAAGGGGATAAGTTTCTACGAAGAACTCCCAATATCCTATTGCCTTTGTTACACACATTTTGAATATGCTTTCCCCAGTTGAGATCTGAAGTGATATGAATACCCAGATATTTAACACAATCAACCTTAGCCAAGTGAACCCCATTGAGCATGTAATTGAAAATCACAGGTTTCCTCTTTCTAGTAATGGTCATAATGTTACATTTCACCGGCTGGAAACTCATGCCCTAATCTTTAGCCCATTGTCCTAGTATATTTATATCTTCCTGAAGTTGATGACCATCACTGACATCATCGATAACCCGATAACAGACACAGTCATCAGCAAACAGTCGGACACCAGAAGAAACAGCATTACCAATATCATTTATATAGGCCAGGAAGAGAATGGGTCCCAAAACTGACCCTTGCAGAACACCGGAAGTAACCTTAGAAGGATTAGACCTAGACCCATTGACAACAACCGACTGCTCTCTATTACTCAGAAAAGCATCCACCCAGCAGAGAACCTGATGTGAAACACCCATAGTGTACAGTTTAGATTTCAATAATTTGTGAGGAACAGTGTCAAAAGCCTTCTCAAAATCAAGGATGAAGACATCCACTTGCTTTGTTTGGTCAAGGGAGGACGCCCATTCGTTGATGACAGAAACGAGCTGGGTCTCGCAGCTATGGTATTTCCTGAATGCATGCTGTTTAGCAGTCAAGATGTTATTATTCTGGAAATGCTCCATGATATTAGAACTGATTATGTGCTCCAAGAGCTTGCAGCAGATACTGGTAAGGGAAACAGGGCGATAATTACTTGGCGAGGATACATCATAGACTGTCAAAGAAATTATTTATCATCAAAATCATTTGTTTGTAACAAACAATGACAATGACAATGAAACTGTTTATTTCCAACACAAAAGATAAGTACATTTTCAACAAGAGTTCAATACATATAATCAAATAATCATGGTATTAAATATAATTCAATGAAAACTACCAAAGATCTAATGTGTGGAAAAGGAGAAAAACTGAAGTGCAATACTTATGAATCGTTTCCTCCAAATATGTGTTGAAAAGTATAGACAAAAGAATTAGTCAAGACAGGTTAACATACATAAGGTTACAAAAATAACAGAAAATTGAGGAAAAAAAGAAAAGATTGAGAGAAAAAAGAAAAGATTGGGCATTTATACATATTTTACATTAATGGAGATAATCAATTTGAAATAGCAGTAGATAACAACATTTGTTTGTACATTTTCTTAAATAAAACTTACTTTGTCACATCATAGCTTTCATATTGTAAAATTGAAAGTCACAATGACAGTAAAAAGATGTGTCCTTCTTTGCTGGTAATGCCACAGTTTAGTATTTTTGCTTTCCTAATATTTCTGTACATATACAGTAGACTATGACTTAACATTGAAACAGAACTTGACACATTCAATGATTTTATAGCAAACACCAGTGAAGACTAACAGTACACTGTATGTGCGTGACTGTAATATTTATAGTTTTCCTAACCACCATGAGATTCTTTGAAGTACTGTACATATAGGTGTATTATACTAGTGTACATAAATTCCATTTATGACTAGAACTTAAAATGTCATTCAAAGTACAGTGTGATAGTACTGTGTAGGGATTATTGTGTCAAGTACAGTGTGGTACTGTACTGCAGGAAATTATGAGTTCACTTTATCCAGTATCACAAAATGCTATACAATAGACAACATTTATAGTACTTAGCTTATTTATACATAAATCATGATGTTCTAAAGGGTCACATAATCACATTCATAGGCTTAGGAGCCCAATTTGATTTGGGGGGACTGTAATGACTTGCCCGACTTGACCCAATCACGGACGTTAAATATGTGAAAAAAAGGGAAATACTGTAAAGTCAGCCTTTAGGAAAACTACTGTATTTCAGACATTTCTGAAACATTCCTTAGACATCAGGTGACCATGTGACGTCATTGTTGGTATACTGCAAACACAACAATGCTTTGTCCATTAGTTAGTGTGTAAAGTTGTATCTAGTCGAACACGAAGGAGCTGGAAATAATATCAAAGATATTACTCATCTTTCCCCTGAAATGCCACAATTCTGTGTAGATGGAGGTTGTAGTAATACCTCAGCCAACAAAAGCATTAGATATGTTAGCTTTCTGAGTGGAAGAACTGACGAAAACGTTGTAGACTTTGGATAAAGTTTGTGAGATGCACACGGAAAGATTTTACAGCACCTGGAGTGTCTAATGCAGAAAACGTGAGAGTATGCTCAGTGCATTTCAATGAGAGCGATTGGGACCCTGAATATTTGCTACACACTTCTTAGTGGCCCTGGGTATTCTTACATGTAACATTACAGTATATCACGCAATTGACCAAAGTTATTTACTATTTGAGATGACCGTATACAGTATGAGCATACACCATGCCTAGAGGGTAGCACTGTTAGTACAATGAGTAACAACTCCTGCCCTTGTTGGCTCACATCAAGGGGAAGTAATCATGTTAGGATTCATTGCATTTGTTGTTTTCCAGTATTGTGAGTTTGTGACACATGTTTAGTATTGTTCATTGTGTTTGTTCCAGCATCTGCAAGGTCCATGGAGTAGAATACAACAGTACTATAGCGATCGGACGTTGGATTATTTTGTTAGTGACTGTCTTTAGTGATTGTGTACATATTGGAATATTAGTGGTCAAGGCATGTTTCAACTATAGGCCAAACTCTATGGAATAACACAGAGTCACGGTAGTATTTCGCCCAGGATCAAACAAGAAATGTGGATTCAGAGTTTACTGCCAGGATACTTTTACTGTGTTTGTACTTTGGATATTAAAATGAGTGAGTACTCTGTTCAGCTGAAGCTTAGTCACGTATCCTACCTTGGTCTATTCTGGCCCGCGTCTCCACGTAGTTGTTCGTTTATGTTAAAAAAAAAATTGTTGATAGTAACATTAACCATTTTCCTGTGACATTTCATGCACAAGGCAACTTTTAGGTCTATTTTTCTGTTCATTTTGCAGTATCTTGCAATCAAGTTGTATCAAGGAATTCAACAAGCTGCTTGCCTGGTTTACAGTATACATTGTACTGTACATACCTATTAATGCTCTGCTATATAAACGATGCCTCCATTTGAGTGGCAAATTTGCAAAGAAAATAACCAACCTACTTATTTGTCTTCATGTGTTTTCTTTTAAGGTTAATAGCTTTTCAAATGTTCAAAACTGGAAGTCAAATACAGTTCAATTGTTTGCTATCTGTGTATAAAAATACCTAGGTCTGCGTTTGATTTTCGTGGTACACCAATAATGACATCACATGGTGACCAGAGGCTCCTTACGGTCAATGTCTGTTTTCAGACATTCCAACGCCGGTACATATGATCACGTGACTACCCAAAATGTCAATTTGCGAGTCGGTTTTCGGTACAGCGATGGACATCTCAGGTTTAGCTAAAGATTACAAGGTATCACGTTTCATTACTGTCTGCATTTTGTAGCGACACAAACAAAACGTCACTTGCAAGCAACGGAAAGTTAACTTTTTCACAGCGCAGCACGCGGTTTGGGGCAAGTCTTCAATGTACTTGGTATACTGAGTGATAGTCTGCAGTCTGTACAATGAAACATTTCAATTCACTAACTTAGGGTCTACAACTTAGACTAACACTTTGAGCAAAATGGAAGTGAAGTTATAGGCCTCCATGGCTGATTGTGAACATTTGTCTACTTTGTTACGTCTAACTATAACTAGCTAGTTCTAGGCCTAAAACATTGGTTAATCATACCTTCCACACATTACCTGGGCCTAGACCAAACCTAGCATAAGTTTACTGTTGTTACTGTTACTGTTAGGCTATAACCTTAGTGTACCCACCGATGATGCTCGTTCCTCTGTAGCAGGGGCACCGTGTCATTATTTGCCATAACATTGTCACCCATGTCTCTCTGTATAACACCGTCTTTATTTGTAGACATGATTTTAACAAAAACCGAAGTAATGATCGGTACTCTACACCAAAGCAATATTGTTCCGATTGAAAAGCAATGCCCGTCAAGACCTAGTCGAGTAATCTCCTTCCGCAGTCGGCTGGTAGACCTTTTGCTCACGGGCCGCGTGATCGTTGTTTACAGTTGTTACTTAGATTTGTCGTATGCGTAGAAATTAACCTACTTCAATTTCTATGGTCGAATGTCAAGAGGCACGCGATTTTTTTCTCGTGTACTGCGAGGGGAAACATGAATTATTCATGACTTACAGAAGTATAACAGCCAATCCTCACGTGACAGTATTTCTCACGAGAACCGTTTTCTAGGGTGTGAAGACTCGCGCAAAAGAAGCGTCTAATGCCGGTAACCTGACTGAATGAGGTGTAACAGAAGTGTTAGACACCACCATCGATCCCAGAAAATACACACAGTTTGCTACCATCGGTAGACACTAGTGTACAGTCAGTACATACAGCTGCGGTCAATACCCACAGCACAGTGCACAAACGGTACAGCGATGGACATCTCAGGTTTTGCTAAAGATAACAAGGTATCACGTTTCATTACTGTCTGCATTTTGTAGCGACACGAACAAAACGTCACTTGCAAGCAATAGAAAGTTAACTTTTTCGGATGGCCGCACACGGTTTGGGGCGAGTTTTCAATGCCTTTAATATATCGTGGTGAATTTGACATATAAAGTACAGAGCTATGTAAGTGCTTTCTTGCATCACACTTTGGGCATAATTATATTTGCTGGTAGTTTCAGTGTACTGTTGACCCTTTTACCATTGATGGTATTATTACCCTGATTATTGCCCTTATTGCTGACTGCACGTAAATGCTACCAGGACTTTTGCACCGTATCCTAGGCAACAGTAGAACAGGAGTGTGAAAGGATTACTGATTATTTTGGGTATATAATAACATGTTAAAAATAACATGTAATATACTAACATGTAAATGTAAAACCTAATCCACAAAAGTTATAACTACAGGAATATCACATGTATTTTGACCACGGTTTATGTTAAAGTCCCAATACACCCGAAAAAAAACTTCCGAAGTAGATTTGATATTTCGTATTCTAAATGCCCTCTGACCAGGTGGATTGAATGGAGAAAAGCTGTCGCGATCAAAGAAAGTATTTTATTTTCTGTTGCCCTTATAGCGCGAGCAATTTACCGTCAAATCACTGTGGACCGCCTAAAAAACCTGATTGGTGGTCGCACGCGTGGTACGTATGGTACGTATATGGGATATTTTTTACGACGTTTTTATAGAATATGTTCACGATTTGATTGCTCTTTTAATGGAATATCTTCCTCGTTCCTCGCTTTTAACATTTTATCAGCTGTTTTCATCGTTTTGACTCTTACTTTTGGATAATTTTATGGACTAGTTCTAACGTAACTGTGAATACCTACGGTGCGTCAGCCTAACAGCCCTCCACTGCTATATAGTATAGCCTAGTCTCCTAAGAACAGTGCACGGCAATTCATTTACAGTACGGCAGTACCCAACGCATTGAATATCGATCTGTTATTGTTGGAGACCTAATCCAGCGACATACAATGGATCCAGCACCCGAACAACTCACTGACACTATTATTCAGAGTCAATCAGCCACAGCGAATTGCTCGCCACAGTGCCAACATCCAGATAATGATCCGGAAAAAGATGTCGTCTGTGCGTTTTGTCAAATAGGATATCATCTCCAATGCGCTGGTCTAAGGAAACAGCCACCTAAATCGAAAGTATGGATCTGCCAACCATGCCGTAAACTACCAAAGCTCCTACAAGACACCATTGAAAGACTGAATAACGCTCTTAAGGAGATCGAAGAACTGAAAACTCTGAATCGACATGAAAGAAAAAAACACGATCTACAGGAAATACCTGAATCTCGCCAAGGATTGGAAGAGACATTGGAAGAATCATATTCAAGCATCGTTCAGAAACAACCACAGCAAGAGCAAAGGCATAATTTACTGATAGGAGATTCAATTTTAAGAGATTTCAACAATGGAACCTTCGAAAACACAACTGTGCGATGCATTCGCGGAGCGTCTGTCGAATCAATACGTATGGACTTAACTGATGAGATTGACCTCGAGAAAATCCAGAACCTGATTATTCATGTGGGGACGAATGATGTTTCGAGCGGGAGTGACGTTACAGAAATTCTTGAAAAATTTGAGGACATGATTACAACTCTTCAGGTAGCCACTCCAAAAACGGAGAACGGTCCCTTCATCACCGTGTCTGGGCCATGCCCGAGACTTGATGCCTATTCGCCTGAAATCGAGGAACTTGACAACAAACTGAACGAGCTGATGCTGAAACTAGACTGTCGATATATTGCAAACAGCTTATCATTCAAGTACGCAGATGGAAGAATAGACCGATCAATGTACTCTGACGACGTTCACTTGAATCGCAAAGGAGCTGAAAGACTTGCAGAGCGCCTCACAGCAATCCCCTCGATATACCGTCAAACTCTAGTCAACAAAGCCACTCCTGAAATTCAAATCCACAGCAATCCCCAACCATCGAAATACAGGAGCCCTCGTGTAAAGTATCCTCGCCGCAATCATGTAGGACCTGATCGCAATCCCCATCCACGCCTGAATGCCAGGAGTTACCAACCGCCCAACTTCCGTCGCCCAACAACTAGACATGAACCAATGATGCCACTCATTCGCCAACGCCCACCATACCACTACCAGAACCATTACCGAGACAAAACCAGCTATAATGATCAAGACCAACATCATACGCCATCAGCACGACGCGGTTGCTACAATTGTGGAGAGCATAACCACAACATGCGAACTTGCCGTCACCAACAACCGTTACAGTGCCGAGTTTGCTCGCGATATGGTCACAAGGAACGATATTGTTATTTTCGATAGGATCTTGGCCAAGATGGTAGTGCCGTAAGTACTGTGAAACAAAAGTATATGGTGGAAAGTATCGACTATTTGAAATACCACAGGTCCAATGATTTTATAACTTTGAACTCTCCCGCTTCTAACATTTTAAACGATGTATTTTGCATTTTAAGTGGTAATTTTAATGTTCCTAAGTTATTTGATTTGAATAATTTTAATTCTGATCATAATATACCCTCGCAGAACATATCTGCGTCGGGCGAAATAACTCAATCTGGCCGAAATTTGAATACATCCACTCCCCATTCCGAGAGAATCTATTCACCAAACCCCCATGAGAAAAAAACGCGAAGGTCCAATATTCTCCAGATTGGATTTTTGAATATATGCCATCTACTCCCAAAGGTTGATCAGTTGCAGGCTCTCATGAACAACCAAGAAACAAAGATTAATGTGTTTGCCTTAAATGAAACATTTTTAACTGATTCAATCCAAGATTATGAATTAGCTATATCAGGCTATAATATTATAAGGAAAGACAGAAAAGGGAATGGAGGTGGCGTGGCTGCCTATATTGAACATGGAAGGCCGTTTCTTAGACATCCTGAGTATGAAGTTGACGTAATTGAAGCAATTTGGATTGAACTCATATTACCCCATATTAGAAATGTTCTGCTATGCATCATGTATCGCCCACCAGATTCCAATACGCAATGGTATGAATGTTTTCACGATATGCTTCTAGCACCTTTTAAAGATTTTAGTGATATTATAATTGTCGGTGATTTTAATATTAACCTCTTAGATAAAAAGGTGAATAGGAGATGGCAGCTTGAACTTCGAATATTTAATCTGACTCAAATGGTAACAGTAGCTACGCGGCAAACTGAGAGTACAATGACTCTAATTGATCATGTTTATACCACAAATGAAAGTCGATTGATGAACACAATCGTGCCCCAAATTCGTCTGAGTGATCATTTCCCTATTTTCTTCACTTGGCGACTGAACAATAAAGTAATAAGAAATAAATCACATCGAAGCTTTAAGTATAGAGCCATAGATCGAATTGATACTGCTGCTTTCAAATCAGATTTGAGAAACATGCTACCAATAGGGCCCCTCCCCCATGAATGTGATGTTGATAAATCTTTGTCATGCTGGCATGAGAACTTCATTAATGTTTTGAATTTACATGCTCCCAAGAAAGCAAAAAGGGTCAAACGTGAGAAACAACCGAGGTGGTTCAATAAAGATATTAACAATGCAATTAAAATGAGGGACCGAACAAAGATCAAGGATCCTACTGCGTATCGATTTTGGCGCAATAAAGTGACTTGTATGATACGTGCAGCCAAACAAAACTATTTCAAAGAAGCTATAGCTGCCAACAAAGGCGATTCCAAAGCCATCTGGAAAGTTCTGAGAGATGCGCAATCGAACAACACTGGAATGGTTATTAACCACAGTCCCAATATCTTAAAAGTGGATGGAAAAATAATAACAGACACGCGTGATATTGTGGAAGCCTTCAATAAGTATTTTATTGAAGTGTGTCAAACTTACCTAGTTAACAACCAGCACAACAACTGTGATACTTTCCCTGAGGTTAGGAAGTATGTAAACGCCAAATTACCACAAGGGGAGACATTTAATATCCCAAGAGTAACTGAACAGTATGTTTTGAAGTATCTGCAGTCGCTTGACCCTAACAAAGCGACCGGTCTCGATGAAATAAGTGCGCATGTATTAAAGATAAGTGCAATTGAAATTACTCCCAGTATTACACGAATAATAAATCAAAGCATTGATACTGATGTATTCCCATGTAACTGGAAGGAAGCTAAGGTTATCCCGAGTTTTAAAACGGAATCCCGCCATGATTTATCGAACTACAGGCCGATTGCAATTTTACCAATTCTCTCAAAAATAATTGAAAAACATGTCCACCTAGCCCTCAGTAAGCATTTGAATAAGTTTGACCTTTTACGTAATACACAGTCGGGTTTCAGGGAAAAGCATTCATGCGAAACGGCGCTATTGAAGGTTGTAGATCAGTGGATGGAATCTATTGATAAGGGGTATATTTTGGGAACTGTTTTCTTAGACCTCAGTAAGGCATTCGATTTGGTAAACCACGAGATTATGGTAACGAAACTACGTATTTATGGTGTATCGAGTAAAGCGATTAATTGGTTCAAATCCTATTTAGTTAATAGAAGTCAATGCACATACTTAAATGGTGTTTTATCGAGTTCAAGACGAATTGCATGTGGTGTACCCCAGGGAAGCATTCTTGGTCCACTTCTGTTCTTAATTTATATTAATGATATAGATCTCACTCTGGAATATTGTTCAGCGGATATGTATGCTGACGACACAACATTTTATGCCAGTGATACATCTACCATTAACTTGAATAACAAATTGCAAAGAGACATGGAAAAAGTTAGTGCCTGGTGTGACCGAAATAAAATGGCAATCAACACCACTAAAACGAAGGTATTGTTGATGGGATCTGGTCAGAGACTGGCTTCATTACCTGACAATGCAAATACTCTTTCTGTGACACTCGGGGGCAAAATTCTCAAGACTGTCAAATATGAAGAACTATTAGGTGTAAAAATTGATAACAATTTATCCTGGCATATTCAGGTTGACAACGTTTGTAAAACAGTCTCAAATCGCCTTGCCTTACTGAGACGCATACAACCATATATTGATTTAAATACGAAAATTATCTTCTATAATGGGTATGTACGACCCATTCTAGATTATTGTAGTATAGTCTGGGGTACGTGTGGAGCAAATGATTTACAAAAGTTGTTACATATACAAAAAGCAGCAGCGCGTATTATTACGAACTCGGGAAGATATGAAAGCTCGACAGAATTGTTTAAAATGCTAAAGTGGCACCCTGTCGATACGCAAATACGTATACGACGATTGATCATGATGTACAAGACCATGAATGGCCTCTCCCCAAATTATCTAACCCAGTTATTCAACTTTACGCACGAAATTCATAATCACAATTTGAGATCCACGACCCAAAGTAACTTATACCTGAAAGATGGTAAAACGGAATATCACAAGCGTAGATTTTCCTTCATAGCTGCCAAAGAATGGAATAGTTTGCCAGCTGAATGCAAGCATGCCAAATCTTTACCTATTTTTAAACGTTTAGTCAATGAATTTTTCAAGTCTTAATCATCTCATTACGCTTTTATGTTCTATACTCATTTTTACAGTTTTGTGATTTACTGTTGTATATTTGTATGTTTAATTGTCTTACTCTTTGTTTATTATTTTATAATATTATTCTTTTTATATTGATTGTATTTTAGGGCCTCGGGGAAGATTAGCTGTGGCTAACCGAGTCACCCTTTTAAAGGTTAATAATAATAATAATAATAATGTCTGAATGTTCATTACACAAATGTAAAGGAAATAGTCTACACATGCGGCCCGAGGCAAGATTTTAACGCAGTCCTATACTCGTATGGTCCACCTTTTACAATTCCATGGAGGAAACATCTAAATACACTGACCTGTTTATTCATTGTAATGGAAGGATATGACACAATTTCGCAAGCTACATCGTGAAGACCGAGAGAAAGATACTATTCAAGAGAAGGGACCTAAGACAGATTAGCCACGAAAGTGAAAGTAGGCCTTACTGTTGTACACATAACAGAGAGATTTGATTGGTGCATGATTTGTTGGGTGGGGCTTGCAAGTTTTGATTGAAGTTTGTAGACTTCTGGCGAATTATATTCAGCTCAGCTTTTTTAACAACAGATAACTCAATAAAAATCATGAATATTGATATTAAACTTGCATAGAATGATGTCACTTTCACTAAGCTTTTAGTGCAGTAAGCTGAAATGGTTGAAGTTGAAATTTTGCAAATAAGTACTGAGACTTTAAGTTTAAACAAGCAATGTTACAAAATTAGCGTTTTCTCTGTAAAGGGAAATTTACCATTCCTATACACCTGTTCGGCTTCTTCTTTGATTTTTTCAGATCTTATGGAGGCCTGAAGGCCTATACTTGAGGAGATCTTATGGAGGCCTATACTTGAGGAGATCTTATGGAGGCCTGAAGGCCTATACTTGAGGAGATCTTATGGAGGCCTGAAAGCCTATACTTGAGGAGATCTTATGGAGGCATGAAGGCCTATACTTGAGGAGATCTTATGGAGACCTGAAGGCCTATACTTGAGGAGATCTTATGGAGGCCTGAAGGCAAGGGCGTAGGAATCGGGGGGCTGGGGGGCGCCAGCCCCCCAGTGAAAAATATGGAGGGGCGGAAGTATCATTCCGCCCCCCCCCCCCGCTTCGCAAGTCAGAAAACCCCTTTTTCATTTCCAAATGAGAAAAAAATCTCATTTGGAGCACCAAATTGCATGTAAGGCCAGGTGAAAATGCAAAATTATATACAAAATGGAGTGGGTGGGTTGAAGTGTGCTATATTGCACCAAATTGCATTTGAGGCCCCCTGGAAATGCAAAAAAAATCCAAAGGGGAGGGGGAACCCCCTCCCCTTAGACCCCTCCCCCAGGCCGGCCGTCAGTCTTCAGCCCCCCCACTCAAAAGTACCTTCCTACGCCACTGCCTGAAGGCCTATACTTGAGGAGATCTTATGGAGGCCTGAAGGCCTATACTTGAGGAGATCTTATGGAGGCCTGAAGGCCTATACTTGAGGAGATCTTATGGAGGCCTGAAGGCCTATACTTGAGGAGATCTTATGGAGGCCTGAAGGCCTATACTTGCGGAGATCTTATGGAGGCCTGAAGGCCTATACTTGAGGAGATCTTATGGAGGCCTGAAGGCCTATACTTGAGGAGATCTTATGAAGGCCTGAAGGCCTATACTTGAGGACTCGGAGATTGTATTATACCTGTGATGAGATATAGACGATGACATTAGAAAACAATTTGGACATGTTAAAAAGTCTGAGGTATCTGAGGTGAGGTTAGGAGGTGACAACCAACATTTGTAAGCCCTTGAAATCATTGATGCAACTTTTCAACTGATATACACTACTGTACTTTAGTTTATTTCACCATTTATAACTACTACTAAATCAGACATAAAATGTTCTTTTAACTTCATATAAGATACAAAGTATCCAGCACCCATGGGTAACATAAAAAAAAATATCAGAATGAAAACATTTCATAGTTCCTTGCTGCTGCTCATTGATTTGAGTAACAGGGAACACTCCAAATAATGCTAGCCACGTCTCATTATAAATATGCATGAACCATTAGAAGCACACATCAGTATGTGTCTGCTATCTACAGTACAAATATCACTAATCCAATTTTGAAGATCAAACATATGGTTTCCACATAAGAAACCAAGATTCAACAAACTCTGTCCTCAGTGAAGTTAAAAAGCGAAAAAGAGCATGAAGGCTTCAACAGCAGCACTGGCACTTAAAATATGTTTTGAATGGTTATAGCCGGTTATTGTTATTTTGCAAAGATTGTTCTTTACTATGACTTTCAAATGAATATGTTTAGAGACTACAAAAGGGAAAGAGAGGGACACAGTTCAAACCAGAACTGAAGTTCATTCAAGCTTCACTTTGTGATTTATCTTGATAAAAGACACTGTAAATTCATCAATTAAAGTAAATTTTGCTTAATCCACACCCCAGAAGACTATGCCCAAAATTTTATGCAAACAATCTGTTACTGCTATTAATGCTTCACAATACTTAGCTAGTATAAATACATGACACAAGAGAAAGCACTATTAATTAGAAAATGCACTATTAATTAGAAAATGCACTATTAATTAGAGAGTGCACTATTAATTAGAGAGTGCACTAGTAATTAGAGAGTGCACTATTAATTAGAGAATGCAATATAAATTAGAGAATGCACTATTAATAAGAGAGTGCACTATTATTTAGAGAGTGCACTATTAATTAGATAATGCACTATTAATTAGAGAATGCACTATTAATAAGAGACTGCACTATTAATTAGAGAATGCACTATTAATTAGAGAATGCACTATTAATTAGAGAATGTACTGTTACTTAAAGAGTGCACTGTTAACTAGATAATGCACTGTTAATTAGATAATGCACTGTTAATTAGATAATGCAATTAGAGAATGCACTATTAATTAGATAACGCACTGTTAATTAGAGAATGTACTATTAATTAGAGAATGCATTATTAATAAGAGAGTGCAATATTAATTAGAGAGTGCACTGTTAATTAGAGAGTGCAATATTAATTAGAGAATGGAGCAGTCTCCTTCAAGTTCTGGATTGATTTTTACCTTCAAAGGCATCTCTTAGTCAATTTGTACATTCAAAGAAACATCATGCATGAAATAAATTTAACATACACAATAGTTTTATATTAAGTTTTCCAACCAAGAAAATGAAACAAGCACTACTATGTATTGCTCTAATATACTTACTACCATTGTAAGCAACTTCTGGGGTTAAGGAAATATTCAATAAGAAATATATAACTCCCATAGATACCATAGTAATATTCACCCAGCGAGTTGAAACTAATCATAGCACCTTGCTCATAAAAATACCTTGACTTTACTTGTTCAACATGATAATTTTATTTATTTCTCTGTGACAAACTTCTAGCATTTGCTGTCAATGTATCATGAAGTCAAATTTCTTTTAAAATACAACTTTTCTTTGTTGAGAATATTACCTTACTCTCCATATAATCTGTAAATACAAAGGAAACCAAGTCCCAGATGTTTGAGATCGCTTGTGGAGGTAATCTCACTGATTTACGATAAAGTTGACAGTTATTTCTCAAGCTTCTTAAAATGCCATATTATTGTAAAAAAGTATTAGATCACAACCATTATGGCAATTTCACTTAGTGATGAACTTACAAGAGTTGGTTACAAACATGCAAGTTTCAGCCCCCCTAGGATATGTTGTAACTGAAGAACCCCCATCACTTAAAGAACAATACCAATAGCTTTAGTTCTTGAAACTATTAAATCAACACTAATCCAGTCTGCTAGTTTAAATGGGTAATAAAACAAAGCAATTTCAAACTGGTAGAAAGGGAAGGCCAAATGAGAAGCCAACTGCTGCTGCAGCTACCAGACCAACCCTCTTCAGTCGTTTGACATCTCTGCAGATTTCATTGTAGAGGTCATTCACCTCATCATAATCATCGTTAAGCTTCTGTACCGTGTCAGACACGCCTTTTACTTCTTTCACCCGACCAAAGTCATTTTGGCAGAGGTCTTCCACCAACGAACTGCAAAGGCTTTCCACTTTCCTCTTTTGGTCTGTGAGCCTTTCCAACATTTTTGTAAACAGTGGCATCTTTTGATAATAATTTCCAACCTTCTTCAGCATCCTCATGCTGAGTGTTGTGTCCCTGAATCTTGCCAGGTCAATCTTCTGGACGGTGCTGAGAGTGGTCAGAAGGTGATCGATTCTGGCCCTAGCATACTCCTCGGCGGCCACTATACTGTGATGCCCGACCTTGTGAGTCGAGAGTAGACACTTTGGGCACACTACTGCCATGCACGTGTTGCAGAAGAAGTCACAACTATCATTTTCATGTTCATTGCAGAGGTTTCCTGAAGCAGTAAAACTCCAGGATAGTTTGTCGTCCCCTTTCTCAGAGACGAATGTCTTCTGAGGCTGCTTTGCCGTCTCAAGTAGATCCTTTAAGGCAAAGTTTGTCGGAAGATCTTCTATCCTGCCTGAAGGGGGACAGTGAAAATGTTTGCGACATAGAGGGCATTGCATCGGCCTTTCTCTAGACAAGTTTTCTAAACAAGGGGACAGGCATAAAGAATGGCCGCAAGGAAGTATCTTGGGGTTGGACAAATTTTCAACACAGATAGAGCATGTGATTGTTTCTGATGAAATGCAAAGGTCTGTTGAATCATTTCCCTCTGCCATTTCAGAGATGTCCTCTCATCAGTCTGAAGAGAAGAAGAAAAAATGAAGAGAAAAGAAAATATGCGACAAGAATGCTTGAAAAAAATAACTTTTGAAAGAAAACAAATTACTGTAGTAATAGAATGAACTCTGAGACAAATTAGCTGAGAATGTTCCATTCTTGTCACTTTACCTTTTAGGATTGAACTTTTGGCTTCAGGGTTTGAATAGTAGACACAATGATCTGGAACATTGATGTTAGGTTTCTGGTATTTTATGATTTTACTTGTGTACTTAACTTCTTTGTCTGTTAACTTGACTTTTCATCCTGCCATTTATATTATTATCTTTTTATGCATTCTTACATATTAATAATTTAAATGCAAGCATACAATTGCCCTTTTGAGATATTAAGTTGAAAAACCTAGAATATTGATCGAAAATCTAGGTTTTTCAACGATAATCTTGGATTATCGTTGAAAAACCTGGAATATCACAGATAAATTTGGATTATCAAAGGAAAATCTTGGATTATCGGAGAGAAACCTGGATATCGGTCTAAAAACCAGGAATTGAAGAAAAACTTGGATTGGATATAACTCTAAGGTAGACTTCTAGAAATCAAAATGAGTGGTCTGAGAATTACATATGCTAGATGCTAGGATAGCACTTAACGTAAGGTATCCAAATGGGCCTCTATGCTATTCTCCTGGGCCTATGACAAGGGCAGTTGGTAATAGTCACCTGCTTTGTAAAACTAGGTGGAATATATATGCTTACTGAATCTCCCATTTTCGATGCAGATTAGTAAGTTTCTGCAATTGTGCAGTTCTCTGACATTATGAATTTTTAATGGTATAGTAGCTTATAATCTCTTGCAAGTAGCCTACTTTGTTAATATCGGTTGGTAAAACCTAGATTTTCGACTCATGAACCTAGAATATCCTTTGATAAACGTGGATTATTGGTCAGAATTCCAGGATTTTTACAAGAAAATCCGGGTTTATCACAGGTACACCTGGACCATCAATTGAAAATCCAGGTTTATCAGTCGAAAATTAAAGTTTATTGAACAAAAAATAATCCAGGTTTTTTTAATCAATTATCCAGGTTTATCAAACAATAATCCAAGTTTTTAACCAATAGTCCAGGTTTTTCAAGTGGTAATCCAGGTTTATTGTGAGAGACCTGGATTTTCTGGCAATAATCCAGGTTTTTCATCGATAGTCCAAGTTTAACATTGAAATATCTGGATTTTCTATTAATAAATCTGGATTATCAGTCGATATTCCAAGGTGATTAGTCGATAATCCAGGTTTTTCAAACAAACAACCTGACATTATTAGGCATTTGGCTTGCCATAACAAAAGCTACAGTGACCGTTTTACCTACAGTACTATACTAACATTCATTAGGCTGTAAATGATATTGATGCTGCAACAAACACTGCATAAACTGGGATTGGCAATCCTATATGTCTCTCACTAAATTGTAAAGTACAATGTCTAATCACTGCTGGTTAGTGAAATTAAAACAGTGAGTTAGCTGGGAATGTCAGCTCACGATTGTTAATAACCTCCCATTAACAGCTAGATTTTCACAATTCTAGCTACTTGCTAAGTTGTCTAACTGCTTTGTTAAACTACTGGCTAAAATAGAGTTCTCACTGGCAATTCCCAGAATGATAACACATCAGTCACTATACAAGCAATAATATGGCACTTATCTTTGTACAGAAAGTTTTGTCTGTTTATTGTTATCTGATTTATTGTTACCAATACCAGAAAGAAAGTACCTTCATTTATACAGTTTTGGCAAACGACAAAATACATTGGCATTTACAGTAGTCAGTACTTGGAGAACTGGCGTTGTTGAGTACCTCTGATCTATATCATACAGATAGTTAAAAAACAAACAAATCAATGTGCAACTAATTTAATTTTGAAAATGATTCGTTGTTGAATTGGCAACTAATGCAGTCGTCACAATACTGGAGTAATCCGATCTTGTTTTGGTTTTTTGGTTTTGGTATTTTAACAAGGAGCAGAATTCTGAATGAGCCTGCGTTTGTTGTTACATGTTTATAACATAGCCTATACAGCTTCAAGGTTGCCCTTTAGGCCTACATTAGGCACGATAGGAGTAACACTTAGGCATAACCCTAGGCAATAACCGTATATTTACTAATAGTAATAAGGAATGTTCGGCCTAGCATAGGCTATAGCCCTTAGCCTCTTGGCTAACGTTAGGCTTGCTACAGTACTGTTAAGCTCGAAAATGTTGAATGTTTTTTCCCCCTGCAAACCTTGTTGTTACTTTCATCTTACCTGCTGGATAAATTGACATATTATTTATTGCAGGAGCTGTTGGTACACGCGCCCATTTACGTCCTCAGTGAGAGCACTCGTCAGTCAGTATGCAAGAAATAATTGTGTTTGTTCCAATTGTTAATTCACTCTTTTTTTTTTTAGGCCTTACTGAAACATGGGAAATCCCCCGAAAAAAAGCATAGAACGCCGTTTAATGTTGTTCGTGTACCCGTTTGCCTTTCACGTTCAATATTCTGCAGTTACTCAATGTATATACACCTATTTAGTATTTCTTCTGTATTTGGACATGCATGGAAGGGCTTTTGAGATCCTCATATATAAGTTCCTCGCAACTTACAAGGATGATGTGACCAAGCATGTACTCGATTGTTTAATTATCTTATCATAATTATGTGCGAATTTCACTATCTGGAGCAAAACGCTCACTCGTGTCACACATTCCTCAACACCCAAATCATGATGTATGTTTGGACCTGTAAAACTAATTTAAACGGTCAAAGTTGTTATTCTTATACATATTCTTTTATAAATTTGCCTTCTAGAGAAAGTCCAACATCAGATACTGATCAAACACAGCAAATGACGGGATAACTTGAGAGATTTGGGAGCTCTGAGTCACAGCAACTACCTCTTTAAATTAACACACAAACCGTTAGATCAACAGAGGTAACACAAACGCAATCGAAGAGCATGACTTTTGTGGCACATATGCTTATTTTGACAAGTACACAGTGATACAGGTGAGTTGTTTTCATTATAGTGGTTCTCAGTATGGCTGTTGCAGCTATGCTCAGTGCATGAAGCATACCAGGATGTATACAATAGGCTTAGACAAGCACACTGACGGCCAATGAGCTTACCAAAGTCGTTTTGTATGTTAATATACACCTTGAGCTTGACGTTTTATTGACAACTCATTCCACTATTTATTTTTAGTACGGGATTCAATCGTTTTGAGGTTTTCAATATATGATCCAACGTTATGCAAACATAATTAAAAGTTAGTATACTGGCAAGATTGAAGTCACTCTTGTCAATATGTTGTCATGAGAACCTGAAAGGTATATTTTCTATGAAATTCAACTTTCTACTCTTGGAACTTGACGCTTTCTCCGGGTCATTACACTCTCCCTCTGTACATGACTCCCCGCAACAGCAAGAATTATCGAGAAGGCGCAGCCAGTCGCTGGGGAAGTGCACTTCTGTAACTTCCAAAGTTAGTAGCCGTTAGTAACTTACTATTGTAAACCTTTGGATACTCTTTTCAGAAAAGTTAACCCGAGACATAGCCCGAGCACGTTAACCTAACAACTTCACTGGACTGGTACTGATTTCAAGTTATATTGGGACTGTGACCATGTGATCCAGACAATGTAAAATATATTGTTAATATTACTGGGAATACCCCATATAGATACTACACACTATGATCTTAGCTTAAATGACCTGTATACCAACTTTTCTAGAAATCATCAGGACGTGAGATAGCAGGCGCGTAGCCAAGGGGGGGGGGGCGAAGGGGCGACCGCACCCCCCTTGAGCATATTTTTTGTATTTTTTTATGATATCGCTAGTAATTTCACAATAGAAAATGCTTAGATGCAACTTACAAGGCCTGGGAAGTGCAATTCCAGCAATCTGGGAAGCAATTTCGGCCAAAATTTTCTTGTACGCTTCGCGCCAACCTATGGTGGCGCTACGCTTAGATAGCTTGCCTACAAGCTTCGCCCCTCCCTGGCAAATTCCACGCTACGTGCCTGTGAGCTAAAAGATGACATGGAAGATCTGTTTAAACATGAACAACAACCTCTTGAATCTTACCTCGTCGCGCGCTACAGAAAGCTGTTATACACTCCTATTTATGATCACGAAAAAGCAATAAATGAAATAAGAATCTCGTAAAATGGTAATGTGATTATATGATATATAATAGTTAAGCATATACCGTGCATGCATTGCAATTGAATAGCTTTGCCAGGAGCTGACCCAGGATGGTGGAGAGTGGTAGTGAGGACGTTGAAGCCGACTCCAATGTAGGGGGAGGGGTGGATCTGGAGGCCCCACCCCCACCCCTGAAAAGTTGTGAAATGGTGCATTTTAGGGGCACATTTAGACTTGAAGTTAGGTCTTTAATTGGGTCTACACGGGTAGTACACGCAAGGTTTTTTTAGGAGGGGAGGGGGTGGGGGCGTAGTATTGAAAATGGTGTACATTTCCACACCTTTCCATATATCCTTGCATGAATGAAATCATTTATAGAACTTCAACTTATTCAGAGTGACATCAATGTGTCAGCCCCTTCTCTACCTTCCCATTACATAATGTTCTCGGTAAATCTCTCAGAAGTAGTCCTAAAGCTTCGTTTCACCATCCTTGGTTGATTGAGTATTCCGTGTCGTGGTCCTATAGCAGTTACATTCGTGAAGCCAAAGTTTCATAACCGTCTTCTTGAGCACAAACATAACAAAGATAAGAAATCCCTGAAGGCAGACGAAAACGTATAGTAGGGTCACCGTGACGTCATTGGTCCATATTACTTCAATAAATCCCCAAATCCAAGTTATCCCGAGAAGGAAAAATAGCTAAAAGAAGAAAGCAAAGTAAGAAGAAAAAACACAATAACGCGAAGACAATAATCACATTCCACAAATTGAAAACATCCTGTGTATGACAGAATAGGTTCTTACATGTTCGGCGGTGGACCCGGGATTGTTGTCATCGCAATCTCGTGGAAATCCTCAAAACGTCCCCTCTTCATGAATAACATGTGCATATTTTTGGTTAAAAAAAAACCTTTTCGCTATTTTGTAAGTAAAGTGTACCCTTTTGTTATTGGGAAAGTGAAATTCAAGTGCCTTTCTCTGTTGACTTTGCGTCATCGGTGCATAATTACGGAACGTCAAAAGGCAAACAATTATCGTTGTTGTATGATAACTATTGTACGAGAAACAACTTTGCTATAGTCGAATTCCCAAACTCTATCGGATCATTAAATATGGTCGAATCATCGAAAGCAATCGCACTGTTTTCAATGCGGTGCTATCGCGTTGGGTTCTGATGCAGCAACGATGATTCTGTGTTTGTCTTTTTGGCGTTCCATACAAAATCTCTGGTTTCGTAAAACCGAACATCACTTTTCTGTAACCCCAACAAGAGAACGTCATTTGACACTTGGTAACTAAGAAAGGATCTTTTTCTGACAAATTGTAGTGATTTAGTTCTAAATGTCAGAGTTACAATCTGACAAAATTACAAATATTTATAGCACTCCCTCGTCAGCCTATTAGCTATTAGCAAGGAGAATTTCCTTCACGGCTAATGCGGTTTGTATGTAGCTCGTCCTCCGATTAACTAGACTAGAAGATGCATAGACGATAGGTTAAGAGTCAAAGTAATTAATAACACTAACTGGCAATGCGTAATCATATACTGAGTGCATAACCGTCTCCTTGCAGGATTTCGTAATGCGTCAAACAAGTATTATGCTGCAATGGAAAGTGATGCGCTATGTCACTTAACTTTTTTTGTGCAGGATTTATTCTGACACACCGTGACCCAAATAAACGTTTCACGACTCGCCGTGACTTAGATTTTGCTAGTCTGTAAGACTCGTTATTTTATAACTGACCTTCAACAACTTGAGCGACTTATGAGAGTCTAATAAAACGATTATTTGATATGAATGAACGGTGCTCGTTAAGGTAACGCAAAATGATTTCCATACGACCGGTTACAAATGTGAAACTGGACAGCTTTATACTTGAACCGCCGCACATGACCAAATACCAGTCTGGAAAACGCATAACATGTTGACTCTTACCGACTGAACTGACGCGACTTTGAGCAATCGAAATCATAAACGCGCGCACACTGGTGAACTATCAGCGAAAGTATCCACGTCACATATTCACTTTGGTAAACGTATTATACTTACCCTAACGTTGATAATGATCTCCGTTGTTATGTCATTGAATTGTGTACTGCGAATACGAACGGCTCTCGTTGAGTGTCGACTCTGACGCAGTGACGTAGCAGTGAATATGAACAGCAAAATGGTGATGCTGAGAAGAATCGCCACCGGAATCACAAAGCCGTAGTATCGACCGTGGAAACCATTAATCCAACAAATGCGTGCGCTTCCATACCAAACGTCCAGTTTACCTAAACATTGGCAGATATGTTGTGTGACGCAGATGGCCACCATGACGGCAGGCACACCCCATGCGAGGAGTGAAAACCAAATCATCTGACGTTTGATATAGTCCTTTGAGAACGGTCGTGGGGAACGGTATCCGAACGTTCGTGCCATATTGAAAGAAAGAGTGAACATCCACGCGAAGGATGCTAACCAAGTGAAGTGTGTTAGGGCAGCCAGAGCAGCACAAAGATTCGGAAATACGACCAAAATATCAGCGAATAGCAACGTGAAGTTTGCGAAGAAGAGCGCCGCCACCAAATTCATCAGACACAATCCTGGCAGGTTCCGTAAAACGGGGAAACATAGATACGTTAAGAAAGTAAGAGCCAAACTAATCAGAGATAACGTTGTACTAACGTAGTAAAAGAGGTCCAAAAATGTTAGTTGCGGATTTAATTTTTCTGTGCAGACAATAATCGATCCGTTATCAAAAAGGTAAATATCGCTAGGTGTTAATTTAACATCATGGTCTTTTAAATTGATCGTTCCTTCCATCTCTGAATCTTCGAAACGCCATTCATGATTTTGAATAATGGTCTTGTTATGACAGTTGAGCTCAGAGGTCACATTAAAAAGGCATTCGTGAGAGGGCTCATACAGACTGTATGTCTTTGTGAGTGATTCGTACCTCAACGCGAACAAAATATGAGATGGTTCATCGTCAGCTACAACGAAGTCATTCAAATCTTGTAAGCTCAACTCATCAACCGTGCAAGACGAACTAATTTGAGCATTCCTTTCTAATTCCATCAAAATCACCGATATCCCACATTGATGGTAAAATGTTTCTTGCAAATGACTTGGCCATGTACTGATCGTTGAAAGAGTGGCTTTGATGGACTGCGACCTCAAAGCGGAATCGGATATCACCTTGGCAACGAAGGGTCCTCTTGAAGGAGCTGTAACGTTTGCAAACTTCACCATACTAACCAAACGTATCTCAATTTCAAGATGCACAGCTAACTGAATTTGGAGGCATTGGTAGGCTGCAGAGTAGGACGTGGATAGTACGACCTGCGGGATATCAGAGGGCGGTATTCCCAAAAGGCATGATCCTCTTACTTGATAGCTGCCCCTAGGGCAGCCAACGAGGCGACACGTATCCAAAGTGGGATCAAATATTTCACCAAGGTTAGAGCAATTCATAGTAAAAGGGGACGTTTCATCTGTTAGAAAATTGTTAACGATTTTGATTCCTTCCAATTCTCGCGAAGTATCTAATTCCAGCCAGTTTCGACTGAAGCAGTACTGTGAAGGCTTATTTATATAAAATGCATTGTCCACTTGACAAAAAATATTTCTGTATCTGATACCATGAATTATTACCGGAGCAAAGAAAAGATCACAAAGTGTAGATATGTTTTGATACACGTCGTTTTCGAGCTCAAATACACACGCACGGGAACGGCCTAGCGTTATGTTATAATGCTGCTTAACCATGCTTACAGTGATCATAATACGACCATGTGGTTGTTTATTGATAACCGATATAGGGTATGGTATCATGTCTGACAGGCTGACTCCATTGCACGTGGCACAGAAGAGATTGGCATAAACTATACCAAAGTTGTCGTAAACGGGAATTCTTGCTAAAATATCGGTTGCTAAACGTACGGAGTTATGGCACAGAAAACTGATTCCTGCATCAACTGCGTCGTCCCACAAATTCGAGCATTTACTTACAACCAGCATTACCTGACCGCTTGCGATACTGCATTTGTAAAAGCTCGTGTTTAGTGGTCCTGGGAAAGGAGAAAACTGATGATTCCTGGAACCATTTTGCTGGTGGCAATATTCAAAATAATCCACACAACAGTCATGAAATTGAAGGCATCTTTCATCACAGCTGCACCCATTCTCTATGTCCCAAGAGCCACATCTGCCTTTACAAGAGTGTCTCGTACCACATAGTGTTATATTTGCGTCATTCACGGTAATAGCTGAGATACAAAGAAGAAAAGTGTAGGCTAGGTTAAACCACACTACCGCTTAATACGTAATTGACATTCACATTGTCTGGTGATCCTAAATGACCCGGATCCCGTTCCAACGGTTGCGGTCTTGTAGACCCCCTTCCTTATCCCCCCTCCCCTACCCCCTCGGCAGGCCTGACTACATAAATGCTAATGGTGAAAAATGTTTCCAAGAATCCTAATTACGAAGAATGTTCCCAGCTTAACGGGCATATACATATTCATAATGTCCGATAGGTCATGCCGGATGTACGGCAATGTACGGAATTGCATGTCTTCCGGCCTAATACCGGAAGTCTATCTAATTTACCAAACAAAGTATTTGAAGATACAATTAAGGAACGATAATTGAAACATTGAATCTCACCAATACCGCAGGAAACCCACACAAATTTAGACCTCTTTGTGACGTTGGACGGGTATAAATCAATGTATTCACAATCCAGTAGGTTTGTAGTTTCAACAGAAATGCCGCTTAGATTGCAATTAAAGGCTACATTGATAACTTCAAACGCTGCATCTGGGAAAGTTGGAGAAACTGTTTCGGTTGCAATGAGACGATCGAAACCAAGCTGTCGACAAACTACGCTACCCTCGGCTCTTGTCCAGTGGTTATCAGTGTCAAGGGTCATCCAATCCTCTTCCGGGTCACATCGAAGTTGAAGCAAGCCATCGGAGTTCATTCCTGATCCATGTAAGCGTATAGATGACGTTCGTTTGTCTATAACGTGAATAATAAAAGAACGTAACAAAGTACTTAAACTTACATAACTCACTTCTGTCATATATTGCCTATGAGTTTAATTGCGCCGATTAATTGTTGCACGATGATTTCGAAGCACAACGCTTAGATGCGTTTTTGTTGCATATCCATGGATTACAAATTAATTTAATTCACACTAATGCACGTTTTCGTGTTGTGTATTGAAGTATTGTGGTTCGTCGTTATTTCCAATAAACTGACCACGTAAAGCATCCATCCTATATATGACTAGTAATGATATGCTCTAGATTATAAGGCCAAAGGTCATCAATATTACAGCACTCTAAATACAGACGTTTACAAAATAATATCCTAGAGGCTTTGATCCTTGAGATTAGTCTCGGTCATTGAGGATTAATATAATTTAGTTTCTCAATGTGGATAACTACTTTAAGAGTCACAGTATCTAGGAAATCACTTGTTGAAGTTTGAGCAGCTAGGGTGACCATTATCTGACGTTTTGGCATATTTGGAACTAATCCTGTCTTCGGCTGCAATCTTAATATACATATATAAAAATCAAAGATCTTAATATACATATCTAAAAATGAAAGATCTTAATATACATATCATTTTAATGATTATCTTAATATAAATATCATCTTAATATACATATCATATTAATATGCATATCATCTTAATAAACATATCATCTTAATACACATATCATCTTAATATACATGTCATCTTAATATACATATCATCTTAATATAGGCTACATATCATCTTAATATACATATCATCTTAATATACATATCATCTTAATATACATATCATCTTAATATACATATCATCTTAATATACCGTACATATCATCTTCATATGTATATCTAAAAATAAAAGGTTTTTGGCGCTATAGATGCAAAAAGTTCCGACTGATAATAAATACTGTTGTAAATATGTTGCAGCAAGTCATCGAACCTATATTATAGGCCCTATACCTTTATTGGTTACAATTTGGAGACATGTCTTCTTACCAGTACATCTAAGCATAATGGAAGTCTTTTCCAAGCAATCCGTAAAACCAAGATTACATTCAAAGAGTGATGTTTCGTTTCCATAGCAACTGAGGGTTCCGTATGAATTATTAGCGTGATGTGCTATCGTCTGTGGATCTTCCATGAAGTCATTTGAATTGCAGAACAAAGCGAAACCTAAATGTCTGTCGAAGAAGAAGAACGTCGGATGGAGAGAGAGTGTGTGTGAGAAATTAGTAGCAGAGAAAGAACTCCAAGAAAACAATTAGTCGCATTTGCCATTAGACTTGTGGAACGTTTGAATTGACTACAGGTTCGTAATTCGGCAGCCTGTTCGGTGGTGGGATGAAAACACACTTCGAGGAGGGTGGGACACGTGACTCACAACTTAACCTAAAATTATTCCAACAAACTTACTAATTCCTCTATGGGTTTTGTACCGCGATTCCGACATTTCATTCGTTTCAACAAAGCAAATATAGTTTTCTTTTTAATAAAGAAAAATCTTTTTCAAGCGTAAAAGGGCAGCGAAACAGCGAAGAGTAAATATTTAATATATATATATATATATATATATATATATATATATATATATATATATATATATATATATATATATATATATATATATATATATATATATATAAATATATAAATATATATATATATATATATATATATATATATATATATATATATATATATATATATATATATATATATATATATATATATATATATATATATATATATATATATATTGAACTGTATACCTGCATATCAATTGACCTATTGGTCTTCTCAGGTCTGTACCGCAAAGTCGCACCCAGCGTCCACCGTACTCAATCTCAGCTACACCGGAAGTGGAACTATTACCCAGCAGACGAACACCAGATATGTTACCATGGTAACCGTGCACATCTTCTGCTGTATCTTTCAGCATAAAGAAAAATGCAGGAACAACATTGGTATTTCTTCTCTTTCAACACTTGCTTTCAAATTCTAAAAAAAAACCCATATGCTATGACCATTTTCATCAATTTCAAGGGCCCATTTATATTATGTGAAGTAAGCTCTTTTGTGTGCTACTATTATTAAAAATTTATATTTTTTTGATTTTATTATTAAAAATTTTATTAATTAATCAAAAAGTGCACTATTGTCACACGAAATTAAGAAAATTGTGGCTTAAAGTGCACTTTTGAGGTTAGATTATTGAAGATAAAAGCTGTAATAAAATATACAGAATACACAAACGATCCTGGATTGTTGGGAAATTGTTTAAATGATTTTCTGTTTGCTCAAATCAAATGACATATCCTGCTGCCCTTCCCTCCTCCTTCCCTTCCCAGATTGACCCCCCCCCCCCCCCTCCAACCGATTTCCTTAGTGTGATTGCCAGACTACATTTCGATGTCATATACTCGCCGCTGAGAAGGTAGAAGACGGGGCCCCACAATGCACTTCACAAAAGCAAAGGTCAAAATGTCACATAAAGGTTGTAAAATACACACAGACACATTATGGCTGCTAACTTCAACACAATCCGTATCAACAACAACAACAGTGTTCAATTTACAGAGTAACACCTACACTGTTTGTATTATTCAGCTTAACTGTTTAAGCTTGTATTTAGAGATACATTTGTAAAATAAGAAGCATTTTAAATATAAGATGGATAAACATTTAAGGCTAAATCTTCTGTGAAATATACCTCCGCCGACAAAAGTTCATGTTCGCCGATAAGAGAAAACTGTGATGTACTTTATAGGCTCCACAGTCGAATTTCAAAGAGCTGGTTAGTTAAATCAAATTAACGCACACTGCACATTACTGGAGACCGGAATACAATGCTTGATTTTACAAATTAACCAAGATTCTGAAGTGTACCTCGCCATCATCTTCACGAACCATGCATAAACATTTTAATTTTTTAATAACTTTTGAATTGTAAATACGGTACAAATTTCTGAAAGAACGAATTTGATCTTACCAACTGGAGTAGATAAAGAATTGGCCAAACACGAGATAAGGAATACAAAGAAAAGTTTCCAAGGTAACATCGTAACAATCAGCCATCCATCACCTTGAACTAGTCACAAAACTGTGCGAAATAGAAATCTTGAGGTTTGGTGTTGGTTCAATATTACCAGTCTCTATAACACCTATATGAAGATATAACGAGAAATCAACTGAAACTAAGATATACATAGTCTGATATAACAAATATTTATCATGTCTATATATAAAAATTGCAAAATCTAGTTCAATATATTCCGAAAAATAAAATAACATCATATCTGAATATAAAATCATGAATAAAAGATGCGGAAGGGTATACATACGCCTATCATTTATTATGCATTACTCTGTTAGATATTATATTATAATATACTTCGATATGCTTATGTTTGCATTAACTCTATTCCTTCCGGCGTATAACAGTATATATTAGTAAGAAACATCACAAAGACTATAATAGTATACTTCGTTATAATGAGTAGAAAGTGTAACAAAATTAACATATCTTTTTGTATAGAGTCTTGCAACGTAGATTATTAAGTACTGTGAGATATATGTATAAAAATAATGATAACAATGATAATAATAAGGATCATCATAATAATTATTAGTCTTATATAGCGCAGAATCCAACCAAAGTTGTTCAATGCGTTTTACAGGTGATAACAAAAAGAAAGAACGAAAAAGAGAAACATCTAGTAACAATGTAAACAAAGATGAGTTTTAAGACGATGTTTAAACTAGACCTAATATCTACTGGAAGTGAGTTCCACAAGGGGTGGTTGCGAGGGGGGGGGGGTGGGGGGCAGCATGATGGAAGATGTGATTCCCGATCGTTTTCAATCAAGACACTCGAACATTTAGCTCGTTAAGATATCATGACCTAGATGGCATATATTTAGTTTCTTGATGCAAGATATCGCATAAGTAACTTGGGGTATTAAATTGAATAGCACAGAAGGCCACTGGAAAATGAGGATTTTTTAATCTATGAGTAGATGTATAGGTAACCAATGTAGCTCTTTCAGTATTGGAGTAGTAATGGCAGTATATTTAATCGCTCTGTGAACAATTCGAGCAAACATGTTCTGGGTCTATTGCAGCCTAGATACTTCCCATGGGTAGATGTTGTGCCAGCTAGTAAAGAGTGAATAAGTTTTTCAGTTGCAGACTTCAGATGAAGATATTAAAGGAGTTGACACATTTGTCTAATATGATACATTGTAAACTTACGTGTATAATTAACTTGCTTATCGATAGTAAGGTATAGTTATCCAAGTACACACTAAGGTTGCGTACCACAGGAGTGGTATGTATAACTATATCACCAATCCGTAGTGAAAGACTTCACACCTTACGAAGAGCCGAGGTATATAACGAAAGGAGGACGGGACCTTTCCCCTTTCCCTTGATATGTTAACTATAGTGACACCATACGCATAGCACATGGTATGTTTCACCACTAAGCCTATATCCACTTGCTGAGGAAAGGCAACGTGGTCTCCCAATGCGTTGGTGTTTGAGTTTCTTAGTATTCTTAATATGACGTCACTCTTACCGACGTTGTAGAATTGTGAAGGGGACCGCGGATTACAAATCAGCAATGACTATAACGCGTCCAACATGGCAGCATATATAAACGTTGTACTGTACTCAAAGCCGGAGCGAGAGTGAAATTAATCAGGTCTCACATCCGAAGTCTATGCATGCTAAGTTCTTCAATACCGCCCTCAATATTTTCGGGGAAACATTTTATACTGTAGTTTTGAGTAATTAAATGGCATAGAAACTCTTTGGTAGCTTAAAAAAAACCAGCAATGCGCATGGGCAGGCGATATTCTCTCGCTTGTGTCCAATCACCAGCGTACAAGGGGAAAAAATATAAAATGCAGAATAGTCTTAATTATAATTAAAAAGGAACGCCACATAAGGTTTTAAATCTTTTAATCTCACATACTTGTTCTTCTTCATCTACCGGCTGTACTCCTAGTGAACGCATTACGGTTATATCAATTTGGAAAGAATTTCTATCAAGGGTTTGTTTGAATTAATTCGAAATAAACCTATGTAACTCACGACTAACCAAGCATGGACAAAGTTAAATTGTTCTCCCTTTTTTAATAACTGTAAGCCTGAACTGTTACCAGTCACCTTCGATGATCAGAAGCTGCAGCACTGTAATTGTTACAATTTAAGAATTGCGATGATAATTGATTTTCTAACGGAGTTTTAAAAATGTATTTTGAAATAGTTTGCTGATTGACTACGATGACAGACAAACAGACCATAGTTGATTTTAATTCTGAATAGATTGGGGTTTTTTTTCTCCTCATTTTGCTCCGACGTTTTCTGATTTCGCCGTAATTGCAAAACTGCACTGGAATAAAAAATTAAATAAAATGGAAGTCGAATTTGATGAAGTAGTAAATATTTCTTGGGAGAGTGCTAAAGAATTCTTCGCACCGTATCGCAAAAACGAACCAATCAGTATAATATTTTTGACCTGGACATTCGGTATGTGCGTGGTCGGTTGCATAGGTAACGCGTTGGTTATTGGCGCAATTCATACGCATAAGAAATTACGGACCCTCGGGAACGTGTTCTTGGTGAATTTAGCTGTGACGGATACAGTAATTACCTTATTTGTGGCTAACTTTGGAATGGTTGGTATTCTTACCGATGGATACTTTTATCATGATAAAGGAGTTTTATGTAACCTCATTGGAGCAATTTGCATGACAGCGTAAGTATATGCAATTGTTTAATTCAGGGCTGTAGTCAAGTCTGACCAAGGGTGGTGGGGGCATCAAGGCGGGTCAGAGGATACAACCTCCGGCCCGGAGTCTGTTAGAGGGGCCGGTAACAAATGGTGGAGTCCAAGAAAATATATGATAAAGCAAATCATATTCGTATTTTCATGATACACTTAAGAATAAGTGAAGAGTGCAAAGCGGAGGCCTAGTGAATTAAGGAAATGTCCCCGTCGATGTGGCCTTGCTCCTTGTAGTGTCCTTGTGGGATGTAGTAAACTCCGGCCTCGTATACTCTGACTAGGATGATTCGGAATAGAGTTTCCTTGTAATTGCTTTAAAACTCGATTGTTTGACCATTGCTGGTGTACTACCCTGGCATAAAATCTCCACGCTACAAACACCGTCTACAGGCGCGTATCCAGGATTTTCTAACCCGGGGGGCGCGAATTAGGCTCTGATTACTATCTAAGCGGAGCGCCACCATCGGTTGGCGCGCAACGTACAAGAAAAATTTCTGGTTTTGATACCCCCAGATCACCGGAAATAGCACTTCTCGGGCTTGAAAATGACCAACCAGATGTACACTTTTGCCTGAGAACCAAGTATTGCCCAAAATTTTTTTCCATCCATAACCTTTTTGAAGATTGTCACCAGTCACACATCATGTTCGACCTCATTGCATGTCCTATGGATCATTGCTTTTGTAGGTGATTCTACGTCACGGCCCACAATATCCGAAAGCCCCACTTTTCAAGGTTTTAAGCCCATTATTTGTTGAGAATTTGAAAATTCACATTTCTCGTGAATAAAATCACTTGAAAACATACCCATAATGTTGCAGAAAATTCAATCTATGGACAAGCAATATAGAAAAACCTCCTTGAACCCCTAACAGACAGGTCAAAGTTGCACGAGTAGAGGAAAGTATGATGAAGAATGTTGGTGAGGAAATTTTCTAAAATTCAGACACAGTTAATTTATTGGTGTAGAAATATTGCAACCTCTTATAATGGCTATTATAAAACTTGGTTGAAGGAAATGAAAAATAGCAGATATTTCCGATATCAGGTATATCGAAACCGAACACTACACACATAGGCGTAGGTCCCGTAGGAGGCGGTGGCTGCAGCCCCCCTCCCCCCCCCCCCCCCCCCGCAACCAAAGTTTTCCCCATCTTTTTCGGGCACCTACTGAAAGAAAAATAAATAGCAATGAATAGCTTAAAAATGATCTCCTTGGTAATTAAAATAAAGTTCTAAGCTTGGCCGACATTACTACTGTCAAAGAGAGTTTTGACATAAATGGATCTGTATGATTTTTCTCCATCTACATAAGACATTTGGTTGTTTACATAGCATCCAGCGGTATACTGTGGAACTTTGACGGACCGTGCGGTACACGATGCCATGCACTGTAATGACCGATGCTTGCTTATACGATATTGGCATTGATATGTTGAACGCGCGCCTCGCGCGCGAAAAATTTTGGCTTTTTTTTCGGGCAAGTCATTACAGCCCCCAAATCCAATTGGGCTCCTACGCCTTTAATTACACACATAGACAGTTTTTGAGGCTGTTCATCCTGGAACATGCATTTCAATGCTCACTGATATGATGTTATATCTGCTCTTTGCTTTACAAATTCGAACAGGCGTGTAGCGAGTAATTGCCAAGGGAGGGGCGAAGTCTGTAGGCAAACTATCTAAGCGAAGCGCCACCATGAGTTGGCGCGAAGCGTACAAGAAAAATTTTGGCCGAAAATGCCTCCCAGATCGCTGGAAATGACACTTCCCAGGCCTTGTAAGTTGCATCTAATCATTGTCTATTTTGAAATTACTAGCGATGTCATAAAGAAAATTTGCTCGGGGGGGGGGGGCGGTCGCCCTTCCCGAAATGCGTCATGTACCCCGACGACTCGGTCGAGTTCAAGACCAGCCACAGTTGGTTCCATATAGCACAATTGTACAATTGTTTAAGGCGTCCATACACACGCACGCGTTATGATAGACCATATATAGTATTTATATAGATACATTAGTGAGAGAGGAAAATGGAAACGTCAAAAATGGAGTTGTCGGTGTAAGGGGTAGGGTGAGGCGCACACCCCCTCCGTAATCCTTGATCTGTCACTGGCTACCCTGTGTATATTATAGGGATCGGCGCTTTAACTATGACTGTTCCTCTTTCTCTTCCCGAGGTCTTGGCTATCTTCTACTCCCTCCTTTTTTCCTTTTTCTCTCTTTTTTCTTTTTTTTCCCCTTCCTTCCTCTCCTCCTTTTCTTTTTTTCCCCCTCCTTTTCCCTTTTTTCTTCTCTTTTTTTCTCTCCTCTTTTCCTTACCCGGGGGGCGCGCGCCCCCAACGCCCCCCCCTGGATACGCACCTGGTCTAATTACCGGTTATATATTGACATATATATTTGTTATTCCTAGTTTTATGAATATTCATATCTCTACAGGTGCTCATGTTCGTGCTGGAGTATTGCATCTATTAGTGTGAATCGTTACGTCAGCATCTGTCATCGTTTGGTCTACCCTTATATCTACAACACTAGGACCGTTCCCTTTATCGTCCTGTTCGTCTGGCTGATCTGTTTTCTCATCGATTTCCCAAATATCGTGGATTGGGGTCGCCATGCTTACGATCCTCGTCTCATGATGTGTACCTACGATTTCACCTATCGGTATAGTTACACACTTTTCTTCATCGGTGTCGGCTTTTGTGTACCGCTCGCTGTCAACATCTACTGCTACACACGAATCATACTGTTTGCACACAACTCTAAATCCACAATTATGAAAATGTCTGCTACGAGCACTAAACGCAGTAAAATGATGGCTAGACGGCAACTTCAAAACTCTGATCGAAGGTTGCTTCGATCCGTGTTGATAATTCTCTGTGTTTTTGTACTCATGTGGTTGCCGCATGCTGTGATGGTAGTTGGTGATTACTATGTGCGTTGGCCGCGCATTCTCCATGTGATCGGAGCAGCTCTTGCACATGGCAACAGTTCCATCAACAGCATCATTTATGCCGCATCCAACCGTACATTCCGAGAGGGATACATCATGGTGCTGCGTCTGTTATTCAACAAGGTTTTGTCATGCAGGTCGGACGTTAGAGATAAAAGAGTCGCATCGAGCAAACAGCCTAGCATTGCAGCTATGTCGACATCTGGTCACGGCAATTTGGACTTCTCTTCGGAGAAACCTCCAACTTCAAATGCTTAGAAGAATCAAATAGTGACGCCAAAATTATTAGATCGGGTATCATTAACCGGACATAAAAAATTAAAGATATTTATTTTTTAATTATCTTGCATGCATCGAAAACCTTTGAATATATTTACATGGTATTCATATTGTTGTGATCAACTTTACTTTAACAGCAAGTTGTCATAGTGATAAATAGTAATACACCAAGCTTTGTATTGGATTAAACAGATAGTACCTCTATAACTATTATAAAATTAATACTTATAACCTTATAGGTCTACGGGTCATATTACGGGATACCCAATAATGTATGAATATTACATGGCTTGCCAATAAATTGAAAAAAAATTGCCTACAGAGTCTAGAGGGAGAACAAAAACCAATACAAATAGGATATATTTCTGTTTCAATGTTTGTGGGGGGGGGGGGGGGTACAGCAATTTCGAGACCGATTTCGGTGACTAGCCGAGCATCGTTGGAAAGTTAACAAACAAAAGCGTGTTCTCCCGGGATATATTTCAGTCGAAACTTTAGCGGAGATCCAGGGGGCTGCAGCATCTTGTAAGCCTAACCATGCAAGCTTGGATAAGCTATATACGTTAGGGAATAAAAGGAGGGGGCTGCAGCATCTTGTAAGCCTAACCATCCAAGCTTAGATAAGCTATATACGTTAGGGAATAAAAGGAGGGGGCTGCATCATCTTGAAAGCCTAACCATCCAAGCTTGGATAAGCTATATACGTTAGGGAGTAAAAGAGAGAATGATCACGTCTTCTGTCTGTTTATTTCATTTTGGTTTTATTACTCTAACGGTCATCGATGTATGACTAAGCTAAATTCTAGCTAAATTATACATATGTACGTGTTGGTGGGCGTGTGTGTATGCTGTAAAAAAGCTATAAATTAAAATGTGAAAGTTGACGTAATATTACCGTGGCACGCCGTTTGTACAATATAAAAGTGTTTTACGGGTCAAATGACAGAAAACGTTATGTAGCGTGTTCATGCATCGTTAATTTAATTGCCAGTTCGTTCTATAAGATAACAGAACGTCATGTACGTTAAAGTACCGTTATGTCGCACATTAACATTCAACATTGGTAGTAGAATAACAGCGAGAAATTTGAATTGCATAATATTTATTAAGAATAAACTGTCTTTAACGGTGTGTATGACTTGACACTCATTATTTAACCTTTGTGCGATTGTACAATTAAACTTAATGACAGTTTTGTATCAATTATCATACATCGGGACACTGTTCAATATGCATATTCATACAGGTGTTACCCAAAGTTTGTGCTTATATTTTCGATATGTGATTTCGGTGTTCAAGTATGCAAATGTGTTTCATTAATCATGAAGGTTCTTGCATTTGACATGAAAAAATGAGTTAGTTGCTTCAAACTATTGTTTGTGCTAAAATGATAGCGATATATTCGCTAATATACGCAAAGTCGGTTTATAAAGTTAACTTGGCTCTTTAAGCATACAATACTTTTAAAACTAAGTCATAACAGTTGTAACAGTTTCAGTATCCATTCCCACCAATTACGCCAGTAACTTGTGTAAGCCATAAAGCGGAATTCCAGCGTTTGATAATTTAATAATTATGAAGAGAAAATGGGGGGTGATTGAAGGGGTGGAATTTTGAACTACATTGCAGTTCAGTCAGAGCATCAAAATAATTGTTCAGCCAGAAAATCATCAGTAAAGTCAAGATATAACTCCTAATAATTCTAATACACAGTAAAGATTCAGTGTCCACTGATAAACAGACACTGTTTCAATAGTAATCACTATGTCACAGATTATCTAGTCCTTTGCCGTCCCTGTCTTGGTATCTTCACTGGAGTAAAACTACCATTATTTACATGCTAATCTGATATTATATATATATATATATATATATATATATATATATATATATACATATATATATATATATACATATGTATGTATTACCTCATCTTACAAGGCAATTAGTAAGCACACCATTCCAAACAAATAGATACACTGTATGTGTTAACACATGAATCCTTAATAACTTGTTTGAGAGGTTAACGATAACCTGTGTGTTGTGATTTTAACTCTACTGAATATCTTTCAAAGAGATCTTCAAAATTTTAATATTGAGCTTCTATACTTCTATAAAATGTCTACACAAGCTTTTGGAGTAGATCAGGTATTATCTGAACTAATCATACTTCTGGTTACCTCGTAAACCTATGGCTAAGCTTTTACTAAAGTGTTAAGAATTATTAGAATGGAAAGCAGTGTTCACTTTAGCTCTGAAAATCCATTATTGGTCCTATTTTTGTTCTGAGAAAGCCTTATCACAAAGGAAAATGCAAGAATATTAGCAGTCCTTACAGTAGGGTAGAATGGAGTACATATGAATACAGTAGGAGACAGGTATTAATTACTTTTAGTCTAGCCAAGCAGGAACACTTGTATATACTTAACATAGAGGAACAAAGCATGACAAAGGAGAGTGAGAGTTCTAACTTATATTATACATCAGTTTGAACATATTGAGATAATAAGCTTTCATTACATCAGTGATAAAGGTCTTAAATTTACTCTAAATATCCTTTAAATGTTAACAGGATGTTTTTTACATCCAACTGTGGTAAAATTGTGTTTTGTTGAAATTGTCCTAAACATTACTTTAAGATGTTATAAAGTGATCTCATTCTTGCTGTTCACGACATTCCACTGCCTAAACCCAGATTAGGAGAGAGCTAATAAGATGGCAGTATACCACTTTTAAGCCTCTCACACTGAGACTGATATCATTATAATGTACATCAATAGAAGTATCACAGATGATGATGCAGGACCATAATTATATCACATTCATTAAACAACCCTCTCACTGGATCTAATTGTCAACCCTCTCACCGGATCTAACTTTCAACCCTCTCACCAGATATAACTTTCAACCCTCTCACTGGATCTAACTTTCAACCCTCTCACCAGATATAACTTTCAACCCTCTCACCGGATCTAACTTTCAACCCTCTCACCGGATCTAACTTTCAACCCTCTCACCGGGTCTAACTTTCAACCCTCTCACTGGATCTAACTTTCAACCCTCTCACCGGATCTAACTTTCAACCCTCTCACTGGATCTAACTTTCAACCCTCTCACCGGGTCTAACTTTCAACCTTCTCACCAGATATAACTTTCAACCCTCTCACTGGATCTAACTGTCAACCCTCTCATTGGATCTAACTTTCAACCCTCTCACTGGATCTAACTTTCAATCCTCTCACCCGATCTAACTGTCAACCCTCTCACTGGATCTAACTTTCAACCCTCTCACTGGATCTAACTTTCAACCCTCTCATTGGATCTAACTTTCAACCCTCTCACCAGATCTAACTTTCAATCCTCTCACACTGAGACTGATATCATCACATTCATTTAAACAACCCTCCTGCTGGAGAAATGTCTTCTCCTTACTTAGACAGGGTTTCAACAATCACGATATCATATTGTAGATATTGAGGGATTTAAACTTAGTGATATTTGTATCTTATGTACACTATTCACACAACTGAAGAAATAAAAAAATACAAAAACTATTCAAGATAATGCTGCAGCTTCTATGAGATGATTTAAAACTTTATAAATCAGTTAATTTGTTTCATTTCAACTGTGTGCAATAATTATACAAAGCCTTAAAAACATGTAACATATAGTGCAATACCAGACTAAGAATTAGTGGTGGTAGCAATTAAATAAAATACCCTCTAAACGTCCATATGATCAAAAGATCTGGACTTTATTAAATATCATAGAGGTATTAATGCTGGTATCGCATCACAATCAATAAATGCAATGAGAAAACAAAGAAGTGGCAGACCGCCTTGTCTCAGGAAAAAGAAATTAGACTCATAATAACATTTACCCAGGAGAGATAGTTTGATACTCACTTCAACATTTGATGTACTATTCTTAACTATTAAACTGATGTCATAATAACATTTACCCAGGAGAGATAGTTTGATACTCACTTCAACATTTGATGTACTATTCTTAACTATTAAACTGATGTCATAACAACATTTACCCAGGAGAGATGGTTTGATACTCACTTCAACATTTGATGTACTATTCTTAACTATTAAACTGATGTCATAATAACATTTACCCAGGAGAGATAGTTTGATACTCACTTCAACATTTGATGTACTATTCTTAACTATTAAACTGATGTCATAACAACATTTACCCAGGAGAGATAGTTTGATACTCACTTCAACATTTGATGTACTATTCTTAACTATTAAACTGACGTCATAATAACATTTACCCAGGAGAGATAGTTTGGTACTCACTTCAACATTTGATGTACTATTCTTAACTATTAAACTGACGTCATAATAACATTTACCCAGGAGAGATAGTTTGATACTCACTTCAACATTTGATGTTCTTAAATTAAACTAGTTTGATACTCACTTCAATATTTGATGTACTATTCTTAACTATTTAAATGAGGTCATAACAACATTTACCCAGGAGAGATTGTTTGATACTCACTTCAACATTTGATGTGCTATTCTTCAATTAAACTCACTGTACATGAGCAAAACTCCTAAACCTGAATCATAAAATTTAACTAAATTTAACATTAGAGAGCTGACCAAACCATCCTTTATGTTCTCTGTGTTTGAATTCATCTTAATAACCAACAATGGTATAAATGCAACTTGCACAAAAATAACCTTGCAATTTACACTGACCATTCAATGAAGTCATCGCCTTTCTCTTTACAAAATAGTCCCTTCCACTGATCTAGCGTCCTTACTAAAAACTCATTTTAGTTAAATGCTCTCGACTATAAAATGCAATTGACTACACTTAATACTGTGAATAAATACATCATCAAGAGTGTTACCCTGCTGTAGAGGCATCATGTGACATACCAGTCATATTTCTCCACCATGTCTGTATACAGTGGCAGGCATGAAACAGGAAATTCCCTACTATCACTGGGGTCATGTGACATGCCAGTAATATTTCTCCAGTCTCCATCATGTTTTACTGTTCTGTATACAGTGGCAGGCATGAAACAGGAAATTCCCTACTATTACATGGGTCATGTGACATGCCAGTAATATTTCTCCAGTCTCCACCATGTTTTACTGTTCTTTATACAGAACAGGCATGAACAGGAAATTCCCTACCATTACTGGGATTTGCATTCCTTCAAATAGCATTTTGTCCGATTCAAATAGATTTAAACAGCTGATTGTTCTTGGTGAGAGAAGGAGACAAATTATGTTGCCTGTCGTGATCCTCTGAAGTTTTCTGAAAAGGCGTACTGGATCTAACACAGGAGTTAACGGCAGAGGGCTTCTTCTCCGAGTAAATTATCTCAGGTACTTTCCTGGAAGTTTTTGGAGATGGCAGTGTAGCAATACTTGGCCATAAAAAGTTCTTAAAGTTAGCAAGAGGAGATGCTGTGAGGAGAGAGAAGAGGTAAGAATAAAGACAGTTTTAATTAGCCAACACTCCAATGAAGACAGTTTTAATTAGTGGACACTCCAATGAGGACTGCTTTGGTGGAATGCAAGTGTTCATGCTACAATAGAACAGAATATCAAGTAGTAAGCTGGCCAAACACTCCCCAATGATGGAGAGAACTAGATCCAATTAGAGGATCATGATGTAATTAACCACATTGTTACAATTGAGCTGTGCACATTGAACGCTTGATGACCAAACACAATAATTCAGAAGAACTGCTAACGACTGATTCTAATTAAAGTCCCATGCAAATCAGTTCCCCTTGATTGGTTTCATTCACTGAAACTGGGCAGTTCTAGTAATGACCCATCACACACTTCTGACTACAGTGCCTGTCGGTAAAGTTCTACATGGTTAAGTTCTCAGCGAATCAAGCCAAAACACTTTTGGGGTACTATCAATACTATATACAGTACTTATGAATAGAGTGTACATCATGCCTAGTCTTAGGAAAGCTCCTTGATGCCAAATCAATATAGTAAACATAATATAATACCAAATACTTGACCTATCTTGTATACACAGTATTTGTAAACAATGACTGTAAACATGTTATGTCAGTCCTAGATAATCTCTTATCTGATTAAATTCTCAAAGATTGCATCTGAATAACCTGACATGTTGGTACTCTTTAAGAAATGTCAGCTAAGATAGAGCCTGGGCATGAAACCATTGAAGACCAGTCCCGTTAAATCAAGACTAGCCATGTAAATATAACAGTGTCACAAAGTAAGGGTATAATCAACACCCTGGCTGAGAAGGGTTAGATACTACACATGACCAGAGTTCAAGGTTCAAGGTTCAAGGGTGAGCTATGAATTACTGTCTACTTTGTATCTGAGCTGCACAGGACATTATTAGCACACATTACAGGTTCAGTATGTGCTTAAACTAGGTCATGTGAAATAAATAAAATATCCTGTTATAATCTACTGTTAATAGGGTAGTTTTGTCAAAAGTAAATTTATGTGATCTAATGAAATGGCATGAAGCTTGAAGTTAGTTATTTTTGCCAAACATCGTAGCCCTAAAGTTAAGTCTTAATAGTCACTGAAACTGCCTTGCCAGCTTGCTTGGGTAAGAATGTTAAAAGAATTGATTTTAACAATTAAAATTGTTATTTTCAAACATCACCAGCTGTCAAGCTACAGTAACTCAAGATCATGTTAATGGTTCTCTTACTGCATCAGCTTAATGTTTGCATACCACACATTACAAATCATTTCAATACAAACAGGAGTTCTACAGCCTGGACATTGTTACTTACATCCTGGGTCGTACTTCCTTGGGCTTCCTGGAGGAGTTCCATCCGGAGTGACTGTCGTTGATGTCTGTCTTTCCAAACGTTTTAATTCCATCTCTTTTCTCATAGCGTCATGGCAACTGTGTGGAGCTAGGAAAGCTCCATTTGGTATTGAGGCCATTCTGTCTTTCAGTGAGTATCTGATACAAAATTGAGAGAAAATCATTTAAAACCTGTCTAATGGTGTCTGGAACACATGAAGATCTATTATATATTCTTTCTCAGTTTGATTTGACTATGTATGACCTTGTATTTAATGAGATTCAAGACACATATCAGATTTACATAACTGCATATCCTTACGTTAAATGTGGGAAACTTTGAACATTTCATTAATAAAACAAAAACGACAATAACAGAAAGGCTATACCTTAACAAACCCTAAAGTCATTTCTATTGGCTTACATGAAGCTTAACATTCAATCTCAGTTTATCTCCAATCAAATATTTCTTTAATATCCATGCACAAACTACATATGTTACACACATACTGCATGTTACATACACATACTGCACATTACATATATGCGCATACTGCATATGTTACATATATGCACATACTGCCTACAGTATGTTACATATATGCACATACTGCCTATGTTACATATATGCACATACTGCATATATGTTACATATATGCACATACTGTACTTTGTTACATATGCTGCACATACTTTATGTTACATATGCACATATATACTGCATAAATGTTACATACTGTATGCACATACTTTGTTACATATGTACATACTTTATGTTACATATGCACATACTTTATGTTATATATGCACAAACTGCATACATTACATACACATACAGTAAGTTATACATCACATATGTGTAGAAACAGACTTGACAGTGTAGGTAGTTGGGTCTTTTACAGGTAGTGCCCAACCTATCCCTTCCTCTTGATGAAAGATTAGAATTATGATAATTTGAAGAAAGGAAAGTAACCCTAACTTCTGCCAAATATCCAATATGTCAGGCCTCAAAATTTGGGTTATTTACGTCAGAAATGCCAGTGGATTTTGCCATTTTTCAGTAGAAAATGAAGAACTGATATTTTTCTGCCAGTATGGACACATCTTGACCTGAAAGTCTAATAGTCTATTGTATGTAATGTACTATAAAGTACTGCTCCCTGTTACATTCATCATTCTCAACAGTAAGTATTTGGGCAGACTGTTTAATACTGTCAAAGTAACATACTGCCTGCAGCCTCTCTAAGCTCTCTAAGCAATTAGAGAAACACAGTTGTTGGGATTACTTCATGCACATTATTATTCAATCTGATAATCAACTTTCACTCCCACACTCCCCCTCACTAATCTCCCACTCCCCCCTCATTGAGTGAGATATGATCTTGTTCTCAATTCCCCCCCCCCCATTTAACGCGATATGATCTTGTTCTCAAATCCAATCTCCCTCCGTCATTAAGTGAGATACAATCGTGTTCTCAAATCCATTCACAGGGAATGTAATCCATGCACACAGTTGCAGCAACCTTTGTTCAAAGGTGTCTTCTCATGAATGATTTCACTGATTGCTTCGTTTGATATGTGGTGTTGACCTTTAGTTTTGGCACTTTTGGCATTCCATAGAGTGGAGAGCCATCTTGTGTAGATGCCATCTTGTTAAATTGTTTAGTGAAGAATGCACATGCGTAAGGAAGATTAAACAAGAGACCAAATTTTCATGTGGCATACAGTACAGTATATATGCAAACCTCTTGTTAAAGCTAAAGTTGTTAATTTGTTATTTTCAATAACACCAAAGTGAGTAGTACTGTACAGTTCTTTATGAAATAAAAACTTACTTTTAACGCCCATTATGCGTTAGGCCTTCAAGGTCTAAGCAATCTTTTTGCAGTACAATTGTGTAGTAAATAATGGGAATGGAACTTTGGTTTACTTTTGTTCAAAACATGGGAGAAGCAGATATTGTGACATTCCAGATGTTTAGTCTTGTACAACTCTGCATGTATTACAAATGTGAAGTCTTGTACAACTCTGCATGTTATAAAAATGTGAAGACTTGTACAACTCTGCAATTAGTCTTGTACAACTCTGCATTGTACAAATGTGAAGTCTTGTACAACTCTGTATACATATTACAGTACATATATCTAGTCTTGTAAACTCTGTATCTGTAATACTATGCCTAGTTCTGTTCAACTCTGTAAATACTGTATTCTGAACTGCAGTTTGACTTTTAATGACAATTTCATTGCCTACATGTACTACAATTTTCTAACAGAGGAAAAAATGAATCCTACTACAGTACAGTAGCACTGAAAACTGCAAACAGTAAAAGTGTGAACAAAGAGTATTTCTAACTGATTATCTAAGAAGCAAAATGAAAATTAATTAAATCTCACCTTTATTCCTTAAGGTCAAATTAAATGCACAAAGTTCAGGATGTTGTTAACTCAGCTTTTAATAATGAACATTGAGATCATGTACAGTACTGTGTGATTGCTAGTATTGTGTAACAACAGTCCCATACTACAGCTATTGTAATGAATGTCAAAGTGGGGAGACAAGGTTACCACAAGGACATGACAGTGTGTAGAGCTGCTTACATGTGTTCATAGTACACTATACAGGCTCAGTATACAGAACAGTAACAATACAGATCTACCAATAGCATTACCACCACCTCAGACCTTTACAACAATGGCAGTAGTCACTTGGCACATCATTGGTATTGCTGTTTAACAAAGACATCTCTCATAGAAGGATATTGATTTTCAATACAAATTGAAGCACAGAAAGAAAGAAAAAGACTTCAGTTCAATTTCTTTGTTTGTTAGTTACAATGTGGATTCCACTGTATGTCTGACTGAGGTGTTCAGTTCGCACATTTCATAACTTGAACAAGGACGAAACACTTTCTAACATATTCACCTCTCCAGGGCTGACAAAAGTACTGTTAATTGACAATATAGTCCCCTCACTGTTTCATGACTGCCAAACAACAGACTGTACTCCCAGGCTCTCTACAGTATATAAAAACCAACATGGCCATAAAATAACAGTTTTCAGATTCATCCCATGAGAAAGTAGTTAATTCCAACCAAATGATGTAAGTGGTATATTACTCTATGTAAGGGTATACTCATCAATGCAAAGTATGTATGATTTGTGAATACATGCTGGAATCCCACAGGTTATACTTTAAGGAGAGTGTTGCTTCTTACCTCTGTACAGTAACTGTACTCACACCCTAAACGCACTAGTTAAAAAGATATATTTACAGTAAGCTTTATGCAGGACTCGAAAAATATTTGTAAAAGTACTAGCCATGTGGCGACTGTGACTAAAATTCTACATATCAGCTCTAAAGGGATCTTCCATCATTTACCTATGAAATTAAATATCAGGAAATTTGGAATAGAGTGGTTACAACAGTTTGTTAAAGTTTTGTTTATTGTAGTAAGTTAATGCTCTTATATTTTAACTTCAGATGGGGATTTCCACATGTTTATTGTTAATAGTCTAGTTAGGCTGCTAGTACTCTACTCTTCTGTGTGGGGGCTGCCTGCTCATAACCAAGCTGTCATGATATCAATGTTCAATCAACTTTTTTATTTGGTTGAGAAATTAATATCATATGTATATGAACACAACATATTATGAATGCCTTTAAAACACATTACTTTGTAAGCTCAAAACGTTCCATGTAATAAATTGTTCTATTAAATTTCATTTTTTCGCTGTATGTTTATAAATGCTCCGTGAAGCACATGAAAAATTCCCATACATAACACATGTGTAGACAGCAAACCAATTTACACTGTAAATTCCCATTGAAATTAGTCATTGACACAAAAACTCAGTTAACAAAGTTCTTAAACTTGCTTGAAGTTCGCCTTAAAGACCAACTATGGAGACTTTTCGATGAACATAAAATCCAACCATTTTGCATGTATGTAATCCTTAACTCACTCCAATTACATTGCTGTAATTAACTTTACCAATTTCGGACGTTAAATACGTGAAAAATGGGAAGAAAAGTCAGCTTTTTATGAAACCTGTTTCAGACATTCCTGAAACATTCCGAAGACATCAGGTGACCATGTGACGTCATTGTTTGTATACCTCACTCACAACAATACTTTTAGTGTGTAAAGTTGTATACTTGAGCTGCCAAAAACATCAACGATATTACTCCTTTTCCCCCAAAATGCCACAATTCTGTGTTGTTGGAGGTTGCAGTTATACCTCATCCAACAAAAGCATCAGCTTTTATAGATTTCCGAGTAAAAGAACTGACGTAAAACGCCGCAGACTTTGGATCAATTTTTGAGATCCACGCGGAAAGATTTTTCAGCCCCCGAGTATCTCATGCCCATGAGTCCACATGCATGACCCTGCCTCTGTGTAAGCTGCAAATGTCTCATTCTGCGAAAGTTATATTCTGTCGATAGCTGTGTCGGACCATGGCCGGACATAGCTAATGTGAAATTGACCGTAAACAAGCTCTGGATGTCCTTACATGTAACATTATATCACGCAATTGACAGTATAATATTTACCGTAAGAGATGACCGTGTATATACCGTGCCTATAGGGTAGCATTGTTAGTACATGTATGGCTCACAGCATGTGTAAATATTCATGCTATAGGATTTCATCGCATTTATCTATTTCCTTTGTTGTATTCCAGTATCGTGAGTTCGTGATACATTGTGTTATATTGTCCGTTATGTTTATTCCGGCATCTGCATGGTCCAAGGAGTTAAATAAAAACGGTTCTATGTAGCGATGGGACGTTTTATTTCGTTAGTGACTGTCTTGTGATTGTGGGATGTAACTGGTCAAGGCCTGTTTCAACTTACCTAACTCTATGGAATTACACAGAGTCACGGTAGTATTTTGCCCAGGATTGAACGAGAAACGTGGATTTGGATATTCACTGCTAAATTTTGTTTATTGAAAGGATACTTATTCTGTGTTTGTACTTTTGGATATTAAAACGAGTAAGTACTATGTTCAGCTGAACCTTAGTCATGTATATGCTACCCTGGTCGATTCAGGTCAGCGTCTTCTCGTAGTTGTTCGATTATGTTTAGTGTCTTTTTGGTAATTTGTTGACAGTAACGTAAGCCATTTTCCCGTCACATATCACGCATGAGGCATCTTTTAGGTCTATTCTTCTGTTCAGTTTACGGTATCTTGCGATCAAATTGTATTACGGAATCGCCAAGCTGCTTGCCAGCATGTTCTACAGTATATTGTACCGTACGTACCTATTTACGCTCCGCTATGTAAAAGATGCTTCCATTTGAGTGGAAATTTTGCTAATGAAATAACCAATTTAACTAAAATTTCTGCTTATAATTGTCTTAAAACTAAATGTTAACCTTCATGTGTTCTTGTTTTAAGTTAACAGCTTTTCAAACGCTCGAAATTGGAAGTCAAAAACAGTACAATTGATCGCTATCTGTGTACAAACAGTGCCTATATCAGCGTTTGATTTTCGCGGTATACAAACAATGACGTCACACGGTGACCAGAGGCTCCTTTGGGTCAATCTCTGTTTTCAGACATTCCAGAGGTTCATGTCACGTGACTACCCAAAATGTCCATTTTCGTGGTCGTTTTTTGATCGGTTATAGTAGGTTTTCGAAGATTATTTTTTACACATGTTGATTATGGGTATGTAAACTCCTAAATTAATGGACAATCCAAAAAAAAAAATTTGCCTCCATAGTTGGTCTTTAAAGGGTATGAAGACTCAGGCACAAAGAAACATCTCATGCCGGTAATCTGACCTAGTTTCGAATGAGGTGTAACAGAAGTGTTAGACACCACCATCGATCCCAGAAAATACACACACAGCTTGCTACTGTCGGTAATTAGACACTAGTGTACAGTCAGTACTGACAGCTACGGTCAATACCCACAACACAGCGTATATAGCAGCGTAGACATCTCAGGTCCAGATAAAAGATAACGGAGTAATTATAGAATACAGGGCCACTCGATGATACTATCTGAGCATCCGGATGCGCGGATGCTCAGTCTCACCCCAGTACGTATGTGAGTAAAAAATGTCAGAGTCCCAGTTCTTTCTTTTTGAGTGGATGCGCGGATGCGTGGATGCGGAGTCAAAAATTTCTTAAGTCCTTTTAAGAACGACACACTATTGATGTGGAATATCTTCGTACATACGGGACTTTCAGTATTGGAAATACGTGATGGTATATGTCGAAACTTTTCGAAAATTATTTATGTCCATTCCTAGTACTCCCGGGGTGGATGCGCGGATGCCCGGATGCGGAGTCAAAATGAAATACGTGATGGTATATGGGGAAACTTTGGAAAATTATTTAAGTCCATTATGGGGAAACCTTCGAAAATTATCTAAGTCCATTCCTAGTACTCCCGGGGTGGATGCGCGGATGCCCGGATGCGGAGTCAAAATGAAATACGTGATGGTATATGGGGAAACTTTGGAAAATTATTTAAGTCCATTATGGGGAAACCTTCGAAAATTATCTAAGTCCTTTCCTTGTACTCCCGGGGTGGATGCGCGGATGCGCGGATGCGGAGTCAAAATAAAATACGTAATGGAATTTTAGAGGGCGCCATACGTGTACGGACATGTACAGACACACCGCGCATCCGCGCATCCGGATGCTGGGAAGAGTTAATGAATGGCCCTGTATTCTATAATTGTACCAAGATAACAAGGTATCACGTTTCATTACTGTCTGCATTTTGTAGTGACAAGAAGAAAACGTCATTTGCAAGCAACGGAAAGTTAACTTTTTCAGAGCGCGGCTCGTGGTTTGGGGCGAGTCTTCAATGCCTTTAAGCATTCAATGTCAGCTACAGTAGATAATGTTTTGATCACTTTCTGTCAAAGAAAACACTGATCAGATGGTGACACCCTTACTATCACAAATTTACCGTATACCATCATACAATACCAATATTTACTATAGCAAGCCTTAAGCTTAAGTACTTACTTAATGACTTGCTCTTCAAACTGCATTTATAATACTACTACTACTTCTAGTACCAGGCATAATGGTACTCAGTCTTTACCTTAGGCTACTGATATACTGTACTAAGTAAGTATAGGCTAGTGCATCATTCAGAAGCTAGGCCTAAAGTAACGTCGACTTTCGACATAAATGAGTAGCATACCCTGCCTTATCAAGTACAGCCATACTGCTTGATGCAGAAAACTGTTGAAAAGATTAACATGATTCGAAAAATTTACTTAGAACTACGACAAATTTACCCTTTCTTTGACAAATGCGCAGCATTCCTTGAGTCTATTCTTCTCAGCAGTCATGCAGTGGTATGTTTGTGTAGCCAATGTCTCTGTTGTGAATCGGCTGGAACAACAACAATAGTTTGCATAATGATAATGGCCGGATGTACCCGTACCTAGCTAAACAAGTTGCAAAGGTCACGTACACACTGAACTAAACAATAACATTATCTTAGTTCAGTGGTGGCCGTGCCAACAGACCGCTGATGAACCGCTGAAAGAATACCTCGATTAGGGTATTGAAGGTCATGTAGTTGCAAACCCAATCGAGCTTTTCAAGGATGCAAAGGAAGGTATATCTCGAAAAAAACCATCAGTTTTATTACTGTTACATATTATTGTTTAGTTTGCTCGTAAGAGATTGGAAAATAAACAAGCTAGCCTGGTTATTAATTGTTTAATTTCACCCCGTTATTTTTTTTTTTGTGCCATCATAAGTGTATGGAAGGGTTATTATTCTTTCATTTGAATGACACCTTATGACAATCGAAGTGGTTCAACTAGCCAGCAGGCATGCATGGTATTCCGGCAGCGCCCTTTTCGAATCAATGCAAATTACTACACTAAACAAGAAAATAAGAAGAATAAATGATCCCTTTCATTGCTAAATTTCGTCCCGAAAATATTTGTGCTACCAAAATAACCATCATAAATGGATGTGAGGACACATTCTTCGTTCGTTTTCATGACATTTCATGACAATCGAAGGGTATTTATTAGCCAGCAGGCAGGCGGTTTCAGCAGCGCCCACATCTAATCAATGCAAAAAGTAGTATATACTTTAAACTAGGAAATAAGAAAAGTGATTACTCCCATGAATTGCTTAATTTAACCTCGTAAAAATGTTGTTGCCATCAAAGGACATCATAAATGGATGTTAGGAACAGTATTCTTTCGTTTACATGACATTTCATGGCAGCGAAGTGGTTCTCATAGCCAGCAGGCAGGCGTATTCCGGCAGCGCCCTCGTCGCCCCGCGCGCTCGTCGCCCCGCGCGCTCGTCGCCCCGCGCGCTCGTGACCCCGCGCGCTCGTCACCCGCGCTCTCGTCACCCGCGCTCTCGTCGCCAGGTGACCGCATTATACCTACTTTTGAGAATAATTTGCTGTTTGCTAGCTCTGCCTGCCAGGTTCAGTCCAGTACGTGTTCACGTACCAATATCTTGACTTCACGTGATATGCGGTTGCTATGCGGAAAACAAAAACTGAATTTCAATGGTTACCATTATCAGTTTTTAACACCTCAGACAGTCTACATTCTCAATCGATCACGTTAGTCAATAAATTAGATTACATTACTTTTGTTGAAATTGGACTTCGAATTACCATTGGGGAACTCGGTGTCCATACCGGATTTATTGTTCACAGTAGCCTACATGTGTCACAGACTCGACTTGTTATATCAGGCAATCAGGGGCATCGTCGATCCTTTTCCAAGTGAGGGTAACATATCGATGTAAATTAGCCGCCAAATGAGTGATGGACAACCCCCCCCCCCCCCACACGGAAATGCGCACTTGATGCATGTATAGGCCTACTATACAGAAATACACATACATGTCTGTGATGTGCAAGTTTAATCGGTTGTCATTAAGATGTATGCCTATAACTACTCCTTCTACCCCCCCCCCCCCCATCACCCCCTCCCTCATTACCCTTACCTACATTGTTTCCAGAAAAATATACTATATAGCTCTATTTAATTGTATTTATTCAGATTACAGGCCGAATATGATGAAGTATATGATGAAATATATGTGAACAACAATTCTGATATCATTGCACAAAATGATATCAGAATTATCTTTCAATTTGCAAATATTTTTAAGTTGGTTGACATATCAATTAGAACAACAAAATCTTTGGGTGGATGTTTTGTTTAGTTTTCTTTGACCCGATGCAAGGCCTTATATGGCAGGTTTTCAACCAGTGGCCGTACTCAGGCCCAAAGCCAGGAATTCTGAGGTAGTGAGGCACCAACAGATTCAGGAAGGGTAGCAACAAATTGAGGGGCACAAATACATCGTGTCCTATAACCTGGGAAGTATTTTGTACATACGATGGTAGCACACACAAAAATATTTAAAGTAGTTGTTTGTAGACCTAATTTAAAGCCTAAATATGCCTCACAATACACATTTTCTGGGAGAGCACTCTGTACCCCCATGAATGGGATTCGGATTCTGTATCCGCCCTTGTACTGTGATCCACAAGGTGGGTTACATCGAATCAACCCACATATCTCAATGAGTGATAAGGTATGAAATGGGATTTAAGTTAGGTGATACATTGTCTGATACCAAAATATCCCTTTAGGGTGTAAACTTATCAGACATTGGACGTCCTTATTCACATCCACTTCAATACAAGAGACAGAATAAAACAAATAAAAAACATGGATTTCTCCTTCTCTTCATATTTGTCATTATTCCACAAAAAAAGAAATAACACTAACATTATTTACAGCAGGAGAAAAGAAAAAAGAAAAATTCAAAAGATAAACTTTATTCCGGTTCCCGGCAAAATTGTTAAAATGTGGCATTTAAGTTTGTTTTATCAGACGGTAACTGATTGTCACATGCTCCTCAACCTTCCACAAGTGTTCTACAAACTTTCAGAGAGCTTTCCCCCCTTCTGGGACATTTTTTTTTCAACGTTATCACTCTTCAATATTGTGGGCTCATTTGCAAAAAAAGAATTCATGGGTTTAAGCAACTTAAGGTTATATTGAAAGATCATTACTGATCACACTTCATGCTAAGATCACCTGTAAACTATAGCCGGCTCCATTGAACAGCACAATCAACAGTACTTTCATCTCTGTTAATTACCTATCCATTGTTCTTATCTCCTATCATGCATCACATTATATTAATTCAACTTTCACAAGTGCTACCAGGAAGTGGATTTGTAGCTTGTAACAAGGACACAAACCAACTAAAGGACTGACTTCTTGGAGCATTCACTTAATGCACTACATATTATCTCGCAACCTTCATTGACTGTGAGGTTGCACTCATACTAAACCAATTAACATCATCGGTCTTACCTAACATGTTTGTTGAGTTAATCATGATCAGTGATGATATAAGATATGGTCATACATTATGAACTGAGCCAGTAAATAGGTGGATGTGTTACATTTGCTCCATAAATTTGGAGACATTCATTTCATTTTCTCAATTAATATTCAACCTGTATTTTTTTTTGTTAATTTGGTATCTTAATTTAAGAGTTATTGGAACTATCAAATATATACAAGGGATGGTATGCTTCATAACAAGAAATCACAGAAAAGGATATTGTACAATAGGAATGTGTCCTGTACTATGATATAGATCTTATTAAGAAACATGATAACCTGTACACACTTGATTAAGAAGATCATGTGTTTATTGTGACTTATATATTGTAGCTGGCCTATTATGCAGCACAGCATAATGTTAATATATTCATATTCACAATTATTTACGGTTGCACTGTCAGAGTGCAGGTGGTTCATTTACATTTTTCCATATATTCATGTAACTAGTAAATTTTATTATGAAATCTTTTTATTTTACTAACGTCATAGCAGTCATTTGTTACCATGGTTTATCACTTAAAAAATGGTATTTTTGTTGAAAGATTCTGTTTATAAGTTTCTTAATCTATTCTTTTTAGACTTGTGTTATGAATAATGTATATATATATATATATATATATATGTATATATATATATATAAAGCTCTGACTGAGAAGAATTCAATAATACATCTGTTACATATGTGGGGTGCACCAAACTTTGTTTTCTTGCTACAAAGTTTCAATATTTATTTGAGATTTTTCAGGTACAATCGGTTCAATAACGTCTCAGGATTCCAATCTATGCTATTTTTAAGTCCAGTTTTGGAATCCTTAGTTAATTTCCTGCAAGAAAATGTATATTTTTATGTATTTTAGATGTACTAGGTGTAAATAACAGATGTTCAAATGAAAAAACACACAGTTTTTCTGGCGATATCATTTGACACAATACTGGCCCAGCTCAAAACGCATGGCCATATCTTAGTTACTGTCATCAGCTATACAACGGTATCATATGGCCATCACATGGCCAACGGTATCGCATGGCCATATCTTAGTTACTGTCATAAGCTATACAACAGTATCACATCTTCGTTAAGTAAGAGTGACCTGTCAGTCAAACTATTCCAAATACTTGTTGAATTACCATGATCGGAAAGCTTTCTGTAATCATTCAATTTATTCCACATTGGAACCAAGTTAGCAAAAACAGTCTACTTAAACCAAATGATAGTAGTTGAGTCACTGTTGTGAGTCCAGTGACATTATAACATACTTGAGTTAACCTAATTAGTCAAGTTTCACAGTAAGCACACCCAGTCATACCCAACCACAATATACTTACTCATTGAGTAACAGTTATCAGTTACATAAAAAACATTACATACACAATATGATAAAAAAGTTGTAACCTTCTTAAGATTCTGCTGAGCTGTCCTCCTACACCTCCCACCACCTCATAACTGTCAGATTTTACACCACTTCATTAACTGCTACAACTAAACTGGTAGTCTCTGCTGTCAGTGTTGTAAATACATATACCAACTGACCCTTCTACACCGGTACAGTTCCTACCAATTCACCCTTCTACACCAGTAGTTCCCACCTCTAATTTCTATTCCACGACACTTCTCCTCTCTACACTATCACCAATCCCAAGAATTCAACAAATTAATCTCTGTCACAGATTAAGGAGGAGGAGGGGGAGGGGGTGGTGCATTGATCAAGGATGCCATCTGATTACTGTCAATTGGTGGCGGTGGAGGTTGGAAAGTCGCTGTGGAAGTGGGAGCCTGCTGCACCATGGGATGCTGCTGCTGTTGGGGCATCATCATTTGCGGCATACTGGGTACCATACCCATACCCATGGAAGGATGCATCATCATGTTAGGCCACTGGGGCATCTGTCCGGACATACCCATCATACCGCCACCCATCAATGGTTGATTCTGGGGAACTGGTGCAGGGTTGGCTGCTGGTACATTTGAGGAGGAGGTGGTGGTGGCTGTAGCTGTAGAGGAAGAAGATCCACTGCTGGACGACTGCTGCAGGGCTGCCAAGGCAGCTGCTGCTTGTTGCCATGGAAACAGAGGTGCAGCTGGAGCAGCTGTGAAGAGCAATGAGAAAACCCTTGTATGTGATGAGAGCCACAAGAGTAACCACAAGAGTAACCAGGGAATAATAGAGTTCAGAGTTTGTAAAGTAGTTTGGAAGGCTCCAACTTGTTGTCTAATAGAAAATACTATGGTTCTTGGTTTACACAAACTGCTTTACATCTTTGCAATATGATTCCCTATAAGTAGAACAAAGTAACATACAAATGCCAGCAGACATTTATCAATGAAGCCAGTAAGTCAAAGAGACAAGCAGGTAACATAACATTTAAAGATAAAGAAACCAAAAGATCTTAACTCTTTGATGAAACAAGGCATTATGGGTAGACAACATAGTACCAAAGTCAACCAAAATGATCGAGCTAACACATCAAGTATGCAGTGATGGTTGGGGGGGGGATTAAGCCCTGGGACTGGGAGGGGCCAGGAACATATGGGATATAATAAGAGTACAAAAAAGGGGAGGGGCCCAGTGACACAAACGGTGGGACTTAACCTGGCTCTCAATGTCTCTGCCAGGCATGCCAACGTTGGTGAGATATAATAACACCTTTCATCCCCATATAATATGCAACACGGTATGCTATAACATGAATGAGAATACATCAAGTTATTCATGCAGGTACCTGTAGGTGCTACAGAAGTACCAAGACTGGTTGCCATGGACACTGACTGCTGCAGCTGTTGCCATGGAGCCTGAGTGGGCACTGAGACACCACCAGAACTCGCGGACACGTTACCAGCATCTGCGTAAAATTTAAGATTTCGTTTTCGATGTACTGATGGAGTGACAGGAAACTGATTTAGGTCTCATGCTTAACCACAAACCTAAGAAACATCCTCTGTCAGACTTAATAAGCCTCCTGGGGATGGGGGGGTGGGGGAAGCAAACAACTTGGCTACAGGGCGGCAGTGATCCAAAACATTAATTTTTTAATGACACTTGATTTAATTTCCAAATTTAAAAGTTTTGCAAAAGTTTCACCCCTCAAGCAAAAACATTCATGTCAAATGTAGATTCAGGTAAAAGTCCAGTTTTAAACCACTACTGTGTTAAAACTGAACAGACCTTTATTTCATTTGGAACTCTTTATCTAATTTTAAAACATTTTTTTAGGAGAAAAATTCCCCAACCCCCAAGGTATGTTGGGTTCCGTTACTTGTTCATTTAGTGTCTGTACTTACTAAACAAACAAATGGAAAAGGAGTTTGTTTCAGATTGTTTGGTGATGGGTTATCATCTTTAGATGAGAGGGGATCCCTCTGTCAATGCAAGTTTTAAACTTAGACAAAATTACAGTTTTAAGACGTCTTCTGTTCACTACTTACTAGTCTGAGTATTATACATCTGACCTCCTGGTGGCAGGGCCGGGGGATTGGGGTCACTGGAGGGTGGAGGAGGGGGAGGCTGAGCCACGTGACTTGGTGGGGGAGGAACAGGTTGAGCTGATCAAATAAAAACAGGAATAAATGAATGCTTGAATTAATGTTTGAAGTTTAAATGAATTAATGAATGGACAGTGACTTAATTTAAAGCTTCCCCTGGCTCATGACTTTAGTCTTGTTCAGGTTTTGCCGTTGTACGATTCCAGGACTACAACTTAGTGTTCATAAATCTGTAGCAGTTTTGCAGTTTATCAATTAAATTTAATAATTAAAAGACGGAAATAATATGGTTCTGTGGGCACAAAAAATGCTATTCATATTTGTTGCAATATGCCCACTTAGAACAATACCCTGATCCCTAAATTTTCATATCATTGCAAATATCCTCCCAAACATTGTTAAGTGGTAAAAATAATCAGAGTGTAACCACAATATCAGCATCAGAAAGCAACTTCTACTAGATGTCATAAGAATGGGTTCTCAAATATACAGGACACATGGAAGAACATTTGACCTACTATCTTGCAGTAGTCAGATGGGATGGCCATAGTATTAAGCGCCTAATCTGGTATAGCCTGCACTGTACTGGATCTAGGTCTCTCTTACTTTCAATTGGCATTAGTAGAAACTTAATTGATAACCTCTGTGATAGGGGGGATAGATAACTTTGAAAATGTTCCAGCTGGTGTATTTAAACTTCAGTTTACATATCATAATGAATAGAGTTTACAAACCTGTTGAGCTGGCAGTCTGAGCAGTCCCAGGTGTTGCTAGCAATCCCTGCGATGATGGGGCTACTGGTGGCATGGCTGCATTGCTCCAGGGTGGAACGTTCATCATTGGAGCACCAGATGGTGGCGCACCCATGTAACCTAAGTGTGGCATTGGAGGTCGAGGCTGACCCATGTTGTTAGGTGGTCCCATGTTGTTAGGTGGTCCCATGTTGTTAGGTGGTCCCATGTTTGGGGGTGGAGACTGCATTAATGGAGGAATTCCTCCACCGGGGCCTGGGGGTGGTGGACCTCTGGGGTTCATGGGTCCTCCAGGTCCCCCCATACCACGTGGTGGTGGTGGTGGTAAATCAGACCCACCAGGTCCCCGTCTACCAAAGGGTGGCCGTCTAGGAGGTGGTCCACCAAAATGACCCCCTCTATCTTCATCTCTTTCCCTCCTCCATGAATACGGACTCTGACTCATCTGAAAAATGAAAAGTTGAAATAATGATAACAGGATAGACATTTTCACTCACACAGATGGGCAAAGTTTGACCTGCAGACCAAAAGCTTCCTATTTATGCGACCCACTGAACACTACACTATCAGCGAAATGCTTTTTCCAGCCATATTTCAGCTGAAACAATGAATTCACTGAATGGCATGAAATGTGTTGAGTTTATAGACTTGATTAAGTAGGTCTACATTGTCTTTGCAATAGGACATTTCAACATAACAGATGTGCCTGCAGGACTCTCCTATCTCTAGTCTTATAGTTCCTGTATAATTTAGTTTGACCATTTTTATCATGTGACTTGGAACATCTGTGTAAGTATTATGACCCAAAGATTTCAATCAATTTATGTAAATAATCCACAATATATATTTGATAACTCAACCTCAATACCTTGTAACTAACTCCAGATATTGCTTGTCAATAACCTTACATATTGTAATGTAGTAAAGATGTTAAGTAGTATACCGCCACCTTTCTGTAATCAACTCTATAGACAGTGTTTGACTATCACAGACAGATTTGAAGATTAGAATATAGTACGTAGAGCATGATAACACACTTCTATTGTTTGTTCTCTGACTCTTTGTTCATTCTATATACATGCCCTTATCTAACACCAAAAGATATCACCACGGTGACAAGGATGGGATTCAACAAACCTTCCTGTCAGATATTAAGTTCGTTAACAGTTCCTTTACAACTTCTTCAGTGAGCAAACATCGCATGTTCTTTTATTTTGGTATGACGTTAAATGTGCCAAGGTTGGACCATGATGGGGTAAGTGGCTATGGCATTTTAATAACCAAAGATGCCCATATCAAAATATTTTTCGCACCAAACAAACATTGACTTTGAGAGAACTTGTCCCCGAACTACTTGACAAATGTCCAAAAAATTTGCAAAGGAATCGGGAAGCTGAAGGATTATATCAAGCTCAAGTTGCAAATAGATGACACTGTTTTGTGCAACCCTACGGTCGTACTGTATCCCTCTCCATGTCATATCACGCCAACGATGGACGACCTCATTCATGATATCAATGGTGCCACGATCTTATCTAAACTTGACCTCACTGCTGGATATCACCAAATCGAGCTAGATATAGTGTCTAGATTTATCACAACCTTTCATACACATGTTGGTTTAAGACCATATATAAACGCAGGCGAAATATTCCAAAATATGATTCAACAAGCTCTACACGGTATTCCTGGCGTAATCAATTTTAGCGACCACATAGTGTCACAAAGCGACAACAAAACTTTGGAATCGGTGATCAAACATTTAAGTGAACACAACCTTACTATCAACAAGGACAAGTGTACCTTTCACAAGTATACTTTGGAGATTTATGGTTACTTGTTTTCCCAGCAAGGATCTCTGCAGACCCAAAGAAAGTAGTGTCCATACAGAATACATCTCTGCCTAAGAACGTGACGGATGCTCACAGTTTTCTCTGCGTGGTAAACTACTGTTCCTGCTTCATTCCAGACTTCACAACACTCGCCCAACCAATCCGCGAGCTAACCCACAAATATACCAAATGGTCATGGACAGGGCGACATCAAACAGCGTTCGAGCAACTGAAAGCTCACCAAACAAGCAACAAAGTTATGGCTTTATTTGACCCCAGAAAGCGAACCGAGCTAGCTGAAGATGCCAGTCCGGTTGGAATAAGCGCAATCCTATCACAGAAGGGAAATGACATCACAATGCGTTATCGCATACGCTAGTCGCACCCTAACTCCCGTAGAACAACACTACTTGCAGGCAGAAGGTGGAGGTCTCGCAACTGTATGGGGATGTGAACATTTCTGATTGTATCTTTTAGGATCAAATTTCACGTTAATCACCGATAACAAACTGTTAATGTTAATATTTAATAATGATTTAATAATGATTATTTGTCACGTCACCCATACCCCAACCTCACACTAGACAATAAACACAAACTGACTCGCGAAGCAGAACAGTATGTTAACTACATTTCTGCATCCTTATAAGCGCTAATATAAGCCTGTTATATATTGCTGTGCTTTGTATATTCACATTTTAACATTGTTGTCTTACTCTGTGTTTTTTCACCATCTCCTGCGTGTAGGACCAGTGTTTTTTTATCGTTTTTACCGTTACACTACAAGTTTGTATACTTTTTTGCAGCAATTTTACTGAAATTAATTTTTCATCTCATTTGACAGAAACCAATTTGTTTATCTTTTGACCAGGATCAGACTCTAAGATTTACTTGACATTAGTGCAATACCCTCCTAATTGATTCAAGCTTTGACCGAAGATATTTCACTTACTTCTTCGTTTCTATCTTGATAGCGCTGAGAAAATACGAAGTTCTGGACTCTTTTCTGAATTAAAGTAAATCAAAACTTCAAAACAAAACTTAAAAGGGCCGTTCTCTTTCAGAAAACCTTAAAGGACAATTCACTTTCAAAGCAAGGGAGAGATGTAATGTAGTAAAGATGTAAAGTAGTATACCGCCACCTTTCTGTAATCAACTCTATAGACAGTGTTGGACGATCATGGACAGATTTGAAGATTAGAATATAGTACATAGAGCATGATAACACACGTCTCTTGTTTGCCCTCTGCCTCTTAGTTTATTATTTATTCGTGCCCTCATCTAACACCGAAGGATACCAAACATACCAGCACAGCGTGCAACACATTCAGTGGTCTGTGATGTCATTATGACATGTGCTCTTTCAATATTCTTGGTTTCTCCTTTTCCATTTCATAATTCAAGATCAATGGACTGTATCTCGATCAGTCCTTATCGGGTGACTAAAGCAGTTTTTTTTACCTTTAGTTGGTAATGTTTCCTAACCTAGTGATATTTCACAAAGTTAGATTTGCAATTGATCAAGTTAACTCACCTTATTGGATTTATTTTCGCAAATGAAATGACTGAATCCACCCAATTCTTAACTTTTCATGGCCCAGACCACTTCTGCAAGTGTTTTGTAATCACATCAACAAATATTGGAAAATACCAAAATAATGAACTTTTACTTCATGTTTAGATGACAGTGGAACAACCAACTGAATATTGTACATTAACTGGGATTTTAGCAGTGAATCCAGCACTGAAAATTTTATCAAGATCAACAACTCAAAAAAGGCAAAATGAATGATAAGAATCCCTCAAGCACCTGTTAAATTTCATCTCTTGATACTGTGGGGTGGAAGCTTTTAAGTTTCAACATACCAATGGACGTGGCCGATTAAATCTTGGTCCATCTCCAAATTGGGATCCACCCTGAAAATTGTCAAATGACGGAGGATTGCCCCGGAAATTGTTGTTGTTGTAAGCTCCTCTATCTCCTGAGGGTCCACCAGGCCCTCTGTTATTGCCCATTGAATTCCTACCAAAGGAATCCTGTCTATCGAAAGGCATCCGATCGTCTCTGTCCTTGCCAGGGCCCATGCTGCTTGGTCCACGATTGTTCCCTGCACTGTCCAAGAGAGGTGGGGGCGCCCTTCCATTTTGAGATGCTGGCATCAGGGGTTGGGGAGTCCCTTGCGGGGGACCTGTAGTAATTGTTGGCTTTGGTGGTGGTGGTTGGTTGTTTTGCCTGTTAGCCTGAGGAGGGCCCTCACCAAGTTCAGCCATAAATGACATATACTGTGAGATAGGAAGATGAGAGCTATTAATGTAAGGTGAGATTATCGAGCTTCCTTGTATTATAGTTGTATAAAATGTAAATCACCTGATTACAAAAGTAACTGAGGTAAATGTGCTTAAGTCAAGAACCAGAAAATCAACAAAGAATTCCAGATTACTTGACCATTGCTAAGGTATTACCCTTCTTAACATTGATGACAACAGGGTCATTACTTAAAGAGGAATAACATCACAGCTGTTTAAAAAAACAAAGGTCAAATTTTGTGACACATATTGGCACAGAAATGCTATACGTCAAAGAAATGGAGCTCATAGTTAAAACATATCATCTGAGTGCCATCTTGGAGGAATATATTAGATCTGTCATATTGTTCACCCAATATAATCTTGGCACATACAGTAAGACTTAATGTAGCCTGCCCCAGGCTTTCAGCTACTATAAGTGTAGTTACATTTTGACCACTGCAGACCTCAAATGACCTTTGACTTCTGTTCAAGGCAATATCAAATTAGAATACATCAGGAGGCACCTACATACCCACTCTGAGATTCATCAAAGCTGGACTTTTTCAACTAACCTCCTTTCACCACTGATGACCTCTCCGAACGCCATCAAAACTACTAGAAAGCTATAACACATCAACAGCTGTCCTTGCTGATTACAAGAAATTCACATTTTGACGACTGCTGATCTCAAGGAACTTGTTCAGTTAGCATGTCTGCAAGGTTATCAGGTATGACCATTGATGACCTTTGACCATCAACAAACATTACTGTTAAGTTAGTATGCATTATTAGCACCTACCACTATCACAGTCACCAAAGCTTAAGTTGTTACTCAAGCTTGCTAACATTGTTTCATGTTTTGGCCATACACATACATACACACACACACACATGCCATCACCAGCTCATGGATTCTTTTTGCATGTAATAAAAAATGCTCCATGGAAACAAATATGTCACACTCAGGCATCCATACCTCAGAGTCCATCTTAGCTCGTTCAAGGTTTCCACCTGCAGGTGGAGCTGCAGGTTGACCGGTTAACGGTGTGTTTATGTTAGCCTTCTCCCTACAATCAGCTGTCAAATGGCCCGCTGCACCACAAATGCCACACATGACATTACTGGTGATATTCTGCTTCTCGGAACACTGCCAGGTCCGATGATCTGTAGCACCACAGTTGGAACATCTGCAAGAGGCACAAGGAAGACATTTGAAGGAATCATAGAAATAAAACACCAAGAAAAGAACTTTACATGACAGCAGGTTGTATTACAGAAGTAGTTTATATAGGATAGTATAACGCTGTAGTAATATCATATCACAAGCACATGAACAATCTGGCAATGATATTGGACTACACCTGCATCTGTACTCAAACTGGTGGCAGTATTTATATATACAAGCACATGAATCCACCTCCATTCCACAAATACTATGTTTGTTCTGATGTCTTTAATAATAAGGGTCAGGGAAATGGTTGTAAGTACACGGTATAATACTTTTACCAACCATTAATAGGAAAGTTGGATCTTTTGGTTTCATCAACATATTTTTGATTTTGAGTAGATGCTTTTCCAATAACTTCCCTCTGTAGATTCTCTTTTTGTTTACTTTCATGATGGCCAATTATTGGACCATCAATCAAAAGAACGGGCAAGTTGCTAATGCAAAGCATTAACGTAGTGCAAAGTTCCACAGGGAGAATTTATGGCCCAGAAGAAAACTTTAAAACTTCATCTTCATACAACATCGAAGTTTGTCACTTCACATTAAGTGTTTGCATTAGGATCCCCGATTGCAGGATGCCTGCAATTTATCTAGAGGGTCCCAAGAAATATTTTCTTTTGAGGGAAATTTCTTGCAACATTTCCTGGTACTTCCCTCAGCTTGCACCATTACTGTAGTTACAAAATATGCCAATAACGAGCCAGATATAATAAAGCTTTGTTGATTTTTGTTAGGAGTAATGTGGTTGGTCAAATCTTTCCAAAAAGAAAACACTGGCTTCGTTAGTGCAGCACTGCACAGTGTATATTTGTCCCAATGGTCGACCATGTGTACTGCACTGTATGTACTATATGTGTGACAAATCTCTGTACAGGCACATCAGCTGACTACTTACATCATGAAAAAGTCCCCCCCGCTTCCCATGCAAGAAAATATTGTTCTGAAAATCCACCCCCCTCAAAACAATAAATTGACTGGGGGAATTCCCCCGTTTTATCATCCTAGCACCAACACTGATTATAGTACTCCTCCTTCCTGGTGTTGTTAGACTTACCTAAGCATATCTTCTTCTCTCAATGTACCATTAAGCTTTGCCAGCTCCCTCAGTTGTTTACGTCGGAGATCATTTTGGCCCTCTGGCTGCTCGATACCTTCCTTGATGGTCTGAGTGATCTGTTAAAGGGAATGAACAAAGCTTCTTCAAGCAACTTGGTATTACGGTTGTCAGTGGGGTCAACCTTCACAACACAAATGCCAGTTAAAAGTGACCAGAGGTCATGGCCTCAGCAGGTTCTTTTGGATTGTGGGAATGAAGATTTATCAGCAGTATCACAATTTATAAAGAGGACTGAACCAGAACTAACAGGTACATGGTACTGAAGTAACTACTGGTTAACAGGTCTGAAATGGTTGAGAAGCAGCGCTTACAGGTTGGAAGGAGGAGGAGGAAGAGGAGGGAGGAGGAGGAGGAGGAAGAGGAGGAGGAGGAGGAAGAGGAGGAGGAGGAGGAGGAGGAGGAGGAGGAGGAGGAGGAGGAGGAAGAAGAGGAGGAGGAAGAGGGGGGGGTAGGTTCAGTTTACGGCTATTCTTAACCAAAAATCGGTAAAACGAGAATTTGATGTATCAAAATGAATTATTAGCATTGTCATAAGAAGTTCACACTTTTTGGATGTAACATATTCCATGCCCATTAATAACTGAAACAAATATGCTAAACTTAAGAATAAAGCCTAAATTATAGCCCCGTACCTGATCAACGGCCTTCTTGACACTTTCAGCATTACTAGCCGTTACCAGGGCATGGAGAGGTTCATCTTCACCAGGGAGAGGCTGGCCATCTTTTCGCCCCACTTTACCCTCTTTTATAGATCCTTTACCCCTAATCATGATCTTGGTACCTGTGTCCTTCTCCAGCTTCTTTAGTGTGTTGCCCCTAAGGAGATAAAAGTTTTATATATTTATATGTAATAAGGTGGATCCACATACCAAGTGTGAAATTTAATCCAATGTTCTTTTACACATTTGAAAGTTGAAATAAGTCTTCGATAACAGCATCCTTACAATAACTTTTCCTTAGTACTGTGCATGACTAGAACAGTCTTATAGAACAGTTAGCAGGCTATGTAAGGCTATATTCTCTGCAAGAGACAACCGTACAGTGCATCATTTTATTTAATTAGGTCATACAACTTACAGAACACTGTTCTAGTTTTGTTAGGTCATACAGTACCTAGAGATCAGAAGAACAGATAAACAGTGCTTATTGTCATTTTGTACAGAAGCCAAACTGTACACTGCTATTGCAGTCATTTTGTGCGGTCATATCATTCAATACTTTCATACATTCATTCACAGTTTAATAATATACTGTACATGAACAAGTATATATAACCAGGTTGGTAAGAGCAGTCATGGACTGCTCACTCTTACAGTTCTTTAAAAAGTTGTATCTTTCATAACAGTCGCCTTACAGAATGCAACCTGCTTCTAGAGTAACCTCACCAAAACCTGTTCTCACCTTGGCCCAATCAGAAGTCCGACAAAGTTGATATGGGGATGGTCATCTTGTGGAATCATCACCCGATCACTTATTTTCTGGACTGGAGGCCTATCAAATCACAGAAGGAACAGACAACAATATCGCAATCAGTAAAGCCCCAGCAAAAAGAAATAAGCATTTTATATTTGCTACTATGTCACATCTAAGATGACCAACCTGTTAGCCTCCATCTCAAAGAGTTTTAATCAAAAATCAATACTGATCATGAAAGGCCATAAAAGTCTGAAGGGAACAAATTTTGCTGTCCAATTTACCAACTTACACACAGGAAAAGGATTCATGCTCAGGCTTTCTTTCAACAAAATTAAAAAGCTGATTTGGGGGTTTGGATTTAACACAACCTGGGTAGTGTCATGATTGACAGTTATATATATGAGAAATGGTTTGCATATGAAAGTGTAAAACATCAAATGAAATCAATGGGGGACACAGGTCTCTCTGGATTGGACATGAACAGTTTAATATTGCACTAATTAGGAACAGGCAAATAGTTTGTCACAGGGTTTGTGTCTCCTGGATAGGGTGAGATATAGGGGTGGGGGGGGGGGGGGAGAAGTTGTTCATGACAGATATCTCAGTCAAACAGTCTAATAATAAAGATGAAAGGGTTTGTGTCTCATTTGACAATGGTCCTACTTGTAATCTGCTGGAGGCTTGTAGTCTTGGTTCAGGGTCAGTGCATCTTGCACAGCATTGTGGCGCTCTTCTTCAAGTCTCTTCCGGGTGCGGTATTCTCTCGTGTTCAGACGCTTGCCATTATGATCATAGATTGGTTCTGGAGATGGAGACCTGTCAGGGAATATGCAGAGAGACCTTGTAAAAATTTAGGAATGCTAGCATCATCCTAGTAAACATTGTATGCAGGGGTAGGAGACCGGGGGGGGGGGAAGGAGGGGTTTACACGTATCATCAATATGATAAAAATATATGTTCCACTTCTGAATACCTTTTTACAAAATTGATAGACTGAATATTTATCATTTTTTCATGTGGAGTATATTAAAAGGCCCATAGGTTTTACTTTAATGTCAGATCTCAGCCTCATTTGTAGCAGTATTTGAAAGTTTAAATAATTTGTGTTGCCATGTCAGATGGGGAACTGTAGACGGCTCAAGTGGCAAGACCAAATGTTGACATTTTGTAGATCACCATCACAAATAAACAACGGAGAATGGTTCAAACTGGGGCACTATTGCAGTTTATTGCAAAACTGTGAGGGGCAGGCAGGGGTTATAAATTGATGTAATTTAATAAAATCAATACCATAGTGAACTAAACCTTTAAATGAAATATAATTTGATTACAGAACACTGAACATCACAAAGAAAACCAAACTGAATCATAAAGAACTTTTATGGATGTTTTTGTCTGATTTGTTCTCAGCAACCTGGCCCATGTAATAACATTTTCACTTTCCATGTCACACTTTTTAAAGTCATCCGTATTGCTTCCAAATTCCAGCAAGCTAAACATGTTCAAAAGTACTTTAGGTTCCGGCACTCCTCAATATTCTCAGGCAATGAAAGTGGCAGAGATGCTTCATGTAGTTGAAGCACGTCGTGACCATTATTTTTATTTTCTAGCATATTAGGTGAGAAATGAAGATGACCTTTTCAACTTTATGATAGAATCAGAATTTTTTAACTTGACACATACAATATGTTGTAACAGAAAGGGGAAAAAATGAAAGAGAAATATTAAGTTTTGGTTAACTGTCTACCATGGAAAGCTGTAGGAGCAATAAATAAACAGGTTATGACCTACATGGTGGAGAGAACAAATCCTGTATGTGCAAGACACATGCGTTATAAACATACCCTAAGAATAAAGACAACACACTATAGGCACAGAGTTACCTTTGTAATGTAACTGATCTATACATGAGTACAGTATACATACAATCATACAGTAACTCATTAATAATCACATGGGACATACTTATTAACATGGGACATACTTATTAATAATCACATGGGACATACTCATTAATAATCACATGTGACATACTCATTAATAATCACATGTGACATACTCATTAATAATCACATGGGACATACTCATTAACATGGAACATACTTATTAATAATCACATGGGACATACTTATTAACATGGAACATACTTATTAATAATCACATGGGACATACTCATTAATAATCACATGTGACATACTCATTAATAATCACATGTGACATACTCATTAATAATCACATGGGACATACTCATTAACATGGAACATACTTATTAATAATCACATGGGACATACTTATTAGCATGGAACATACTTATTAATAATCTCATGGGACATACTCATTAATAATCACATGTGACATACTCATTAATAATCACATGTGACATACTCATTAATAATCACATGTGTTGACAAAAGTAAAGAGAAACCCTACTCCAATAGATATACTTCAAGATACACCCTAATTCTGAAGCCTACTTCCAAAATTTAATTCATCATTTGGTTCTTGATAGTTCAGTCCTACAGTATAACAATGTTGTTCCGTCTAAAGCAGTGGCGTAGGAAGGTACTTTTGAGTGGGGGGGCTGAAGACTGATGGCCGGCCTGGGGGAGGGGTCTAAGGGGAGAGGGTGTCCCCCTCCCCTTTGGAATTTTTTGCATTTCCAGGTAGCCTCAGATGCAATTTGGTGCAATATAGCACACTTCAACACCCACTCCATTTTGTAAACTTAATTTTGTATTTTCACCAGGCCTTAGATGCATTTTGGTGCTCCAAATGAGATATTTTTTCTCATTTGGAAATGAAAAAGGGGTTTTCTGACTTGCGAAGCGGGGGGGGCGGAATGATACTTCCGCCCCTCCACATTTTTCACTGGGGGGCTAGCGCCCCCTAGCCCCCCGGTTCCTACGCCCTTGGTCTAAAGGTTATAAGTATTGTCCGAGAATATGGTAGAAAATGAAAGAATGGCCACTCATGTTCAAACTTCAACAAGTACAAATTTATTATGACCATTAAAGCCGTTCTGCTTGGCTGAGACATTAAATTGTATAACTGAAGACTCCTCAATATCTGTGAACAATTAGAAGAGACGCATAATTCATTTTTACCATGTTAAAATATTGGGCCAATACTGACCCAATAATCACTGTCTGAATTTCCTTTCAAGTAATGAAGTTATAGCTGCATTATCATATTCCAATGTTTAAAAATTTCATAACATTTCCATAACTGAAGGTTACTAAGGGAGTAAGTCATTTTGCGGTTTGTCTCTTCAAACATTTTGTCACAAAGAGGATTTATAATGTCATTAGTGATGGTGATGATCACACCTGTACAAAATCACAGATATTATTACTTAATAATAATAATAATTATTACTAATATCAAGAAGCTGCTTCAAAAGGATGAAATTAAATGAAATTATGTCTAGTTTTGGTTGCAGATGACAAGGAGACATTGGGAGGGCCAGTAGAGGGGTGGGACAGGGATCACTCAAATCTCTTGCCCTGTTGGACCATACGGCTCATTGACTTGGGACTCTCTGTAACTTGTGAATCTGTGCCATATGGTTCACAAGTAATTTTCCAATACTACTATGTAGATTGGCAACACACTACCATGTAGATTGGCAACAATTTACTACAGTATACGTTATTCAAGTCTTCCATTACCACTCAATGTTAACATGTATACTCTCAAATACGTCCCCCAAAAAAGGCAAACGAAAATGACATCCTTAACACAGTAGTGCTGTACTGCTGTAGAAGTAAACATATTTGATTGGTAAGGGCAAAAATTGGTTAACAAAGCTGTGAAAATGAAGAGATTGTTAACAGGAGAGACTGTCAGAAATTTAGGTCAGAAGTGCTGTGCAGTATTTGACAGGATTTAATAATCACTGCTTAACACTGGCTTTGGAATAGTACTTCACAGTTGATACAGGTGAATCATTTTAAAATGAAGACATTTAAACAAAATCTTTGGTTGTTCAGAAATGAAGTTTCAAACCACCTTTACACTTTCCCTTTTTTGTCCATTTGTGTTATTTAAATGATAGATGTAAAATTTAATTCGGGGGGAAAAACTTTCAAACAGCCAAGAAATGATTGGTAAAAATGAGAATCAAATCAGTAACTTAGGGAAAACTAGCCCAATACTCTACCAGTCTGGGATATTCAGTCCCTTCCTTCCCAATACTCTACCAGTCTGGGATATTCAGTCCCTTCCTTCCCAATACTCTACCAGTCTGGGATATTCAGTCCCTTCCTTCCCAATACTCTACCAGTCTGGGATATTCAGTCCCTTCCTTCCCAATACTCTACCAGTCTGGGATATTCAGTCCCTTCCTTCCCAATACTCTACCAGTCTGGGATATTCAGTCCCTTGCTTTTAATTAAATCTCTGTTCAACAACTCTCTACTTTTGCTTTTGTACCGGGCACATGGGGAATACAATTGGGTGGTGGTGGGGAACAGAGGTGAGAGAAAGGTGTAGTCTTTTCAGTTGGTAGAGCACAAAACATGGAGTATTCCTGAGACACTCACTGCTTGAAATTCTTTTCTAGCTATTATTTCTCTCTTTTCTCCAACAAAATTAATAATTGGTGGATTTACGTTTTAAACATGAAAGGACAAAGGAAAAGAATGAAAAGAAAAGGTTATATAACAGGCCTGAGCAAGCATTCACATTAAAAGTGTGGGAACCATGCCAAGACAAAAACTTCAATTTTCTATTAACAGAACCACCATTTGACAATGTTAAACTACTCATTGAGAATGCCTATATCTTCTCTTGTGATCTGAGATCCAACCAAACTCCATGATTACTACTTAACCATTCAGTTATTAATGATATCAACAGCTGGTCTATCATGACACACCACCCTAAAGGGTGTTGCTCATGAATGTCACAGGGTATCTGATAGGTATATACAGTGTAACAAATGTTATATCAATGCTCAAACAGAAGGAAATATCGTGATAGTGATTCTGTGTAACTACTGGTAAGATTAAATTCCAGCCTGAACACCTACTTCCATTCCTGCCTGCATACCTACAGTACTTTCATTCCTGCCTGCATACCTACTTCCATTCCTGCCTGCATACCTACTTCCATTCCTGCCTGCATATCCACTTCCATTCCTGCCTGCATACCTACTTCCATTCCTGCCTGCATACCTACTTCCATTCCTGTCTGCATACCTACTTCCATTCCTGCCTGCATACCTACTTCCATTCCTGCCTGCATACCTACTTTCATTCCTGCCTGCATACCTACTTCCATTCCTGCCTGCATACGTACTTCCATTCCTGCCTGCATACCTACTTCCATTCCTGCCTGCATACCTACTTTCATTGCTGTCTGCATACCTACTTCCATTCCTGCCTGCATACCTACTTCCATTCCTGCCTGCATACGTACTTCCATTCCTGCCTGCATACCTACTTCCATTCCTGCCTGCATACCTACTTTCATTGCTGTCTGCATACCTACTTCCATTCCTGCCTGCATACCTACTTCCATGCCTCACTGCATACCTACTTCCATGCCTCACTGCATACCTACTTCCATTCCTGCCTGCATACCTACTTTCATTGCTGTGTGCATACCTACTTCCATTCCTGCCTGCATACCTACTTCCATGCCTCACTGCATACCTACTGTACTGTGTACTTCCATCCTATGTTTTATACTTCTAAAAAGAACACCACTTGTAAGGTAACCAGTTCAGTTACATTTTTTGAAAAGTGAACTAAAAGTACTAAATTACTAAGTGGAACCATTAGAGGATATCTATCTATCTATCTTTATTGTCCAGATGGCACATCACAAAATCAAGACAAATTTTCCAAACTCCAGGCAAGAAAGAATTAACACATTTTATGATATCAAACTCTGTGAAGTTCGAGTGGGAGGGGGGGGGGGACACATTGATTTCAAACACCTTTTATGATATAAGAGCTCCTGAAGTTCGAGTGTGAGGGGGGGTTGGGGGTGGAGGGGGACAACTCATTGATTTCAACACATTTTATGATATATGAGCTCTGTGAAGTTCGAGTGGGAGGGGGTGGAGGTGGAGGGGGACAACTCATTGATTTCAAACACATTTTATGATATAAAAGCTCTGTGAAGTTCGAGTGGGAGGGGGGGGGGGTGGGGGTGGAGGGGGACAACTCATTGATTTCATAGAAATGAACATTATTTCTACCAATGAGCTCTCTCAGAACTTTCCGAGAACCTGGAAAAATTAAAACAAATTGGCTTATCCAGTAGTAAGATTTGTTATAACTTAGTGATACTGAATTTCACCAATGCAGAATAGATATACACCACAGGAAATAATAACCTGTTACTCAAGTGGTTAACCAAATATCAGCAAGAATGAGGAAACGCGGCAGCATCTTTCATGGTTTGGAAAAGAAGTGAAAGAATTTTAACTTTGCTTTTAAGGAGCAGCCAAATGGTAGCAACAACTGGGATCTCTGATAGTAACATTAATTGTTACCACGAATAAAGGATACAGCCTGAAGGTACATCCATGATTAACAATCTTCAAAGGTCCAATGCAATGCAACTACAGCTTACTACCCTCAAAATAAACGTCAATAATTTAACTTAAAAATAACAACATGGTGGCAGATAAAATGTATTTTACTGTGTCACACTTGGAGAGGTTGGTTTATCTCTTCTCCTGGGAGTTAAGACACCAGTAGACGGAGAAGTATTCCAAAAAAATAATAATAATGAAAAAAAGAGGGAAAAATGGAGTTAACATTACTGTAAACAAACCTATCCTCCGGATTTGGGGGTATGCCCAGGTCACCACTTCGCAATTTTCGGCTGAGATCTTCAACTTTAAGATGCACTGTATAAGAATAGGTTGGTTAAGAAGGAATAGAGAGAAACTGGTTGTAAACTGTTAACATACAAATACATATTTCAGAGTTCTTCATGGGATAAAATGATGAGACTTCACATTAGATTTTGAGCTGAGACATACATTACCTGTACAATAACAGAAGTAAGTACTGTTATTGCAGTACCATTGAGTATGCATGCTATAATTACACAGTGTGTGTGCAATGTCATCTCCTACTGCCCTCAAACTGCAATATATATATTACAGCTGAGAGCAAAGTAGCACTGTGCAATAAATCAGTAACACACAAACATGTACAGAAATAGGCAAATTAATTGTTGACAGTGGGTGGGGGGGCAAAACCTAAAAGTAGAGAAAAGAATGTTACCCATGATGTATTGTGCTGTAGCAGTTTCTATTGCAAAGTACTACATATACCTTTAAATCAATAGGTTCATATAACTTCGTAGAAACATCCAAATGGTGCCGTCATTAACATTTATACAGTACAGTAGAACAATGATTTGCCCCATTTCAGTTGGCATCAGGTTTTCTCACATCGTGCAATTCATCAGTTAGATTACAATTTTCACCATGCATACTTCAGAACAAGTGTCTTTTCAAGTAAAATATGGAGATGAATTTCAGTTTAGTCTCTCAAAATTGCATGGCTTATTGTTTAAATATATTTTCTGAACTGCAGTAGAAACACCAGCAAACTTACTGTCCCCCCCCCCCCCTCCCCAAGTCATGTCTTTCAGTAGAGATACAACCACACTATCACAATGACGCACTTCTTCTTGAAATTACCCTCAAAGGCCAAAAACATTGTCTAAGCAATTATTTTCTGAAAAAACTTAACAGCAAGCTGTAAAGTAGTTTCTCAAACAAACGTCAAAGCTTCTTGCAATTTCATTTTTGATCATCCTTGTGACAAAATTAAAACATTGAGGACGATGACTTATACATCATGGGTCTCATATCTCAACTTGTCCACTTTGTTTTATCATTTCAGGAGACATCACCGTACTTCACTAGCAGTCTACAGAAAACAATGACATAAATGTCCAATTTTGTATTCACTTACGGTACTGTAGAATACCATCTCATCTTTCAAAATTGAAAAAGTGTCACGACTGGTCCCAAAAGACAGCAATGGTAACATTTATTGTAAACGTTAGGAATAAAAACATGAATATCAATTGAAAACTTTCCAACGATAATTAATGTAACATTTATAAGAATATAGATTTGTCTTCTGATTCATTTTGCTGTAACAGATAAGAAAGATTAATGAAGAGCTATATATCTATTTTGGACATGACAATAATTCAATTAGATAGCTCATACTTTTTAGCTACCATATCTTGCAAAATGTTCATGGAATGAAGTCACTCTTAATAACAATTTGTTAATCATAAGAAATGTTGAAATGTTAAAATGTCAACACTTGCAAATTACATGTTCATCAGTGTACAACAAAAATAAATCAATGAATGAACTCACAAACACTGCTGAAATGAAAACAAGTAATATAGTTCATCCTCAAAATTTTCAAGGTAGAAAGTGAGGGATAAATGGTTTAGTTACAAAATAAATACAGCATGAAAAGAATGTGTTTTTGGTAATAAAATAAGCCACTTATTACATGACATGATACAGCATGGTACATGTGACAGACCTAACTTGCTTAACTTAACTTAGCTTGCAATACCTTCTTCCTTTACGGTACAAGGCCAGGAACAGACGGGACAAATAAGAAAGAATAAATTGAATTAGAACAAATTGTACAAAAGTTACTGATTAAACATGTGACACTTGCTACTTACAGAGAACTTGTTTTTCCTGTTCTGCTGATATTCCAGATGGAATGAGGGAGGGCACAGGAGCCTTTTCATCTCCTCCCCAACGGCTACGTCGCTTACGCTTTGCTGGAGCTAGATCTGAAAATGGAATTAATCTTTTTTACTATTTCAAGCTATGTGTAAAAGTAATTTAATAAACATGAATGACATGTCTACTTCCTGAAATTAAATAACAACAATGCAAAATAGTGCCGACTTCCTGGGCTAAATGTCTTGGCCATTAACCTGGTTAGGACTCTATTGGCTTGAAGGTGTACCTTAATGACTTTATATATTATAGGCCTAGTCTTGTAGTATAACAAAATATAGTTAACTACCCTTTTTGTTAAAAATGGCAAAAAAGTATTTTCATTTGGCCTTCAAGTGACAGGATCGATGGTTATCTTGTTTGGTATTGTTCAAAACCTGTTTGCAAAATCTTGTTAAAACCATTGTCTTCACTATATTCACTGCTTTCTTCAACTTCAACTTAAAATTTGAATCCTCCCAACAACGAGAAAGTGTGTGGGATTGGGAAGGACCTAGTCTAGGCGGTTCCAGTGCAATTCCGCCATAGGTACATACCCCCAGACCATTTGGCCATAGGTTTCGATCCTTTCAGCCATGGCGGAAAGGATCGAAAACTGTGGTGGAAAGGTACATTTTAGGAATGGATTTTACACAGGAATGTATTGGTGAAAATTTCTTTGATTTGAGTGGAAGGATAGGTACACCGTCTTCAAATGTGTAGGTTTGTTGGATAGACTAAATTGTACAGTAGTTATGACAAAATTGGGAATAGATAGTCTTTAATGTACATGTTGATTGAAAGTTAATTGTATGTTTGTAAGAGTCGATACACTGTCTTCAAATATATACTATAGTTGGTTGAATAAATCAAATTAATTTAGGTTGATTGTTACTAAAAAGACTGATTCTGATTGTTGATTTAAAGGACCGATTTGGTGGGTTTTGCGGGCCTAGGTAGTATGAAGCGAAGCAATACGCAGTGTTAATATGCCTACAGTGCACCCACAATAATGTGCCCTTTCCGTCATACAAAAGTGCTTTACCCTCATCGGAGTACCATGGCGGAATGGCACTTTTTCTTTGGCGGAGAGAGCAGATTTTCTATGGCGGAATGTATCGATGGCTGAATGTATCAATGGCGGAATGACACAGCATCCAGTCTAGGCTATAGTACTACTCTAGGCATTTATTGCTATTTAAAGAAATATCTACAGCTAGCCTAGTCCAAAATAAAAACTGACATCGAGTCCCTTTTGTTTCCGAAACTTGTTCAACTACAGTGTACAGAGGAATGTCGATGTCTTGGTAGTCTGATGGCTGGTTGTACTGTAGCAAATAGCATGTAGGACCTTGTGTAGGCCTATCCCCTGTAAAGTTAGTATTAGTTACTGTACTAGTATAGTATGAGCTACTGTACTACGGTACTACTGTTACTAATACTAGGCCCCCTAGCACTAAGTAGGCACTAACTTCTAGCGTGAATCCTAGTATTAATCCTTTTTCTAGGCCTACGCCGGTTTTAATTATAAGGAAGTGAATGTGTCGTTCTACTTTGTTACCTCCTGCGTCAGGAAATGGACGGTAGGCAGCAGCAGACGGCCTTTCGGGTTTAACTTCAACCGGCTGAAGGTTAGGGTTAGGCTTTAGATTTGCTGTAACGCGTGCCGCTGCCAACCTCGCAGCATTCAACATACTCTCCCCTGATCCAGATCCTGATCCACCGGACTTTTGCCCTCGGAAGGCTGGATGGAGAGGACCCAAGGGGACGCTATTGGCTCCAGTACCAGCCATCGGTATAAGTCACGTAAGTAGCCAAATCGAACAAATTATGACTTAGCAGTAGTGAGGACACGAGAATCGTTTTTTCTCACCTTACCAGCCTAGAGAACTTTTTCTAACGTACGTATGTGTTTGTGCGACAGTACATAGTACATACGTTGGCCCGATAAATTGCATGCATCACACATTGGTAAAACAGTTACACGAATGCCGCAAAATTAAAAAACTAGGCTTCGGCTTTCTCATACGAAATCATCCACGACGTCCAGGCCTGCTAGAGGCGCATTTCAATATGAGGTTAGTTATAATTAACATGAACCATTGGCTTCGTAAATCGATATCAATTTTTGAGCACACGATCCTCTCATGTTCTAATTTGAGTGCGGACTTGATTCCCAGACTTCATAATTAGAAATGATAACAGATTATATTATAACGAAGGAAATAGTTTATACCGAAGCTTTATAATAGCGTGCTACATGCAAACGCATGCGTGTTTCAGCTCTGTTATTGAGTAAAGGCAAGCCGTTAGCGCCAAAATATGTGACATACAATATAGAAACTTCAAAGTACATTTCATGAACCACTGGTGAAAGCTGGTGGTATACCCCCATGTTCGAATCATGAAGTGCGTTTAATGTGGAATTGTGGCTTTTGGGCACCGATAATATAACACTATATGTAAACGTATCAGTGAAAATTATAAACAAATTTGAAAAGAGCATAGGAAGTTTTGGCTAATACGCAAAACGTTATTTGTTATAAAAGATTGTGCAACAGTACATAGCCCAGGAGGATACAATCACCATGTCTATATCCCGTCACATTAAGAGGTTCTATCACCGAAGGGTCACTTTCTTCTTTATTACGGACATGACATATCATTTTTTTTTTCTGGTGACATTTTGACCCAATTAGTATCATCGTCCCTCGCTGCAGGAAATACCTTTCAATGAAAAATAACAAATACAACGAACTTGAGAGCGCTCAGGCGTTTGAATGTGGTAGTTAGTCTATTAAGTTTGAGTGTAGTCGTTTTCATGTTCCTAAATATATCTTCTTATGAATGAAATTAAAATCTTGGTAAAGGAACTAACCTAAACCGTTCACCTCATAGCAACCCTTCACCTTCTCATGATGAGTCCCAATAGGACGACTGCTCGTGGAGCCTTTTTCTGGTGTGCTGATCTGTAATAATTTATTATCGGCCTATATATCTGTCATACCACTTGCTACACATTCATCTCATTACTAAGTTACGTCTTGGCTTGCCTCAAAAGTTGTGATTCTGTGTACATTGTCACATTCAAATTGTACTAGGGGTAAGAAGACTAGGGTAGTAGACTAATAGCGTAACAATATATCTATATATCAAATATGGCTTTTCTTTCCGGGTTCAAGCCCTTTGAGCAGTCTGGGAAGCTTGCGGTAGACTGACGTGATTTCAATCACTCTTTTCACACCTGACAAAGGACCAGGGTGTCCGAAAACTTGTGTAGCATGTATAGTTGTATCTATTCTATATATTATGTTGGATATAAAGGAATTACATGTTGTCCATATCTTTTCTACTATATATACATATATAGGCTATATATATATATATATATATATATATATATATATATATATATATAAATATATATATATAAATATATATATATATATATAAATATATATATATATATAAATATATATATATATATATAAATATATATATATATATATATTTATAGGTTATATATATGTAGGCTATATATAAGATATATATATGTATAGGATAAATATAGGCTGTATATATAGGCTATATATATATAATCATATATATATATATATATATATATATAACAAGGAGTAGCAACATATGATGCTGAAGCACTCGAAGCATGTTGTAAATGTAGTGTAGGTACTTGTGTAAGATTGAGCTTAAATCGTTTTACTCATACTGGCACTGTTTGAAGGAGGGGGGGGGGGGTGGAGGCATGTCTGATCGAGCTCCTGCAGAGAGAGTTTGTACCGTTCACCTGATATATGGTCTTCATCTACCCATACTACACTTGCCACAAAGCTATAAAGCAAAAACTATACCGACACACACACACACACACACACACGCACACGTGTCTGTCCAGCTATATTTTCCTTGACTGGCCTTCGTGATCCGTTGGCTCAAAGTGTCGGAAACAGACCTTGGTGGCCCGGACATGAACCGACTGTTGCCACGTGACTGTAACTTCTTATTGTATAGGAACAATAGTACATTTGTTGAAAGAGGTTTGACGACTTCAGTATAGATCAAGCTCTTGATGAAAACAATGGCTTCCGAATTATAAACACGGTACACATGACAAGAATGAATTGCGAAAATCAACTAATTTAACTGAAATTCCCCATAATACCAATCCAATATTTTACAGGTTTCATTTCAATGCTTTATTTAACAAGTAATTTGCAGTGCATAAATGAACGTGATATTGAATAACTCGGTGCAACGAGTACGGCAAAGTAAAAGTTGGTTCTACTATAAATTTTAAAATTGAACTAATGAATACAGTTTTACGCATTTCACTAAAAGTTTTAAATTTGATTATTTTTTTTGGGAATATAACAAATTTCAAATAGCGAGTGGATAATAAAATCTGATAACTTTGTGTAACTAACTAAAAGTGATCCACGGCAGAAATGTGACGCCAGCTTTCCGAGAGAGCAATATAAAGGATTTACTTTCTGGAAGAAGTTACTGACACGGCCAAGCATGGTGGTACCTCCATGGGCCAAGAAACCATCCCACGGATTGTGGTGATAATTGTTACTACGGCTTAAAAATCGGGTGATATCTCTATATATCTGTCTTTGATAATGATCTTCCACTAGAACTGCGTTAAACACTTTCATACACTTTATTAATGAACGGTATCTCCAGAAACATGATGATGAGAATTGATGTGAAGTCAAAATAGTTCTTTTATTTAATTTTGAGCAGCTCTTTAAGGGTGCATTGAATCACGGACCCAGTGAGACTGCGGATATAAAGTAACGTTTCTTCTAAATGTTTTGTTTCTGTGTACGCCTCTATTGTGGTTTGGTAGTCAAACATATTGTTTCCGTGGAATAACTTGTTGATGTAATTTACTCCAGTGACAAAACTGAAACACCATTTCTCAGTTGCTCGTAGATGTTGTTCTGAAAGACTGCAAAAACGTCGATGGCTCTCGAATGAGTCCAAGCTTACACGACAAGATACGTCGAAAAACATCTCTGAATTGAGGATGCTTTAACCCATAAATGACTGGATTCACACAACAGTTTGCGACGAGGAAAACTGATACCCAAGGGATAGCAGGGTAACTGCCTATTTTGACACAGGTAATTACAAAAGGCATGCAGCAGATGACATAAGAACATACCACCAAACACATGTTCTTCGTCACTTGCACTTGTCTCTTAAAGGCAACTGATTGACCATTGACTTTGTTGTCCTGCTCAGTTTTCTGACTCGAGAAAAGCTCGCGATTTTTCGCTCGAAGAAAGCGATAGATTTTCACGTAGCAAGTAACGATTATTATCAAACATGGAACCCCTACGAGAACACTGCTGATAAATGAGTAAACCTCAGACAGAGGGTGAGTTGAGTCAGCTGAACATATCTTGTACCGCTGGGAGTACCCTATTCCTCCAAGGCCACACAAAGGAGGAACAGTAACCAGTAAGATCGGAATGACCCACGAGGAAGCCAGCATCAGAATAATATTTCTCTTCGAATATAGGTGATCGTAGTAACTGCGAGATTTAGTTATTAATATGAAACGGTTGAAGGAGATTAAGGCGATATTGACGATGCTGCTGCCAAGCCCAACCCAGACAACAACTGCAATAAAAGAGCAGAACTTCTCTGGTAGTGGCCAAGTATCGTTCAACAAAGCGACAACTTGGAACGGAAGCACGAGACATGTCGTCAAGTCCGAACACGCCAAATTAACGACAAATGCATTTGTCTTGGTTTGTAGCCTTTTGGAGAAGGATACAGCAACCATGACCAGGATATTACCGGGAATACCGATAGCCGCGACCAGCGCAGCGAATACTGCGAGGATCGTTCTCTGCAGTGGATCCTCAAAAACGAAACCAGGCGAATCTGTAGTTGACATGATAGTTACCTCCAGGTCCGTCATTTTCTTCGTTTCCAACAGATTTGACTAGTTCAGTCGATGATGAAAAGGCCTTTTAGAGAAAGATGTGGAACTGTTTCGCGAATCAATCACGGTGTTATTTCACAGTGCAACTATTATGGTGGTATACGGCATGAATTGCAATCGGTGTCTGTTATTTACTTCCTTCACTGTGCGGTTTATAGGTCCTAGGCAGCAAAGTGCTGCACAACACTTGATGGCACACCTATATGAACTCGTTTCGAAAATGTTTTGTATTTACATTTCAGGACAGACAAAAACCATGCTGGTAGTTACAGTAGGTGTCACATGAGAGTTCATACCGCACCCAATGTAAATATGAGCATCAATATAACCTTTTAGGCCTAATAGGGAACAACATCGGCCGCCTTGGCAGTGTTATGGTCGAGTACTTTTGTGCGAGTGCCAAGTACCTCCGACCTTGAGGTTCCGAGTGCAGCTTGCCATATTTGGAGTTCTATGGTGTGGGATCCAAGTACAAGTGTCGGAATACACCTGTTTTAGAATCCGAGTGCAATGACCTCGTTTACGATATAGTTTTAAACTATGGGAGACAATTTTAAACACGGGACGCTTCCGTGTACCAATCGTGTTACTCAAGTTGAAACGGCACATATCTATCTACTTCAGAGGTTACCTACAAATATGTGTTTGAAAGAAAGATAGCTTACCATCAAATTACAGTTATAATGTAAATTTGTAAAAATAAATGGTAACGAAACAATGATAAAAAAAAATAATTGCTGATCCTATTCTAGTCAATGTTGAGAGGATGTACTTAAGGTAACATTTGATCATGTCGGCGTGTATATTATATCTTAATAAAATAATGCCGACAAGGATAGGTAATTTTATTTAGAGTTTATAGTTGTAGCTATCTAATTTTATTTTAAAGAGTAGTAATTCAATTTCGTCAAAGTGCGGAATAATTTCGGGCGTGAAGTACCCAGTTTATATGGAAAAATAGTAATGTATGCCACGCACCTCCCTCAACTATTGTCTCTTCAATATGGCCCCTTCGAGGAAGATGTGATTGATTTTAACTTTGATTAATTTCTATTAATGTCTCAATGTGCTTTTCTATAGATCAGGGACATCCCCATGTTATTACTTGATATTCGGCAAATGTGGCAAGTCTTATGATGGGCTATGTGAGGACAGGAGGGAAGTGATCAATGGAAACAGGCAGGTGTGGCTATAAGAGGACGTGGAGGAAACGATTACTGTAAACAGGCATGTGTGGCTATGAGAAGACATGGAGGAAATGATCAATGGAAACAGGTAGGTGTGGCTATGAGAGGACATGGAGGAAACGATCACTGTAAACAGAAAGGTGTGGCTATGTGAGGACAGGGGGGAAGTGATCAATGGAAACTGGCAGGTGAGGCTATGAGAGGACGTAGAGGAAACGATTAATGGAAACAGGCAGGTGAGGCTATGAGAGTACATAGAGGAAACGATCTATGGAAACAGGCAGGTGAGGCTATGAGAGTACATGGAGGAAATGATCAATGGAAACAGGCAGGTGAGGCTATGAGAGGACAGGGGAAATGATCAATCGAAACAGGCAGGTGTGGCTATGAGAGGACAGGGGGAAATGATCAATGGAAACAGGCAGGTGAGGCTATGAGAGTACATGGAGGAAACGATCAATGGAAACATGCAGGTGAGGCTATGAGAGGACAGGGGAAATGATCAATAGAAACAGGCAGGTGTGGCTATGAGAGGACGGAGGGAAATGATCAATGGAAACATGCAGGTAAGGCTATGAGAGGACATGGAGGAAACGATCACTGGAAACAGAAAGGTGTGGCTATATGAGAGGACAGAAAGTAAATGATCAATGGAAACAGAAAGGTTTGGCAATGGGAGGACATTAAGGAAATGATCAATGGAAACAGGCATGTGTGACTATGAGAGAAGAGGGAGGAAACGATCAATGGAAACAGGTGTGGCTATCAGAAATCAAACCTTGTCAGAATCAAACCTTGGTGGCCCGGACCGACTGTTGCCACGTTACTGAAACTTCTAAGTGTATAGGAACAATAGTACATTTGTTGAAAGAGGTTTGACGACTTCAGTATAGATCAAGCTCTTGATGAAAAAAAGCCTTCCGAATTATAAACACGGTACACACGACAAGAATGAATTGCGAAAATCAACTAATTTAACCGAAATTCCCCATAATACCAATTCAGTATTTTACAGATTTTATTTCAATGCTAAATTTAACAACTGATTTGCACTTCATTAATAAACGTGATATTAAATAACTCGGTGTAACGACTACGGCAAAGTAAAAGTTGAAACGTTGTTCTACTATAAATTTTAAAATTGAACTAATGAATAGAAGTTTGTGGATTTCAATAAAAGTTTTACATTTCATTATTATTTTCTTGGAATATAACAAATTGCAAATAGCGAGTGGATAATAAGCCGGGAAGCTGACACGCAATAACAGACCAGCGTTGCTAAATATATTTAATGATATAATTCCATCTGATAACTTTGTGTAACTAACTAGAAGTGATCCACGGCAGAAATGTGACGCTAACTTTCCGAGAGAGCATTATAAAGGATTTACTTTCTGGAAGAAGTTACTGATACGGCCAAGAAACCATCCCACGGATTGTGGAGATATTTGTTACAACGGCTTAAAAATCGGGTGATATCTCTATATATCTGTCTTTGATATCGATCTACCAGTAGAACTACGCGAAACACTTTCATACACTTTATTAATGAACGGTATCTCCCGAAACATGATGATGAGAAATGATGTGAAGTCAAAATAGTTCTTTTATTGAATTTTGAGCAGCTCTTTAAGGGTGCATTGAATCACGGTCCCAGTGAGACTGCGGAGATAAAGTAACGTTTCTTCTAAATGTTATGTTTCTGTGTACGCCTCTATTGTAGTTTGGTAGTCAAACATATTGTTTCCATGGAATAATTTGTTGATGTAATTTACTCCAGTGACAAAACTGAAACACTATTTCTTAGTTACTCGTAGATGTAGTTCTGAAAGACTGCAAAAACGTCGATGGCTCTCGAATGAGTCCAAGCTTGCACGACAAGATACGTCGAAAAACATCTCTGAATAAAGGATGCTTTAACCCATAAATGACTGGATTCACGCAACAGTTAGCGACGAGGAAAACTGATACCCACGGGATAGCAGGATAACTGCCTATTTTGACACAGGTAATTACAAAAGGCATGCAGCAGATGACATAAGAACATACCACCAAACACATGTTCTTCGTCACCTGCACTTGTCTCTTAAAGGCAACTGATTGACCATTGACTTTGTTGTCCTGCTCAGTTTTCTGACTCGAGAAAAGCTCGCGATTTTTCGCTCGAAGAAAGCGATAGATTTTCACGTAACAAGTAACGATTATTATCAAACATGGAATCCCTACGAGAACACTGCTGATAAATGAGTAAACTTCAGACAGAGGGTGAGTTGAGTCCGCTGAACATATCTTGTACCGCTGGGAGTATCCTATTCCTCCAAGGCCACACAAAGGAGGAACAGTAACCAGTAAGATCGGAATGACCCACGAGGAAGCCAGCATAAGAATAATATTTCTCTTCGAATATAGGTGATCGTAGTAACCGCGAGGTTTAGTTATTAATATGAAACGGTTAAAGGAGATTAAGGCGAGATTGACGATGCTGCTGCCAAGCCCGACCCAAACAACAACTGCAATAAAAGAGCAGAACTTCTCTGATAGTGGCCAAGTATCGTTCAACAAAGCAACAACTTGGAACGGAAGCACGAGACATGTCGTCAGGTCCGAACACGCCAAATTAACGACAAATGCATTTGTCTTGGTTTGTAGCCTTTTGGAGAAGGATACAGCAACCATGACCAGAATATTACCGGGGATACCGATCGCCGCGACCAGTGCAGCGAATACTGCGAGGATCGTTCTCTGCAGTGGATCCTCAAAAACGAAACCAGGTGAATCTGTTGTTGACATGATAGTTACCTCCAGGTTCGTCATTTTCTTCGTTCCCAACAGATTTGAATAGTTCAGTCGATGATGAAAAGCATCTTTTAGAGAAAGATGTGGAAATGTTTCACGAAACAATCAGGTGTTATTTCACAGTGCAACATTATGGTGATAAAGGAGTGTTAGCTTAGTGGTTAACGCTGGTGCCTTTCAATCATAAGGTCCCGAGTTTGAGTCACTCCAAGATTAATGTATGTCGTCCAGTTACAGAGTTGTTGACAATTGACAATCCATAATCATGTACGTTAAATATGAATCTAAAAGACTGATTTCGATCAGCTTGTGGCTTTGATAAGCCAATGATGGCTTCTATGCGAGTTCCTGCTTGCTGGAGGATCTAAAATACATACATACAGTATGCGGCTTGCATTGCAATCGGTGTCTGTTATATACTTCCTTCTCTGTGCGATGTATGTCCTAGGCAGCAAAGTGCTGCACAACACTTGATGGAACACCTATATAAACTCGTTTCGGAAATGGTTTGTATTTACATTTCAGGACAGACATAAACCATCGTGGTAGTTACAGTGGTGTCACATGCGAGTTCATACAGCACTCAATGTAAAAAATGAGCATAAATCAGTCTTATAATCTTTTAGTAGGGAACAACACCGGCCGTCTTGGCAGTGTTATCGTCGAGTACTATATGCGAGTGCCAAGTACATCCGACATTGAGGTTCCGAGGGCAGCTTGCCATATTTGGAGTTCTATGGTTTGGGATCCAAGTACAAGTGTCGTAATACACCTGTTTAGAATCCGAGTGTACTGACCTAGTTTACGATATAGTTTTGATACAGCAGGATTGACTCTTTGAGAGACAATTTGAAACTCGGAGACGCTTCCATGCACCAATCATGTTAGTGTTACTCACGTTGAATCGACACACGGACCTTTGATCTCCCTCAACTATTGTCTCTTTAATATGGCCCTTCGATGAAGATGTGATTGATTTTAATATTGATTGATTTCTATCAATGCCTCAATGTGCTTTTCTGTCGATTGGGGACATCTCTATGTCATTACTTTATCTACGACAATTGTGGCCAGTCTCGTGATGGGCTATGTGAGGACAGGGAGGAATTGATCAATGGAATCAAAGGCAGGTTTGGCTATGAGAGGACAGGGAGGAAACGACTACTGTAAATAGGCAGGTGTGGCTTTGAATGATCACTGTAAAAAGGAAGATGTGGCTATGAGAGGACAGGGAGGAAATGATAAATAGAAACAGGCAGGTGTGGCTATGAAACGATCACTAGAAACAGGCATGTGTGGCTATGAGAGGACAGGGAGGAAATGATCAATGGAAACAGGCAGGTGTGGCTATGAGAGGACAGGGAGGAAACGATCACAGGAAACAGGCAGGTGTGGCTATGAGAGGACAGGGAGGAAATGATCAATAGAAACAGGCAGGTGTGGCTATGAAATGATCACTGGAAACAGGCAGGTGTGGCTATGAGAGGACAGGGAGGAAACGATCACTGGAAACAGGCAGGTGTGGCTATGAGAGGACAGTGAGGAAACGATCACAGGAAACAGGCAGGTGTGGCTATGAGAGGACAGGGAGGAAATGATCAATGGAAACAGGCATGTGTGGCTATGAAATGATCACTGGAAACAGGCAGATGTGGCTATGAGAGGACAGGGAGGAAACGATCACAGGAAACAGGCAGGTGTGGCTATGAGAGGACAGGGGGAAATGATCAATGGAAACAGGCAGGTGAGGCTATGAGAGTACATGGAGGAAACGATCAATGGAAACATGCAGGTGAGGCTATGAGAGGACAGGGGAAATGATCAATAGAAACAGGCAGGTGTGGCTATGAGAGGACGGAGGGAAATGATCAATGGAAACATGCAGGTAAGGCTATGAGAGGACATGGAGGAAACGATCACTGGAAACAGAAAGGTGTGGCTATATGAGAGGACAGAAAGTAAATGATCAATGGAAACAGAAAGGTTTGGCAATGGGAGGACATTAAGGAAATGATCAATGGAAACAGGCATGTGTGACTATGAGAGAAGAGGGAGGAAACGATCAATGGAAACAGGTGTGGCTATCAGAAATCAAACCTTGTCAGAATCAAACCTTGGTGGCCCGGACCGACTGTTGCCACGTTACTGAAACTTCTAAGTGTATAGGAACAATAGTACATTTGTTGAAAGAGGTTTGACGACTTCAGTATAGATCAAGCTCTTGATGAAAAAAAGCCTTCCGAATTATAAACACGGTACACACGACAAGAATGAATTGCGAAAATCAACTAATTTAACCGAAATTCCCCATAATACCAATTCAGTATTTTACAGATTTTATTTCAATGCTAAATTTAACAACTGATTTGCACTTCATTAATAAACGTGATATTAAATAACTCGGTGTAACGACTACGGCAAAGTAAAAGTTGAAACGTTGTTCTACTATAAATTTTAAAATTGAACTAATGAATAGAAGTTTGTGGATTTCAATAAAAGTTTTACATTTCATTATTATTTTCTTGGAATATAACAAATTGCAAATAGCGAGTGGATAATAAGCCGGGAAGCTGACACGCAATAACAGACCAGCGTTGCTAAATATATTTAATGATATAATTCCATCTGATAACTTTGTGTAACTAACTAGAAGTGATCCACGGCAGAAATGTGACGCTAACTTTCCGAGAGAGCATTATAAAGGATTTACTTTCTGGAAGAAGTTACTGATACGGCCAAGAAACCATCCCACGGATTGTGGAGATATTTGTTACAACGGCTTAAAAATCGGGTGATATCTCTATATATCTGTCTTTGATATCGATCTACCAGTAGAACTACGCGAAACACTTTCATACACTTTATTAATGAACGGTATCTCCCGAAACATGATGATGAGAAATGATGTGAAGTCAAAATAGTTCTTTTATTGAATTTTGAGCAGCTCTTTAAGGGTGCATTGAATCACGGTCCCAGTGAGACTGCGGAGATAAAGTAACGTTTCTTCTAAATGTTATGTTTCTGTGTACGCCTCTATTGTAGTTTGGTAGTCAAACATATTGTTTCCATGGAATAATTTGTTGATGTAATTTACTCCAGTGACAAAACTGAAACACTATTTCTTAGTTACTCGTAGATGTAGTTCTGAAAGACTGCAAAAACGTCGATGGCTCTCGAATGAGTCCAAGCTTGCACGACAAGATACGTCGAAAAACATCTCTGAATAAAGGATGCTTTAACCCATAAATGACTGGATTCACGCAACAGTTAGCGACGAGGAAAACTGATACCCACGGGATAGCAGGATAACTGCCTATTTTGACACAGGTAATTACAAAAGGCATGCAGCAGATGACATAAGAACATACCACCAAACACATGTTCTTCGTCACCTGCACTTGTCTCTTAAAGGCAACTGATTGACCATTGACTTTGTTGTCCTGCTCAGTTTTCTGACTCGAGAAAAGCTCGCGATTTTTCGCTCGAAGAAAGCGATAGATTTTCACGTAACAAGTAACGATTATTATCAAACATGGAATCCCTACGAGAACACTGCTGATAAATGAGTAAACTTCAGACAGAGGGTGAGTTGAGTCCGCTGAACATATCTTGTACCGCTGGGAGTATCCTATTCCTCCAAGGCCACACAAAGGAGGAACAGTAACCAGTAAGATCGGAATGACCCACGAGGAAGCCAGCATAAGAATAATATTTCTCTTCGAATATAGGTGATCGTAGTAACCGCGAGGTTTAGTTATTAATATGAAACGGTTAAAGGAGATTAAGGCGAGATTGACGATGCTGCTGCCAAGCCCGACCCAAACAACAACTGCAATAAAAGAGCAGAACTTCTCTGATAGTGGCCAAGTATCGTTCAACAAAGCAACAACTTGGAACGGAAGCACGAGACATGTCGTCAGGTCCGAACACGCCAAATTAACGACAAATGCATTTGTCTTGGTTTGTAGCCTTTTGGAGAAGGATACAGCAACCATGACCAGAATATTACCGGGGATACCGATCGCCGCGACCAGTGCAGCGAATACTGCGAGGATCGTTCTCTGCAGTGGATCCTCAAAAACGAAACCAGGTGAATCTGTTGTTGACATGATAGTTACCTCCAGGTTCGTCATTTTCTTCGTTCCCAACAGATTTGAATAGTTCAGTCGATGATGAAAAGCATCTTTTAGAGAAAGATGTGGAAATGTTTCACGAAACAATCAGGTGTTATTTCACAGTGCAACATTATGGTGATAAAGGAGTGTTAGCTTAGTGGTTAACGCTGGTGCCTTTCAATCATAAGGTCCCGAGTTTGAGTCACTCCAAGATTAATGTATGTCGTCCAGTTACAGAGTTGTTGACAATTGACAATCCATAATCATGTACGTTAAATATGAATCTAAAAGACTGATTTCGATCAGCTTGTGGCTTTGATAAGCCAATGATGGCTTCTATGCGAGTTCCTGCTTGCTGGAGGATCTAAAATACATACATACAGTATGCGGCTTGCATTGCAATCGGTGTCTGTTATATACTTCCTTCTCTGTGCGATGTATGTCCTAGGCAGCAAAGTGCTGCACAACACTTGATGGAACACCTATATAAACTCGTTTCGGAAATGGTTTGTATTTACATTTCAGGACAGACATAAACCATCGTGGTAGTTACAGTGGTGTCACATGCGAGTTCATACAGCACTCAATGTAAAAAATGAGCATAAATCAGTCTTATAATCTTTTAGTAGGGAACAACACCGGCCGTCTTGGCAGTGTTATCGTCGAGTACTATATGCGAGTGCCAAGTACATCCGACATTGAGGTTCCGAGGGCAGCTTGCCATATTTGGAGTTCTATGGTTTGGGATCCAAGTACAAGTGTCGTAATACACCTGTTTAGAATCCGAGTGTACTGACCTAGTTTACGATATAGTTTTGATACAGCAGGATTGACTCTTTGAGAGACAATTTGAAACTCGGAGACGCTTCCATGCACCAATCATGTTAGTGTTACTCACGTTGAATCGACACACGGACCTTTGATCTCCCTCAACTATTGTCTCTTTAATATGGCCCTTCGATGAAGATGTGATTGATTTTAATATTGATTGATTTCTATCAATGCCTCAATGTGCTTTTCTGTCGATTGGGGACATCTCTATGTCATTACTTTATCTACGACAATTGTGGCCAGTCTCGTGATGGGCTATGTGAGGACAGGGAGGAATTGATCAATGGAATCAAAGGCAGGTTTGGCTATGAGAGGACAGGGAGGAAACGACTACTGTAAATAGGCAGGTGTGGCTTTGAATGATCACTGTAAAAAGGAAGATGTGGCTATGAGAGGACAGGGAGGAAATGATAAATAGAAACAGGCAGGTGTGGCTATGAAACGATCACTAGAAACAGGCATGTGTGGCTATGAGAGGACAGGGAGGAAATGATCAATGGAAACAGGCAGGTGTGGCTATGAGAGGACAGGGAGGAAACGATCACAGGAAACAGGCAGGTGTGGCTATGAGAGGACAGGGAGGAAATGATCAATAGAAACAGGCAGGTGTGGCTATGAAATGATCACTGGAAACAGGCAGGTGTGGCTATGAGAGGACAGGGAGGAAACGATCACTGGAAACAGGCAGGTGTGGCTATGAGAGGACAGTGAGGAAACGATCACAGGAAACAGGCAGGTGTGGCTATGAGAGGACAGGGAGGAAATGATCAATGGAAACAGGCATGTGTGGCTATGAAATGATCACTGGAAACAGGCAGATGTGGCTATGAGAGGACAGGGAGGAAACGATCACAGGAAACAGGCAGGTGTGGCTATGAGATGATCACTGGAAACAGGCAGGTGTGGCTATGAGAGAACAGGGAGGAAACGATCACAGGAAACAGGCAGCTGCAGCTATGAGAGGACAGGGAGGAAACGATCACAGGAAACAGGCAGGTGTGGCTATGAGTATGAGAGGACAGGGAGGAAATGATCACTGGAAACAGGCATGTGAGGCTGTGAGAGGACAGGGAGGAAATGCCTTCAGTCATTCTTTGCATTGCATTGATGACAGAACTATATAGACACTTACGGCATGTCTCCGAACTTTCCGTATCATGAGCATGTTTGCTTTATCAGAAGAAAAGTTCTGAAATGAATGAGAATTATTACATTCAAGATGGGTAACCAATTCTCCGCTCCTCTGCTCAAAAATAACACAGTTTTGATTCGAACACTCCATTTTTCGTAACCGGAATACCCGTACAGATATCTTTCAACGTCTATATATGTGACGCATACTCAACGCAATATTCAATCTACATATCAAACAGATACACAGGGGCTGGTTTCCAAACGTTTCCAGTTGGAGAACACTACGGAGGCCGACATGTACTAAGAGTCTACTCGACTTGCACACACATATGTGATGATATTATATGGCACAGCGCCCTCACTTCAACCGGCATCGCAGTGTTTCCACTAAGAAGTATTATGAAGTCTTACATTGAAAATTTGAAAGCTAAAAAAATGACAAACACTTCTTTTCTCGAATTGCTATAGGTGTTTGTATTTGTTTTATCATTCCTATACTGGTTCAATTACGAGTACTCAACATGACCATTGATCATACCGTCAAACAAAAAATTTACCCCATTACACATTAATTTTATATTCCTAGATGATGTAATAATTTCCACATTAAAGTAACACAGCAGTTGGTGGTAAAGTCATTCTTCAAAACAGGATGAACATAGAACGAGCTTTGAAGCTGATTTTTGTTCCAATATGATTTCTTCCTGTTGTCTTTCCATTGACATAACTTTTGCTCTGGACCGATCTAAACTATCTAAAAATGAGACTGACCATTATGTCCTGTGTATTCCAGCTTGTCGCTATTATATAGCAGAAGAGTAAATCTATAAGGAACAATCAGTTATGCATGAGGGATACACACTTAGTACCTGTCGTTCGGCCGGTTATGATGCATGAGGGATACACATTTTGTACGGGTTGTTCGGCCGGCTGTGATGAATGAGGGATACCCACTTAGTACGGGTCGTTCGGCCGGATTTGATGCATGATACACACTTAGTATCAGAGGAACGATGCGATTGCCACGTTTGTCTAGTTGCATGTGATATGCTGCTATATAGATGGCACTGAAGTATGTTTCACATATATTCCATCATTGCGCCCTCAATTTAACATTTATTTTTTAGGTCGTGACTGCTTGCCCTTTGCAAGTGTAGCACGGGCTTTTATTAGTTTTCGTCACTTTATAGCACATGTTGAGCAGAGACATGAGTTTAATTTCAACTGGCATATACTACACACCGTATTGAATCCTTGGACTACAGGACACTTGCAAAATGTATCCAACATGATAGTTTCAATGTTGCTCAAGAAGAGATGGAAGTATAAATTTGAACGTTTGTGTCAGCACCCGTCACCAACGATTCCCAATATGATTTGGCTCACGTTCACTTGGACTGATTTTTAAACCATCTGTAGCGTCACACTTACCATCCAAGTATCAAGACTTTCGGCTCTTTACTTTAACTGTACATTGCTCTACTTGCTGTGTGCTGCCACCACTTTACCGACGGGATATATTTGCGACATGACGTCACAAACACAAATTGTGGGAAGTTAGACGCAATCACCCATTACCTCCTTCCTGCTTTATGTTTCCGCAAAATTGTAAAACTTATTTAAGCAGATGAATTTAACAGTTCTATAAAATAGTCAGTTTTAGTGCGACGGAAAGTCCCAAGAGTGAATGATCGACTTGACCTATTTTTGACCACGGTGGTTCATGACACATAGGTAAGATACTCTGGGGTGGGTAGGGTGGGTGGGGTGGAAGGATCGTTTATTGAGAGGATTGAAGCTAATCTAGGCAGGGGGTGGGTCTTATGTTGAGAGGATTGAAGCTAATCCGGGAAGGGGGTGGGTCTTATGTTGATGAGAGGATTGAAGCTCTGGCACAAACGACCATATTTTAAGAAAATGTGTGGACGTGTCACTATAAGTTTCATGAAGTGAACGGAAACTTCAATATGAAATAACGTTATGGAAAGAAAGGCGTAGGCTTCGGAAATGAGGGGCAGGGACAGAGCACAACTCTAACACATTTGTGAAGTGTATTATGTACCCTCACCTAATACAAATGGATTCTATGTCGACGATGGGTCATTCAGTCGAATAACATTGGATACTTTGGATCAGCAACACGAGTGACAGGCAATCAAATACCCACATTCATAGGTCATGAAAAGCTGTTATCCAGAACGTTATAAGACCTGAAGACTTTTAAATTGACTGTTAAAGTTGTTTGCTAATATCGCCTGTTGCGTATCGCAGGTAGAAATCTCATGGGTAAGACGCCACCAGCATTGCTACCTCGTATATGTTTTCTTAAAACAATCATTATGTACTAGATAAAGTTGATTTCTACGTCGAGGTCCTTAAGTATACTTCTTGTCAGGATGTTTTCTTAAAACAATCATTATGTACTAGATAAAGTTGATTTCTACGTCGAGGTCCTTAAGTATACTTCTTGTCAGGATGTTTTCGGAGATTTAACAGCTTGTTAAGTAATCATCGAAACCCATACGCCTTCATATTAGCTTAAAGCAATACATTGTACGTCCAAATGGTAGTACAATACTCGACTTATAACACAAACCACGGATCGCAATCTCTTAATTTAATTTAAAAAAGAACGGACACGGTATTATCATGCTATATAAACAGAATTTCAAAGTTCCCTGCATTAAAGGCAAAAATCGTGATTATTCATGGAGGAGGGGTGGGGGAGGGGTGGGGAAGGGGTGGGGGAGGGGAGGGGTGGGGGTGGGGGAGGAGGAGGAGGAGGGAGGAGGAGGAAGGAGGTATACCTATCAGTCCGTATGGGCGATTATATCATCATGCTTTGTGAAACGTATATTAATCGGTACACTGAGAGGTAAGTATCTAATAAAAATATCTAATAAAAATATCTTATAATGATAGTAATACTCAGATCCGCTGTTGCCACATCAAGTGGTTGGCTCTGTTACAATAGAGGTATCCACTTAGTGTGTGCTAAAAGCTTGCATCTGTGGGTTACCTTTGCCGCACGACCTATAGTGGTAAGTGGTTTTAATCATGTGTGAAACTATACTCAATGAAAATAACATCTGTAGTAGAATACCAAGGAAACTCACATAGTATGGTCTCAGTCATATGACTGAGACCATACTATGAGTTATTATAGCGGTATCATGATATATAGCTATACATAGCTGTATAGCTGTATACTATGAATAACAAACCTGACATGTTTACAGCTATACAGCTATAATAACTCATAGTATACAGCTATGCAGCTATACAGCTATGTAGCAATACAGCCATACGGCTATAATAGGCCATAGTATACAGCTATACAGCCATACGGCTATAATAATATCACATGGTGTCGATGCCGGCTATCTGTATCTTTTAGATGGTTTGGTCACAATGATACAATAAGGTCACACCAAACGCAGAGTGCAGCATTAATGCATACCGTGCAATGATGATTTTCTCCCAATCTTAAACCATCAAGACCCTCCTTGATATTGTGTTTGTGCTATGAAGTAGTTACTTACACATCCGTTGAGGAAGTCGAATGTTTTCAAAAGTTTACAAGGCTGTTGATGATTTGAATTTCTTAATTTACCACATCTTGGAGACGGTTTATGTTGTAGATATTGACATAATATGAGTCACGCTACAATTAGAATAACTGCTCTACAAACTGATGTCATCTAAAGGTCAGATCCGCCAATTATTCATGGACGAAGACAAGAGCCTTAATCAGGGAATCAAGATAGTTCTCTGTCTTTGTTTCTTGTTTCTAGTCTCTTTTTTCTCAATTCGTTTTTCTCATTTCTTGGAGAAGCCATCTTGGCTATGTCTCCCTTATGACCAAGTTTGATTTACTTCGTTATTTCCTCTAATTTTGGTTGCCAAGGAGAGAGGAGGTCGGAAGAAGGGCCCAAACCCCAGACTGATAAAAGAAATGGTCCGCCATTTCCCGTTCCCATAGTTTCATAATGCATTACCAAACATTCAAATTAAGCCGTTATTGACTGAATCGGCTTTTTACGATTGATGTAGAATGAAATACCAGCCTACATGTCTTAAGGCTGATCTCGTTTCAAATTCTTCTTCAGTTTGTTCAGAACCTCACTGAGGTGATAATATAAAACATAATAACATAATAACTGAAGCACAGATGTAGAGGAAGGTTTCGTATTATAAACCACCTGCCATTGAAATTTATATTTATTAACGGCGTCAACGAAAATAAAGTTCAAAATTCAGTCGGAGAAACAGACTTAAAGAGATTAAGTTCTAGTAGGTAAGCAATATAAAACATGTATTGAAGAGGGACAAATAAATCCCACTGTCTCAGCACATATATGTTGACCTTTAATGATATGATTCATTGAATGTAACCTATTTGACGGGCTATATCATATCCTTACTTCAGCTGGGCAGTGAATTGTCTCTGTCTACACCACAGGTATAATGTGACGTCATGATCTTCACATTAGCTTTACTTAAACTGATACAACAGTTTTGTTGATGATTTATTCCAGAAATGTCATCTCCTTGGAATGTTGGAAGTTTGCAATGCTTGTTTGGTTGTCAATATTCCCTTTAGTTTAAAATCTCATCAAGGTGCAACTTATTTGTGAAATATTCAATTTCCTGTGAAATATTCATTTCTAGACTGAGACAATTTCCACCATCCTTCACTCGGAACACAGTGAAGGAATTTGCGAAATTCAAAAAATGCATAGATTATTCTCTACTTTCTTTGGTAGATAATAAAATTCACTGTGGCCAACCTTTAAAAAAAGTAACATCTTCGCGACGCACACTTGCATGAGGTTGTCGGTTTGATCTTGATATACAAAATAAATCCAGGAATTTTGTTAGAAAAATACTTTAGCCTGTACTAAAAGATTCTTGTAAAACTAGAGAGATTCCGACATTGCTAATGTCGTTGCATTCGTCTGTAATCATATTCCAAAGTAGTGAATATATCTGAATGAAACGAACAGGGGAGTGGTACTGAATTCATGAGAGAGCCTATTCATTCCCTGGCTGTCCATCTCACTGGTTACACATTAAATTACCGTGACAAGTGAATACTACTAACCTTATCTTTTACCCAACACACTATAATCTTTGCACTTAGAGAATACTTACTCAAGTCGTTTAATTTCCTGGTAATCAAAATGGGGGTCGCGACATTTCAGGCCTGCCTAAAAAATATTGAAGGGTTGCCAAACACGTCGGAAGAAAAGAATTGAGATATCTGTGGAGAAAAAAATGGAAAACTCTTGAACATATAAATAACTTCAAATGTTGCATATTATAACACCATTTTAAAATTAAGCACCCTTAAGCGGGGGATACCTTCACCCCGTAAAGCCCAGCACCAGGCCATAACATTCGCCATTAGAGGCTCGCCATGATAAAGGTGGGTCACGAAGCAAGCAGAACGCTGGAAATACCAGGCTGGGCTTTAATTGACAGTGGACAATCAAACTGATTGATGGCTTCCTGTTATGCATTGCATTGATTATAAGTTTACCTAAATTAATTGGTATTAAAGCAGCCTCTCTTTTATACTACTTCTGCTGGATAAATATTTTTCATTACATTGAATCCAACCCTCTAGTCCAGCAAATTAAAGATTCTTCCTTTATAGTACTCCGCTCGAAACGTGTGTGGAGTTAATTTCTAGATAATCTAATAATGTGCAAGTTAAGCTAATACATTCTTCTCTTATTCGTATGACATTGTAGGACATTGCTTTTTATGTCTATAGCTTCGCATCATTTCGAACCCTCTTTGTTTGGATGTTACTTTCAGAGAGCGCGGAAGCCGTTTCAATCTTGGGGTGGAGGGGGGGGGGGACAAACGTCGAGAGTCAGTGGGGCTTGTGATTTTGATTTTTGGAGCAAGCAACAAAAACACATCAGTACTAATTTATATTTTCTGTATTATATACCATGTTGTTATTAAACATGACCAGCACAGTTCGATATAGGTGGCAATGCTTATATCGAAACAACGACCTTCCTTTACTATTTATGATGAATACATTTTATACATTACATTTCCTTAAGCACTCAGAATTCCTCTCTACGATTAACGGATATAATGAGTGTGTATTATGTAATAAACCATACGCTATAATTTCTTTAATTAATGAGCGAGTCATCGTCAAATGAGATGGGTGTCTTTCAGGGCGTTCCTCTGAAAACAAAAGTTAATATTCAGTATATTTTCCATCAGAATTAGTTCAAATGGTTTTATTCCACGCAGGGTGTTCAATTATCTATAGCAATGAGCCATATTCCATAAAAAACAGGTAAACATTGTGTAACTAAGTTTAACTTAACGAAAAATGGTGGTTGCACAACAGCTGAGACTAAACACCGATACACATATAGCCGACATCCATCCAGAATGTGCACTTATATGGCCTACATCTATCCAGACTTATCCAGAAAAAAAGTACATATATATCCTACACATATCCAGACTTAGTACATACATGGCCTACATCTATCCAGACTTAAATTGAGGTTTTGTACTTATACCCGTAAAAATGAAAATCAAGTACTCCTAGTCCTACTGTAGTAGTGACATCGTACGTCTTGTACCTACTAGTAATTGAGACATTGTACTCTCGATAACACTCATAGAAATGAACGATTTAAAGAGTAAAAAGTCAGTCACATCCTTTAAGAAGTGGTTTTGTAAGGAAATAATAGCTAGTTACTGACTAAAACTAAATTATACCTGTATGTAATTACTATATATATATATTGAACATTTAATTTGTACTTATATCTATGTATGTATTCATACACATATATATATTTTGTTTTTTTCTTTTCTTTTCTTTCTTCAGGGAGTCTTCCACATTGTTAAGCTTTTAAGCTTTATGTAAGACTTCCCTCCACTTTGTACTTTTGTGGCAAACAAATAAATAAATAAATAAATAAAGGACATTGTATGTCTTTAACTGATATTCGTATTTTACTATTTTTGAGTGGGAAAAATTCAAAAAAAGTTCATGAAATATGACTTAAGATGATTGGTTATCTATTTACAGGTCAAAGGATTAATCTGAATAATAACAATGACGTGTTTCGTTTTCCGTTGATAAAGTTCGAGGTTATTTCGAGGCTGTTATTCTGCAGCTGAGTGAAATTTTTCTCTCAACTAGTGCTACTATCTAACAACAACAACATGGAGTCTCTTTGTCATCCTGTAGTTCGTCACAACAACGGCACTCCATTCGAAACACAACATCCGGTTTGGCAAGTGCATGTATTTTGTTTGATGGCATAAAGGTCAATATAGATCGTTTCTGGTTGTGACCGTTTCATGGAATAGATTGGAGACAATGCCTTTACAAGATGTCGATATGCGTAACAACGCACTGATCTCTACACTAACGAGATTAGTGGTAACAACGCGCTGACAACTATTATTTTACCATATTGTACCATGTCATACCATTCCGGTGATGTACTGCTTATACTGTTAATAGTATCCAGCTGCAGGCGTGAGATTTCCCAATAGAGACAGCGGAATTTCCCTCAGTTCCTTCTCTCGTCCAATACCTTTCAGATAAGGGGGCGTAACCATCATATTATTAATAGGGGAGTGGTGTTTTGTCGCCCAGGGTGGGGTATTAGTGGATGGGTGGCCCCTCCCCTTTGAGAAATGAAGGGTGCTTTAATGCAAAATGGTGCTATATTTTGAATTTTTGGATTGTTGGGTAATATTTTGCCTGCCAGTAGGGGATTAGCCCCTGATGTTGAACTGAATCCCCCCTCCCCTTCCCCTCCCCCTGCCCCTCGCAGAGGTATACGTGGAGTGCTCCCCCTGACGGTGTATGATAGTGCTAAAGGCCGCTATACCACCTTGCACACGCGATAACTCAAAAAGTACGGTACAACATGGCTGAACTTCATTCTTGGTATGTAGCACCCCCTTATACTGAGAACACGATTTCTTTGAACTTGGCGGAGGTCAAGGTCATTTGAGGTCAACACAGATCGAACTCTTAATACCTTGCAAACCTGATAAATCAAAATGTAAAGCTTTAATTCAACTTTATATTTGGTATTTAGATCCATATTGAGGTATATTATCCAATATATATTATCAATTTTAAAGAGAACAAAAGTCCATATGTTCTCTGTTATGATGAAAGGTCATTAGAGGTCAACATAATTCATTTGCTAATAATCTTGTAAACACAAAAACTCATAAATAACTAAGTATGTATGTACTTGATGGTTGATGTATAGGTCCGAATTATTGCAACAACAAAAAAACTTTATTAATTGATCAGTGGTTGTAAGTAACGGTCAACATTTCACTGACAGTCTTGAATTTAGTGTATATACTGTTGAATGTTTAGAAACTCTAATCTACTTCGCTTTCTGTTTTTCACATACTTTTATGATTCCTTCGTGATGCTCGTTGTTCTTAGAATAGGAGGTTTGTGGTGATGATTGGACCAAGCGAGCGATCTTTCATGATCCCATGTCACAATATTAATAACACGAACAAAAGTTACTATGAGACACCCTGACGAGTGTTTCCATCCAGCGACGTTAACGGTCGAAATATGAATGTGAATTCTCTATACACTCCGGATACTATCTTATTATAGAACATATCACTAAGTAAAGAGAAAAACTTCAAAAATGTTGACCATCCTTTACTTAGTTAGTCAAACAGAATTTGACTATTCAGACCATGATGGAGTACATACTTATAAACTGTTAATAATAATAAAAATAATAATAATAATAATAATACTTAAACTCTCTGATGAAAACTTATCAACATGAATTAAAAGCTGAGTATTTCGAACATGACATCATTATGCAGAAAGAATTGAAAAGGATTAAAAACGAATGAATGGAAACCTTTGCAGACGTTGAAGAGATTTTTGGAAACCAATATCAAAGTTATAGCGACTCTGTAAAAAAAAAACTGTTAGGTCTTACTTAGATCCAGTAATTTCTCAACAACTATTTTTAAAGAAAAAAAAGTAATTAACGGCATAATTCAAACAATTGAGCCACGCTGTGCTTTTCCTGAAAAAGAAAACAACCAAAACATTACTTCCGGAAAAAGAATTTAGGAAGTTTGTATAACTGTCGTGAATTCTCAGTTGCTATGTGATTAAGGATATGAGTGTTGGCAGGAATTTTGTTTGGTTGAGTGGAAGCTATCAACCAATTATTCCACGACGTCTTCTGTTAACAAATGGTATCCAGCCAGCAGAGAGAAGGGTTTATTTCACTCAAAGATTCTCCGACGAAGAGTGACTGTTTCTTTATACTCATATCTGTCAAACTCATTTTAGTCGAACAAATTGCTGGATATGGGAACTGTTGTGTTTTCTAATCGAGAATAGTCAATTTTCAGTGGTTAAGTGAATCTCATGCCGTTAATTACTACAACTGTATGGTTAAACAGTTACATAGAGTGACCATCTAAGACAGTGGTCGGATTAACATATTCTTACACTAGTGAATTATTCCGGCTGGATTTAACAGAACACTTAAGCTGCAAACTTTTTGCGTCTTTTTGGATCAATATATGTGTATATACATATAAAGCGGCAGAGGAATATAGCCGTTCATATTTTTCTCACGCAACATATTCCGACGTTTGTTGAACTGTTACCAATTTACAAATAGTCTGAAGGGTTGATACCTTGAACTTGTTTTAAAGACAATACATTACCTGTGATACGTCTTTATACGTTTAATATACGTTAACGACACGTTTTAAGTCAACGATATAATTAGTCTGGGACATAAATCTCAGTGTATATCTTTTTCAAATTTTAATAACCGATCGTATGGAATAAGTTTTATACTCAGATTTTGGTCTACTTTTTTGGAAGTATTTCTTACCGTCTGGAGTGATTTTGGCAGGATAGAAAGATGACCTCTAAGCTAGAATGGATGGTTTTCCTCTTAATGACAAACTTCATTTACCAATCTTGTAAGTATGACTTAATTCATATTGTCATCTTGTCATAACAAATATCATCCTCTTTCCTATAACATTCAAACGATTCATGAAACTAATTTGTGACGTTTCCGGTCATTAAAGCCGTATGCAACACGTATAGCAATATGCTACACTTAAAGTAGAATGCTGCACTCAAAGCAGTATGTTATACTAAAAGTAGAATGCTGCACTTGAAGCAGTATGCACCACATATAGCAGTATGCTATACATAAAGTAGAATGCTACACTCAAAGCAGAATGCTACACTTAATGTAGAATGCTATACTTGAAGCAGTATGCAACACGTATAGCAATATGCTACACTTAAAGTAGAATGCTGCACTCAAAGCAGTATGTTATACTTAAAGTAGAATGCTGCACTTGAAGCAGTATGCACCACATATAGCAGTATGCTATACATAAAGTAGAATGCTACACTCAAAGCAGAATGCTACACTTAAAGTAGAATGCTATACTTGAAGCAGTATGCAACACGTATAGCAATATGCTACACTTAAAGTAGAATGCTGCACTCAAAGCAGTATGTTATACTTAAAGTAGAATGCTGCACTTGAAGCAGTATGCACCACATATAGCAGTATGCTATACATAAAGTAGAATGCTACACTCAAAGCAGAATGCTACACTTAAAGTAGAATGCTATACTTGAAGCAGTATGCAACACGTATAGCAATATGCTACACTTAAAGTAGAATGCTGCACTCAAAGCAGTATGTTATACTTAAAGTAGAATGCTGCACTTGAAGCAGTATGTACCACATATAGCAGTATGCTATACATAAAGTAGAATGCTACACTCAAAGCAGAATGCTACACTTAAAGTAGAATGCTATACTTGAAGCAGTATGCAACACGTATAGCAATATGCTACACTTAAAGTAGAATGCTGCACTCAAAGCAGTATGTTATACTTAAAGTAGAATGCTGCACTTGAAGCAGTATGCACCACATATAGCAGTATGCTATACTTAAAGTAGAATGCTACACTCAAAGCAGTATGCTACACTTAAATCAGTAAGCAAGACGTATAGCAGTATGCTACACTTAAAGTAGAATGCTATGCTTCAAGCAGTATGCAACACGTATAGCAGTATGCTACACTTAAAGTAGAATGCTATGCTTCAAGCAGTATGCACCACGTATAGCAGTATGCTATACTTAAAGTAGAATGCTACACTCAAAGCAGAATGCTACACTTAAATCAGTAAGCAACACGTATAGCAGTATGCTACACTTAAAGTAGAATGCTATGCTTCAAGCAGTATGCAACACGTATAGCAGTATGCTACACTTAAAGTAGAATGCTATGCTTCAAGCAGTATGCAACACGTATAGCAGTATGCTATACTTAAAGTAGAATGCTACACTCAAAGCAGAATGCTACACTTAAATCAGTAAGCAACACGTATAGCAGTATGATACACTTAAAGTAGAATGCTATGCTTCAAGCAGTATGCAACAGGTATAGCAATATGCTACACTTAAAGTAGAATGCTGCACTCAAAGCAGTATGTTATACTTAAAGTAGAATGCTGCACTTGAAGCAGTATGCACCACATATAGCAGTATGCTATATATAAAGTAGAATGCTACACTCAAAGCAGAATGCTACACTTAAAGTAGAATGCTATACTTGAAGCAGTATGCAACACGTATAGCAATATGCTACACTTACAGTAGAATGCTGCACTCAAAGCAGTATGTTATACTTAAAGTAGAATGCTATACTTGAAGCAGTATGCTATACTTAAAGTAGAATGCTGCACTCATAGCAGTATGATATTCTTAAAGTAGAATGCTATACTTGGAGCAGTATGCTATACTTAAAATAGAATGCTGCACTCATAGCAGTATGATATTCTTAAAGTAGAATGCTATACTTGAAGCAGTATGCAACACGAATAGCAGTATGCTACACTTAAAGTAGAATGCTGCACTCATAGCAGTATGATATTCTTAAAGTAGAATGCTATACTTGAAGCAGTATGCTACACGTATAGCAATATGCTACACTTAAAGTAGAATGCTGCACTCAAAGCAGTATGTTATACTTAAAGTAGAATGCTGCACTTGAAGCAAACATTTGCTTAACTGGCAATTAAAAAAATCGTATTAAACTAAACCAAGCATTAAATTGTATTATTACAAAGTCCATCAAATTCACAGCATGCAATAGACTAAAGATGTGAGTACAAACTAAGGGCATCAGTATACGGCGATGCCTCTCGGGGCAGCTCAGCCGAGGCATCGAGGATCGTGCTCCCCTTTCACGTATTTATATACAACAACAAAACTCAAAAGAGTTCTCTTTGATCAAAACTCACTTTTCCAGTTTTGTAATTATAATGTACCCTTCGTTTGAAATTATTCAAATACTGGAATTTGTGCTACAGAAAGTACAGCATATTTTGAGGTGATTTTTTGTTTTATTCCTCAAAACCAACGTCACATGTCACATATCCTCTCGTTGTTTGTGCCCTCTCCCCGAGAATGAAGTCGTTTAGTCCACCTATCCTGATGCCTGGTCATAGAATATAAGTACAAAGCTTCGAATATGAGTACTTTATGAGTAGATGAAATTTGTTTTGTTCTCTGATTATACGAGTACAAAATCCCGAGTAACGGGTACGGAAAATGAACTCGAGTACCCGAACGGACTCGAATACTACAATATAGCCATGAAGGAACGTTTAAAATTAAGGTTCGCAAATAAAGAAATATAGCAATACTATACGCAGTTTATATTTGTGCGATAAAATAATTCAGTGTTGACCATTCTATTTCTCCGTTATTGACTTCTACTCTTTGTCAGCTAATACACTTTAATTATGTAGCAAGGAACTAAGGATTCTCAACGATTTCCTGCCGTGCAGGCACTTGTCTATAATATTGTTTTTCATACAAAAATACTGATTTTTTTTTGTTCGCTTGTGTACGTATCCTCACTATTTGCAATAAAAACCAAACCAAGCTATAGGATATATCTGTTCCATTCGAGGTTAGTGCGAAATAGTGAAATCATGCTAAACCTATACGTATAACAAAATTCAGAACGCATAGGTGGTGCTTGTATATTGTGATTATTGTACTTGTATATTATGATTATTGTGCTTGTAAATTGTGTTTATTGTGCTTGTATACTGTGATTATTGTACGTGTTAATTGTGATTATTGTGCTGTATATTCTGATTAATGTGCTTGTAAATTGTGATTATTGTGCTTCTAAATTGTGATTATTGTGCTTGTATATTCTGATCAATGTGCTTGTATATTGTGATTATTATGCTTGTATATTGTGATTTTTGTGCTTGTAAATTATGATTTTTGTGCTTGTATATTCTGATTATTGTGCTTGTATATTGTGATATTGTGCTTGAAAATTGCGATTATTGTGCTTGTATATTGTGATTATTATGCTTCTAAATTGTGATTATTGTGCTTGTATATTCTGATCATTGTGCTTGTATATTCTGATTATTATGATTGTGTACTGTGATTTTTGTGCTTGTAAATTATGATTTTTGTGCTCGTATATTCTGATTATTGTGCTTGTATATTGTGATATTGTGCTTGAAAATTGCGATTATTGTGCATGTATATTGTGGTTATTGTGCTTGTATATTGTGATTATTGTGCTTGTTTATTGTGATTACTGTGCTTGTATGTTGTGATTATTATGCGTGTATATTGTGATTATTGTGCTTGTAAATTGTGATTATTGTGCTTGTATATTGTGAATATTGTGCTTGTATATTGTGATTATTGTGCTTGTACATTGTCATTACTATGCTTGTATGTTGTGATTATTATGCGTGTATATTGTGCTTGTATATTTTCGGCATTGGATTTGGTTTCCCATTTTCTGATGAAATATATTTCCTAGGTAATCAGCAACAATAAAGTACCGTACCTAGACCATACTATAGGGTTTTACTCAAACTAATGTGTAGAACTAAAACACGAAAGCCAACATTGCCAATACTGATATACTTTAGCCTATATCGTTTAACTTCGCGTTGTGGACCAATACCTGAATGAAAACGTTTCAAGACTGATAGAATTGTCCGCTTAAATTATTAGAAATAGTTTCTTCTGGGGAAAGGTAGCAAATCCATCGGATACCTCTACCTACACCTCATCTACGTCATTGATTAGCCTACCTGTATTTGTTGGTATGTATCTCTTACTGTCTCACATACTCGCCAATGTTGTGACATAGAAACAGAATCTACAAAGTGGAATTGACAGAAATAAATTGTGTTCATGTTACTACAAAGTGCTGTAGATAGCAAAGGTATGCCTAGCATACAAATACATATAGCCTAACCTACAAGTACATAGCTAAGCCTACAAATGCATATAGCCTAACCTACAAATATGTAGCCTATCATATAAAACAAATATCCTAGCCTATAGATTGCATATAAGATTCGAGACTGAATTTGTTACCGTTGACTAATGAAGGAGTAAAAGCCTTTTGGCTAAGATCATGTGTAGTATGTTCTGTACTGGTACAAGGTACACATTACCAACGTTTAACCAAGATCATGTGCAGTATCTATTCTCATTGGGAGGGTCTGCTACTTCTTTATCACTTGGCGTTTCTCTGTCATCACCGTGGTTACAGCCTCATTGTCACCTGACTGCAGGGGTTGAGTGTCCATCAGTTGATCAGTGTTTCGTGGCCAGGCTCTATATTGGGTGACTTTTCTTAAACGTACTGTGGCTTCTAACCTGTTCATTGACTAAATCGATAATGATTCAGTTAACTTCATACCGTCTTTTCTACAACGAATATATAAGAAAGCTTCATGATAATTCCTGGAGTCTGCGTTTAGTGCAATTTTTATCTATGGCCAGAATAATCGACTTTATTTCTCTCCCCGTCCATGCAGCGGCGACCACTGTTAACGAACGAAGGACCCAATGGCAACAAGGAGGTGTTATTAGCTCTTCGGGCTATCGCAGACACAGTACTACTTACACACAACGAACATCACATATATCTTATTCCACACGGTTTCAATACCCTGGTGCAGCAGGGTTTTCCGTTTTCAGGGATGAAACAAGGGCCACAATTCGATTCCCTCAAAACCTCGGAGAGAGCGAGAGGGGTGATATCGGAGGTGAGAAACCTACAGTAAATGAAAAACAAAATGCATGACTTCAGCTATAAACGCATTGCTCATATACACTCCAAAACAAGGTGCATGACTTCAGCTATATAAACGCATTGCTCATATACACTCCAAAACAAGGTGCATGACTTCAGCTATATAAACGCATTGCTCATATACACTCCAAAACAAAGTGCATGACTTCAGCTATAAACGCATTGATCATATACACTCCAAAACAAAGTGCATGACTTCAGCTATATAAACGCATTGCTCATATACACTCCAAAACAAAGTGCATGACTTCAGCTATAAACGCATTGCTCATATCGACTCCACTTATATCAAACCTGTGAGTCTGTCACGTTACTGCATGCCTGTGCTTTGTGTTTAGTAAGGTAACATTGTACGCCCTTCATGCGTCCTCTCTGTACCGATTCTACCGGAAGCATTTACTAACTTCTGCTCGAGAAACGGAGTGCATGTCCTTTGGTGGTGCTTGTCCATGTATATCATGCAAGTATTCCAAGACTGTTATATCGTGTTACCAATAAGCGCTACTGCAGACTCAGAATCAACAAAGGTCATCGTTATAGTCCCAAACTATATGCTAAAAAGACAAATTCTGGTCACCCATATTGGACAACAAGAAAACGTTTTAACGTCACTTCAAAGCATATCACCTCCTTTTGCCATTTCATTGATCATAATTTAACATTCCGAAAATTGTCTGAATAATTGCAGTGTCACGTTTTCCAGAAGCGATTGACAACTTTAAATTAGGTAACTTGGGCCATTGCAAACCTTCAACAAACAGGCCTAGATTAACCTATTAAAGAATGGTCTCTAAGTATAGAACAACTCCCTAATATATACGCCATTCTCAACAGGTCGGGCCCAGTATACAACTACCTCAGCCACTCTTTTTAAAATCATTAATTCTATGTAAATTCATCGCTGTATATATGATTTTTCTGTCTTCTGTTGGTCGGAATCTCTGACCTGATCCACCAATACACATTTTTGTTAAGAAATATATTAATAAACTAAGAAAACAATAAACTTCATCCCATATCCCCTAACCGCCAAGTTGACCCTGGACCCCGAACCTGCACAGCACGCTAACCCTCAACCTTGCTCACAAAGCCTGACTCCCCGCCCCCATTTCCCTATGTATATATGTTATCTTCCTGTTTAAATATCAGAACTATGATTACAGGGGCGAACCCAGGATTTACAAATGGATGGGGTGTGGCACTGAGGTCGTTGGAAGCGACTTCAATGTAATGGGGTCTGAAGTCGTCAATGGTGCATTTTGCGGATGTTTTGGCTACAAATTAGGACTATAGTCGTTAGGTCTACATCCAGGCTTGTGCTCATAATCGTAATTAATGGGTTGCAAACAGGATGGGGGGGGGGGTACCTCGAGCCCTTGTTCCACGATTCCAATTTCCAGTCAAAGCAGTATTTTGCATGCGTAAGTTGGTCAACAATGCCACAACTGAAGAAAAAGAAAGAAAACAACATTGATCGAATTTTATTGACGTCATTGTATTTGCTGAAAACATGACCTGTCAAGCTCACGATCCACGTTGTCATGGAAATGTTTACAGCGAATACCTTTCGAAATTTTCAAATATTAACTCGATGTAATACTGCCCTGAAGTAATAACTTATACAGGCAAAGAAGAGATCCAGTTAACTTTGATAAAAACCAAGTTTCTTTACCCGATGAAACTTATAAGCTAATACTATCCCCATTACTGTCACTTTAAACTATATACAGTTATACGTTAAACAGGTAATGAGTATAGACACTGTTTTCGTGGAACCGATTGTTTTGTTATTCCGTGGTTGCATGTATCATTAGGGTGTATTTGTTTTATATTCCCAGGGGCGGATCCAGGATTTTGAGAAAGGGGGGGCCGACATCCCGATGGTAGCACTTTAGTGATCTGCGTCCTGGGGGAGGGGTCTAGGGGGGACAACCCCTCCCTCTTGGAAATTTTTGGTTAAATGTGAGTGCTTAGATGCAAAATGGTGAAACATTTCGCCAAAAACTAGAAATCCAGAAACGTTGCAGACACGCTTTTTTGTGCACATATTTATTCTCGATAGACACATATTTAACAACGTTCAACAGTGCATGTACAATGGATACACTATTATTGCGTCGATTCGTTTTTTTCTTTTGCGCGAAAATTATGACACCAGATTCACCCCAAGAAAAAACATAAAACAAGATATATTCAATGAGATAATTATGATATACTTATTAATGAAAGGGGGGTGTAGGCGGTTTTACACTATCTAACGCAACGTAGTCGCCAAGAACCTGAAGTATTTTTAAGGGAGGGCCCGATAATAAGGGAAACGGATCACCGACCGAAAAAGATCGGAATTTGTGGACTATTTCTTGCTTCCTATTATATTAAAACAAAGCACCTATGTGAAAGACACAAATCACATTCTGAAAATTGTGGAAGCCACCCCGTTACCAAAAGCAGTAGTACTTGCTACACTCGATGTCGTCGCCATGTATACCAATACTCCCCAAGAGGAGGCAATAGATATATGTCAAGAAGTCTATGAAAAGGCGGGAAAAAAAGCGAATATGGAATAAATAAAATATCTTCCATATCCATGCGCAAACTAATTGAACTCATTTTTAACAAGAAACTGTTTCGAGTTCAATAACCAATTCTATCTACAAAAGATCGGTTGCGCCATGGGCTCTCCGGAAATCTGTGATATCGTCATGCATAGACTGGAAAAGCAGATTTTACCGCCAGATAATAAAATCTTAAAATGGCTCCGCTATAGAGATGAAATTCTATTGCTTTACGACGGTTCACCTCAGGAACTTGAACAACTAGTAAATAGGTTGAATGAAATTCCACACCGAGGTAACATATCTAGCCTTGAAAATCTTCAAAGGTCCAAGGTTTGAAACCAATGGGTTATTAGACACCAAAGTCTACACCAAACCCACGGAAACCTTCCAATACCTCGACAGAAACTCTGCACACCCACTTGCCACTTTTAATGGCTTCATTAATTGGGAAGTCTTACGATACGCACGTCTATGTAACAATGAGACTGATTTCTTACAGAAAAAGAATGCGTTCACAGAGAAACTGTTAAAGTTAAAGTTTAAGGTTTACAGTCTTGTATGAGGCTAATGCCTCCTCACACGACTTTACAACTTAACCCCTGGTCATTGGTAACTTGTCACACCGACACACCAAAGTGTGCACAATTCAATCAATCTCTCCTGGGGCACCACAGTGCACCACAATCACGTGTCCCCCGGGGGACTTCCCATAGGGTGCAGCCACAAACCGGCGCACGCAACTATATTTACAAGTTACCTCGCAGGTCTCCATTTATACACCTGGGTGAAGAGAGGCGATGGAGATAAAGCGCCTTGCCCAAGGACACAACGCAATGATCTGGCCAGGGCTCGAACCTGTAATACTTAGATCACAAGTCCACTGCCTTAACCACTTGACCACAACGCCCTCAGTTACTCCGTAACTATAAGAAAGAGGAAATTGCCTCAGCCACGAAAGGCATAAAATTTGAAAACCGTGGGCAATACCTCACTACAAAACCTAAACAAAAGGAACCACCAATGGTGTTCAAGCTTACCTATACACCCCATATCAAAACCACACATTTGAAAAATGTACTTTTGAAACATTGGCACTTAATCTCGCAACACGCAGACAGGGGTGTAGCGAAGGGTTTTTTTTTGTTGGGGGGGGGATGTGGAGGATTTGATTTGCCGACGGATCTGGAAGTGGTGACTGAAATGGGGGAGGGGTCTAAGGGGAGGGGGTGTCCCCCTCCCCCCTTTGGAAAATGTTTAGTTTTTAAACGTCCTTAGATGCAATCTGGTGCATATTTTAAGTCAAATTTGGCACCGAAGAATTTCCATTTCGATATTATTTTTATGGCAGTCGGCAGAAGAAGAATTAATTGAGACCAATTATCGAACTGTGTTTTCTCTTTCACCAATGGTTGAAATAGTGAAACTTCGTGATGAAAATGTTCAGAAAACTTTCCGGTAATGAGAAATAACAACATTCATTGATATACAAGCGAGAAACGTTAAAAATTGTGTACAATTCGTGAGCCGTGTCCTTAAGTTTTCCACGGAGAACGAATGACATCTGCGATGACGTCATTCTGAACAGAGGATAATAACAACACGTTGTCACACGATAGCACGACTCATGGGCTGCGGCCTATACGGAAGCCTTTAATTCCATTTCTTTCATCGAGTTGCCGGCGATTCTGGCACTCGTCTGGCCGAGCCTGGCTACAGTAGCTATACTGACGGCCGTGACATTATCAGTTATTTGCCGAGAGGTTTTTAACTTGCAGGCGTCGGGTGATTGGATTGGTGAATGAGTTTATCAGAAGAACTGGAAAATCGAAAAAACCGATAAAGAAGCTCCAGTTCTCCTTTTCTCTATTCAGCTTTCCTTCTTTTTTCCCCTTCCGCTCTCTTCACCTTTTCTCCTTTTGCCGACGGACCCAAAATTTGCCGACAGCGACCAAATTATTGGGGGGTGTGACACCCCCACACCCCCCCCCCCCCCCGCTCGCTACGCCCCTGCACGCGGAATTATCCAAACTGTTTCAAAAAGAACCGATTCACGCCTACAAAAGGGCCCAAAATCTCAAAGATTTACTTGTTAACTCAAGGTTTCATACTAACGAAGAATCAGCTGACTCTCAAGGTTCACACGAAGCTCTTTTAGATGCTCTTATAGTCCATAAAAACTCGTGCACAGAAAATAGATGCATGTTGAGAACGAGACGCCCAGGCCGAATATAAAATATTCAAAGGCTACTACTGATGAAGCTCCTCCTATAAAGTTTGAGAGCAGAAACCGGTCTAGTTGGTCATAAGAACCTACACTAGTCTCTCCTACTATTAACAGTACACTCAATTCACCTAATAGGTGCAATTATGTTTCACCACGAGGAGCATGCTATAAGTTCATGTTCCTCGGGCCCTCCCTTAAAAATACTTCAGGTTCTTGACGACTACTTTGCGTTAGATAGTGTAAAACCGCCTTCACCCCCTTTCATTCAGATAATTATGATATACTTGCTAACTGTGCATTGATTTCCCTGACAGTAATAGTCAGCACAATAGTACTGAGCCGTATCTAATTAATACGTGATGTTGCGTAGGCCTGATAATTGCCTTAGTTTCAAATTTGGAATAAAAACGATCGCGTTTCAGGGAAGAGCAGCTGGATATATATTAGGCTTTTCTTTCACCAAGTTATGCCTATTAGGAATTTGAAGTACTCCCACATAAAAAAAACGCAACTGATTTCCAAAAAGGGGGGCCGGGGCCGGGTCGGCCCCCCCTGGATCCGCCCCTGATTCCATATAGCGATGAGAATGTAATAGAACCCTATTGTTTATAATTAAACATAATGACATGGGCTGAGCGTTGTATCTTGTCAACTCAAGTTTCGTTGAATGTTTGTAGGTTGTATAGAGGCTAGCATGTCATGGATAGGGTCATAACGCCAACAATTCGAAGCTACGCCCAGACACACCATTGTCAGTCTTTCGTCGTCATGTAATTCTATAGGTCGACTTTCCGTAAACTATGGCGCAAAAATGTTTCAGTGGGTCGCGGGATTATTCGAGACGTCGAGAAAATGTATCTAGCGATTGCAATCTATTAATTAGTTGTTTTTTTTTGTTACGCCAAAGTTCATAGATTTCACTGTTAAACACGGAAGGGTGGTATAAGACATTGCATATATAAGACGAGTGTAAAGAGGGAGCCGGTGTGATAATTGTCCATGCACGGAGCCACCCAATGAGGTCAATTAATAACATCTATATTATAACAAATTTATGACATAACTATTGACTAGAGGATACCAGTACTAGATAACACATATCTCCAAATTATCGGGTCAGAATTCAATACATGATAAATATGTAATTCTAATATAGGTATTTTTTGTTGGTGGTGGTCATGGTAACGGTGACGGTGTTTGCTGTGTGTTGGTTGTGGGTCGCAATGGCGATAACGGTGGAAATGGTGCTGGTGATGTTGATCATTATGAATTTGCCGGCCATTGTCATAACAATGATGATGGTGTTTGTGGTAATTTGTGGTGGTGGCACTGGCAGTGGTGAATGTGGTGCATGTGGTGGTGACTCTATCCATGACAATGTTGGTGGTGAGGATGATCATGATAAATGTGCCTGCTATTGTCATGATAATAATGATGGTGTTGGTTGTGTTTGGGAGTGGTGGTGTTATCGGTGGCTGTGATGGTGACGATATCAGTGACAAGGTTGGTGGTAAGGATGATCAAGAGCAATTTAACAGCTATTGTCAAGATGATGATGTTGATGATGATGATGATGATGATGATGATGATGATGATGATGATGATGATGATGATGATGATGATGATGATGATGATGATGATGATGATGATGATGATGGTGGTGGTGGTGGTGGTGGTGGTGATGATGACGATGGTGGTGGTGGTGGCGATGGTGGTAGCACCGTCGCGGTGATAACGGTGGCAATGTTGATGGTGTATTTGACCTGGCAAGTTTACCTGTTACTGTAAAACGTTATTTAGTCGTGTAAAGTTAGTCCATAACCTCATATATTTCGTACTCGTAATATTAGCACATCTTGTCATATTCGTCAGTTCATCGTCATGTATACTGTTATGTAGCCTATACAATATATATATATAAGTTTAACAGTAAGCTGTTACTAACGTATAGGAAAACACAAAAACAAAAGGGAAAAGTTTCGACCTAATTCGATGAATACAATGGAGGCAAAAACAAATGCTATGTAGTCTCCATTTAATGATGCAAGCCATGGTAAACTTGTTACCTTGACAACTGGTGTGGCACCGAACTAACTTTTCCACAGGGATTTGCTCGAATTTAAACCCTTTTCACGCAATTTGCGGTCTATATAATCACCAATTCCGTAGACTTAGTAACATGTATCCTTCCCCTAACTACAGTGTTAACCTTATTTGTGGCGATTCATAATGGAAGCTCTGTAATTTGTATTTACGGGACCGTTACTATGGTAAGATCAATTTGTTCGTGCGGTTAAATCTAAACACCAATGTTGAGTAACTTAAAGCAGCTGGTTACGTTGATATAAACATCTTCCACCTAAATGTTTGTACGAAGATATCTCCGCCAATAATTGTCATTGTATACGTATAGGAATTCTGCCCAGGGACAACGGGAGCAGGAGGGGTGGGTGGGTACGTGTCTTGCCACAATTTTATTTACTTATTTGTTTTGCCACAAAAGTACAAAGTGGAGGGAAGTCTTCCATAAAGCTTAAAAGCTTAACAATGTGGAAGACTCCCTGAAGAAAGAAAAGAAAAGAAAAAAAAATATATATATGTGTATAAATACATATACATATATATAAATACAAATTAAATGTTCAATATATATATAGTAATTACATACAGGTATAATTTAGTTTTAGTCAGTAACTAGCTATTATTTCCTTACAAAACCACTTCTTAAAGGATGTGACTGACTTTTTACTCTTTAAATCGTTCGTTAGAAGATTCCATGTTTTTGTTGCACGGTTTTATAGGCTTAAAGTTCCAATGGTGGTATTGTAGAGATTATAGTGGGCTTGATTAGCATGCCTCGTGTTATGATTATGTACATCTCTGTTACTGGTTGAAAAATTGTCAAAGGCAGCTGGTTGTAATCCATTCCAGGTCTTGTAGACAAATAATGCAAGCTTAACTTTAATGAGATCGTGCAATTTAAGTAAGTTGAGTTTTTTAAATAGGGGACTGGTGTGCTCACGTGGGGCTGAGTGTGTTATGTGGCGAATGGCTGCCTTTTGGAGTATTATAAGATTGTGTGACCTTTTGTGTGACCTTTTGTTGAATAATTAGGAAGAGCCGTGATCAAGACTTCAATATATGAACATTTAAAGAGCGCATGCGACTGAACTTCGAGTCAGTCATGCAGGGAAATATAATACTAACTTTCATGAAATTGCATAGCTTATCTAATGCAGCGTTTAAGTGGCATTGAAATAGAAATACCCCCTCACCTTTTGTAAATAACAATAACTGGGATAAAGTCTACTAAGCATAACCTTATTAACTTCATTTCCGAGCAAAAGCATGTCTCTTTATAACATAATTATTATATAACCCAGTCATATTGCTAAGCCTATATGCATTTATTCTTAGGCAGGTTTTATGACATTGTATCCTTACGTTGTATAGACAGCCTATAGACCGCCCACTAACAGCTTCATATTATAATACCAACCGTTGCTATGTGCCTGTGAGAGAATTAACCGCCCACTGTGAAGTCCACACTAACCGTGGCAATCAAAATGGGAAAGGGATTAACCGTAACAGTAAATGTCATCTTTTGACGATATCAACCTGTAAAATATTCTACACAGGTTGACAGGAAGAGCCTCCTTGACTCGGAAATCATCGTCGGCCATTAGCGATGACGAATAAGTCATGTGACGGTATATGGTAGCCCATAAAAGACAATGTTTTAGAGATGTCAAGTTCCGATTACTTATTCAAAAATATAGTTGGTCTAGACAAGTTTCTTTCCAAATAATGGATTTTGTTCTTAAGTTGGTTCATGTGATACAGAAAATAAATTATTGAAATAAATTTGTTTGTGAGATCAAATTTGCAAAGTCAAATGGAATAATTAATTAGCCGTTGATGGATATTCATACAGAGATTGCCTAAATCTGTCCGGTAGTAACTTCACCACATATAATACTATTCTTGTAACCGTAACACGTTATCTTACAACAGGAAAGTGAATTCATTTTCTAAACTTTTAATTTTGATTATTTTTTATTGTTTTCATTATAAACCATGTTAATTTATTTCCGCAAGATTTTTCGCATCAATATGAATGTAAGCAATAAACTTATCAAGATTACCACACAAACATGCTTCATGATTTGAAATGCCATGCGAGTGAGGGGTTGGGGAGAGGGCTGAGGATATTATTATGAAATGTCATGCGGAGAAGGGGGTGGGGACAGTGGCGGCGGAACCGGGGGGCTTGGGGGGCTCAGCCCCCCCCAATGAAAAAGTTGAGGGGGCAAATGCATGATAAGCCCCCCAATATTTACCAAGGCTCCGAAACGTGCATCTGCCCATTTTTCAATGCATACTTGTCGATCTGTCCGATGCACACGTATACTATATTGGTGTAATAATTTTAGTAAATGCTGGGGGGACCCTCGGCCCGTCCCCTGGCTATAGACCACATTGTCACCCCAACCGCGTATTCACGCCCCGTGAAAAGTGGAAGCAGTGAGTGTGAGTACCGGTAAGCGCAACACAACTTCGTCTTAGGCCAATGACTTGCCTCATTTCAACCATAAAACACTCGGGAAGTGCCGTTTCCGGCCATCTGGGGGTTTGAAAAACCCAAAATTTTCTTATACGCTCCGCGCCAACCGATGGTGGCGCTCCGCTTAGATAGTCTCCACACATTAGCCCCCCCCCCAATATGTTTTCCGTTCCGCCGCGCCTGGGTGGGGAGACGGGATGAGGATATTGTCAAGGAATGCCATGCGGTTGAGGGTGTTGGGGAGGGGTGAGGATATTGTCAACGAAGAGGATTTTGTCCGAAAAATGTAAACTTGTATTTCCAAATTGCTCGAATATGCTTCTGGTCTATGTGATAGAGATAACTGCAAATGAACAACTTCACCAAGCAGCTAAGTTTAATTCCATTTAGGAGGTTTGGGACTTGAGAACTGAGTGAAAGTATTACATTATCAGGCCAAGTGTTCCTCCTCGATGTTTATTTGTAACAATTGAATGTAATATATTGAAGTTCATAATATGACATCATGATGTCGTTGGTTTAAATTTAAATACTGTTAGCTTTCTACCTTGACGATAAAAACAAAACACGCAAATAGAAATGTTGCATATCCTAGAGGCTCTGTGACATCACTATGACGTCACAGACATACAAAATGCGAGCAACAGACACGACTTGAAAACTACGATAACTCCCAAACGAAACAAGATTTGCTGGGGCTATTTGGGGCAGTTATTCATCAGAAATACCTCTACCATACACGGTAAAGATGATCATTCTATTTGAGTCTACTTTAATGATATACTTATGATAACAGTCTTTATCAGTGAAGATATATTAACCAAAATAATTCACAAACCCTGCTTTAGAACCACTTTCAACTTCTATATTTTCTGTGTCCAACTTTACATCAACCTCTTTTAACTTTTAACATTTCTTCGCTATATTTTTGTTTATTTGTTATCACAGCACAAGAAGAAATAATGGAAACTCTGAAAAACTGTAGCAGACCCCCGCAAATAGAGGGCGTCGCACAGTTTATCCAGATTGGTGAAAAATGGATAGAACTGAACGAAACAGAACAAGAAAGTTTCGAAGTTGGGACTACCGTTTCGTTCCAGTGTCAAAGCCCGGGATTGGAGGTACTTGAAGGGATGCCCGACATTACTTGTTCATCTGGTCAATGGCCCGAAGTGCATACCTCTTGTCGTGAGTATAACTTACTATTTTCAAACTAATAATAATAATAATAAAATGATAAAAAACACAAACTGACTTGTTTATTTTACGGCCACAGGTCGAAAGCAGAAGAAGGTAGTAAATTTAACGCTGAGTTTGAGATGGGGAGGAGGATCGCAATTTCTTATCAATTGAATTGACGTGTATACTTTGTAAACACATTTACAATTACTCTGTATACCGATACATTGATAAGTTACTATAGACAGCTACAAGTCAACGAGCAAAGGTCAACCTAAAGACCAGGGAAGGTTCTATGATTAAAAAGTTTAAAATAGAGGGCGTGGACATGGGGTCATTGATGTCGACGCACATATGGAAAGGTGGAGGGGTTGGTTTGGCCCTCCTATATCGAATTAAATTTAAAATGTTGAACGAGCCATGGTATATTTTAAGTCCATAATAAATCTGGGTTATTTAGTCAAACGACGTTGACACACAAGGTTTTACTTACGACTATGCTTTTCTATGGCGGGATTAAAAGGGGTGTACATTCCTCACCCCTTGGATTAGAGGCAGATTGCACCGGGAGAATGGTGTAAGGTACAGCGCAAAGGGCGCGGAGCCAGACCGAGGGGAAGGGGGTGGTGAATGAGATAATAGGAGAGGACGGGCGGGTTGAAGGGTGACGATGCAGAAATGATTATGAACAAGAAGTGGTTAACAATTGTTTTGTACAGAAGCTTCAAGATCAATCAGGCAAGCTCTCCGCATTCATGTAGCACGTCAGTTTAACCAGAAAGCTGTTTTAGCAATATTTTCAATATTTTCGTCTCATATAATGTAATATTATAATCTCATATATTTTTTATTTTGTCTGCATTTAGTTGGAGTTGAAGAAAAACTCACCATCACACCAGTCAACTTACCTCGCAAAGTACAACACGATGGATCTATAACAGTTTTTCTACCTCCTATGACCCTTGACCGCAACGTCACAATCACGTGTCAGTTGAGGAGACCTAGAGAACCCGACCTATTGTTCACGCACATCCAACAAGAGGAAGGGAGGGCTGTAGCTTTGCCAGAGAGAGGAGACTCCATCCACCCTAAAAAATACTTGACTTTGTCACCCGCCAATGAAAGTGATTCCGGAGAATTCGACTGTACTGATATGGACCGAACTAATCAACATCCAGTAACCATTCAATTCGAAAGTAAGACAAACCTCGTAGCAATTCAACCAATTCTGTTTATGTAATTATTTATCATTGTTGAAAGTGAATGGAGTACCAAATTGTGAATATTCTTTAATTAAAAATGGCTGTCTGGTAAGTCACAATTTGTGCTTAAGAAAATAAAATAATCTACTTATATAGCTCAGATAAAATGCTGTTTAAAGTTATCTATTTTATAATTTGTTAATTGTTTTAGTTACTCATGCAAATGTTTGGACTTTTACGTTTCAATTAAAGGTTGATATTAATCACAAATTTAAGTAGGAAATTTCATAGATCGTCCAAACTAGTGATTTAACTTCTGTGTCACTGTTGTTTTCTGACTAAGAACGCTTTCGGTCATCTGAGACTCGTGAAATTCAACTCCTCAGACGTAACACAAAACTAGATAGGAAAACATAAGAAAATTCATAACCTAAATTAAAATGTTTGTAATACAAATATTTCAAGGATACAGGTTATTGTATTTAATCCACTTCTACTCTGTTGCTTATATAAAGTTAAAGAAATATGTTTGATTGAGTTTATTGGAATTAATAAAACAATTAATGTAAATTTACATTTCGATCTGCACTGCGCAGCCGACGTTAATATAATTTTTATATCCTTAAAGGAACACTCCGCAAATTTAGCATATTTAGAATCTGAATATCACAAAACCCCAAATTCCTTATAGAAACATATTCATTTTATCTTTTACCCCCATTGGAATATAATCAATATAGACAAAGCATTTGTCATGACTTAGCCTATGCAACTACTAAACAAAGTGATGGTATATATATAGGTCATCAGCCGCAGCCTGTCATTTCTTAAATGGCAATACAAGGACTTAATCCATTTATTTCTAAGAAATTTTCTGTTTTTTTAGGCTTTGAGGTTAAGACGTTTCCGTCATTTCGATATAATGATTTACACGTTGTGTTCAAAGGAAACCGCAAATTTACCCAGATGGTGTTTTTTTAATAATTTAGGTGATTAACAAAATGGCTACCGGTTGTCTGTTATATTCGGTCTATGGTCAAAACCTTCATCCTGTATCTAGTCATGGTTTCCGTCGGTCATATATCTGTGGGTGGGTGTACTTTCTCTTCAGCTAATGAACCCTGTATCCAAGGTATACAGACCAAGTAGCAGATCCTTGGTGTAACGAGCTTCTAGATGAACTAGGCCTACTTATCTGATTGATCAAAAATGAAATTCCGACCGTATGTAAAGCTCTTTTCCTCTCTAACTGCCGCTGCACATAGCTGAGTATATTACTGTTCATATAAAAAATGGTTTCGCTTGCTCTACAGTTCCATGTCAGTCGTGATTGGAACAAATTCGGTACTTTGCCAATCAACTTAAATGCAATCAATTATTGTTTCTTCCTTACCTCTACTTTTTTTTGTGGGGGGGGGGGAGGGGATCAGTCTACACGCCTCTTCAGGAGCCTGATAATCCATAAAGCAAACATGGACCAGTTTGATTACATGTTATTGTAATAGCGAATTCATGTAAACTACCGTCAATGAAAATTTAGTTAATAAAAGTTGATAAACTATAGACCTATATGAAATAGGTATACGCAACTGGCACCCCATTGCACTAAAACCAAGCATCTAGTAGCAGACCATTTTAGTAATGAATATCTCCCACCCTAACCCTGACACCACCCCCCCCCCCACCCCTATCGTTCTTTTTCTCTGTACCTGCATTGACGGAACCGTCACCCACTTTTAATTCTCTTGTTTAATTTTCTTGTTTATAGATCTACTTGTTGAAGGTTGTCCAGTCAATGTAACGAAGCAAACCGATCAAGGAATGAATGATACAGAGGTTTGTTGGGGTCTTCCCATACTTCACGCTGACGTTATTGCTGAAATTACCGCGAACTTCAACTCGGGCGATCGCTTTCAAATTGGTGTATCTACGGTCACAATCACTGCTGCAACAGGCAGCGGTACATTTGATGTATGCACGTTCCATGTGAATATTGTCGGTAAGATCTTTTGCTCTCTATGTTTTTGTTTTAGTCAAAGGAATATTCTGCTATTTTTCTTACAATATGTGTTTCGTTTGCTGTTTATTATACGAAATCGGGACCAGTAACATACTCTACGTACATTAACTGACTTTAGTAACAGAGCATGCGCAGACTAGCTCGCCAAGATTGACTTCGTACATGATCAGGAACTGTCAAGTTGAAAAAAAGGGCAATACGTCAACCCACAATTCATTGTAACAAGAAAAAGAAGTAAGAAAACAAAAACAATAGATTACTGTGATGATAAGTTCATTGACCGTGTTAATATTAAGACAAATTTCCATCATCCTCTGTGAACTAAAGACGTTGTTATTTTCCTTTTTATCTTCGTGACAGACAAGGAACTTCCGCGCATTGAAGGTTGTCCGGGAAACATCCTCACCAACGCGGAACCATCACAAAACTTTGCACACGTCACGTGGGAGGAACCAATAGTGAATGACAACTCGGGTGAAGTCTTCATAACTGGGATGAACTTCACAGAAGATGACAACGCGTTTCTTATTGGCGAAACTATTGTGACGTATGAAGCACGTGATCGATATGAAAATGTGAATACGTGCAACTTCACCGTTACGGTTAGAGGTAAAGTAAAAAAATAGATATATTTGATTTACTTTTGTTGAAGATGGAAACTTTTGCTTCAGAAAATGAACTTCTGTCCTTAGGTTGAAAGGGAACTGATATTACTTTAATATGTCGGTCTATTTGTTTAATTAACAATGGACTGGGTAAAGCTTAACGATAAAGCTATAGAGGAATGAGAGTAGAACACATGCAGGTCGATACGACTTGTGGATAATTATTGCATGCCGAAGTTTGATGTAAACTGGGTAACAAGTTGCGAAAAAAACGCATTTACATCCATGATGTCACATCTGTTTGAGTATTCTAATTGAATAATACAGAAATATTTAAACAAGCAACTGATCGTTTGAGGTCCATGTTTCTTATGCTGGTCTGGTGATATGATGAATTATGATTTCAACATTTGCTTTTGAAATAATCCAGAGTATACTCAAAAATAATAACCAATACCTAGAAATGAACGAAAATATAATCCATTGTTGTAGAGTTGTATTGACCGTAGTCCCTGGTTCTGACAAGAAAGTGCTAACTTTAACCAGTTACCGAAGTCATCAAACGGGTCTTTGTAATCTTGTAAAGCCTTTCCAATTTAGTACGCAAATATTACTTCTTTGGGCAAATATGGTTTCCCCTTCTTTATACTGCAGACGTTGAACCTCCACGGTTACAGTGTCCAGAATCACAACGGGTAGTACTTGCGACTGATGAAGGAACTGCCATAATAGACTGGCCTAACCCTAACGTTACAGATAATTCTGGGTACGTTAACCCTCAACAGAGTGGAGCCGACAGAGGGCGTAATTACCCACCAGGAATACACACAATAAACTATACCGTACAGGATGGTAATGGAAATACAGCTAAATGCTCATTCATCGTCGAGATTGTTGGTAAGAATATGATGACGCGTATACAACCAGGGATGGATCCAGGACTTAAAACAAGGAGGGAGGCGGTCATTAGGCCATTGGAAATGACTCATGATGTAGAGGTTGGGGGGGGGGGGCTGGGTGTCTCCTTAAGACAATAATAGACATGAAATGTTGTATTCTGATGTTTATTTCGTCTATAAATGATGTCATTATGGGTCTACATGGAAAGTTGGGCTAATAGCTTCTTGTTATTGTGCGGGATTCACTACATCCTCTTTATGGATTACCGGTCTTAAGATTTAGTTCCGAATAAGTCTGTTTCCAAGGCCCAAACGAAAATGTTATTCTTCCAAGTTTTTTATCAATATTTAACCAGTTCCCTGATAATGAAAGGCAATTGACAAGTAGTTGTTGACTTAAGAAACAGATACAGGGATTAAAGTACAGCTTTGTCAGACATTTAAATTGTTGACTTTTGATTCAGTGACAAAGTTGAGGGCCAGTCTATACACGTGTAACTATAGCTCGCTAACAAAGAGTACATACTTAATTGGCAGAGGCGACGGAACAGATTTCTATCTGGGCGAGTAAGGGGGGCGAGTGGGGGAGGGGGAGGAACCTTCTAAGAACAGTGGGAGTTATAAAATATATTAACGATACTTTGCTTGACTACAAAGTAGCACTTCTAATTTATGAAAATGGTCATATTCAGTTAGATAGGAGGGGGGGGGGCAAATGTTCGTACCCCGGCTATTCCCGGCTCCGGGCTCTGACGCCCCTGATCATTGGTTAGGTAAATAAATCAGATGTTATATAACCTGTACTACCACAAACCGGGTCTTGCACATAAACGCCGTTTGAGCACAAAATATTGTATTAGATTATTCAACAACAGGGTAACCTTTCTTATTGTTTGTAGAATTTACAGATATTAAAATGTTTATTTCCGATGGCGATTCTTAAGTACCATATTGTTAAGTACAGCTTAGACCAGGAAATTGAACTAGACAATGAATGCCGCATGGTAGAAAACCAACCAATTTGGTTTAATCGATTGCCAAATATTGTAGATATCCAAGTTCCAGATGGTTTATAATTCCACATACCTCCGAGTAATTCTGGGATTGTGATATGTCGGGTTGAAAATATTTCATAAAAACATAAGGAATAGTAACTAACAGAACATAAATTAACCAGTTATTATAACTAAACGCAAGAACATTGAATTTGATATGTACCTCAGCCCCCCCCCCCCCCCAATACACACACCAAACACCAACCAAATACTTTTTGCTGTCAATATGTAGGACAAAGACAAGAAGTGCAGTCCCAAATTGCGAATTATGATAATAGATAACAGTGTATAGGCTATAGTCTTTAAAACAATCTTACATATGCAGACGCAAATTCCATCTAAAAGTTACACTAACGGCCTCACATGAAACATATAACTTATACCGTATTAGTTGAGATAACAACTAATACTTTCTGAACAGCTGAATGACGTAGTTGAAAGTACCTGTTGAATATGCATATATTCTTTTTACACTGACCTTTTACTTAATTATAGAACATGATATTTGCTATGATTTAAACCTTACAGATGAGCAACCTCCGACTATTATGGGATGTCCCGCCAATAAGAAATACATAATTAATCCGTCTGTACAAGAGAGCATTGAAGCTACATGGACAGTGCCTACCGTGTCCGATAACACAGGGAGTGTAAACATACAATATTCTCATGAACCTGGTGACACGTTTACGCCCGGACGCCATGATATCTACGTCATCGCAACCGACGCCAGTAATAATGAAGAAACTTGTCACTTTAAAATCAATGTGAAAGAAGGTGAGATGTTACTTTAATTCATTTTTCAATTCAAAAATGTATTGAAGTTGTCCCGCACCCCCTACCCCTCCCCTCCCCATTACAACTATTATGATCATCAAAATATCAAAAGCCCCCCTTTTCATAAATTACAAGTGCCTCTTTCTTGTGCACTTTTTGAGAAAATAAGACGAATATTGCTAATAAGTGACCTTTTGTTGAAAATTTAATAAATAAAAGTAACTATAAGGAACCGGTCACCATACAAATTAGTACTACAATTTGTGCTTACAGAAGTACAGTGATACTTCATTTTGACGGAAAGGGTTTGTGGTGATTTTGTGGTTTCCCCCCTCAAATCCAAGTTTGTGCCCTTTTCCATCCTCCCCTCCCACCCTGAACCATCTTACGTCGTCTCCTATTTGGACAATAGAAACGTATTTCCCGATCGCCTTGGTTACACTGGAGTCTAGTGAGTTTACATGTCAGGCGCTACCGTTTTGCAGTTTTTCAAAGTGTTAATATCCTTATGACTTTTCTTCAGGTAAATGTGTGTTATTACATAACATGAGTTTAATGTGGGAAGTATCCAACCCTGGTCTCCGGATACCAAGTCGTCAAGTATGTTCAGTGATGACGTCAAACGGTGAGTATATAAAGGATAACTCCTGTTAGAATTTTATGTTATATGGTATAGTTGAAGAAAAATCGACAATTTAATGTTTTATAGTTATTCCGCTTTTCAAGAATATGCAAAGTTAAGCAATGCATTAACGCTAATTAACGTTAGCATCTCGGTGTAATGATGATGTTAATTCATTCTGTTGTAAATTCCGATAACTCAGGCATGTTCTCAACAGAGCACACATGGTTTACATTCAACATCCTTTTATCCTTGACAAGTTTGTAATGTACAGTAAACATGTTATTTGAGGTCATAAAAGTCTTGTATATTGAGTGTTTTGCTATAACCTGTTTAGGAACTGTGTGCCAGACTAAGAATAACCGTTTCGGCT